>NC_134354.1:688159083-688459083 GCF_048569485.1 Anomaloglossus baeobatrachus
ACCTAATTTTTGACAGATCTGTCACCAAATTATATAGTTCAAACCGCAGGGATTATTAACTAGATCTCTTAGACCTGATGAGGCTGGTGTACTGATGTATGAGCTGGCCTCATAAAGTGCTTATTTTAATATTGGGCAAGTACATTTTCAAATGAGATTTTACAGCCATTCTGATATAGCTTTTCAAAGTAAACCCACCAGTCTCATCAGGTCTGAGAGATCTGTGTAATAATGTGCAGTTTGTATTGTGAAATCTGGTGACAGGGCCACTTTACATCTAAAAATTCAAGTTTTATTCCTTTAACCTCAATATTCTCGCTCTGGTGCGACTTTAGCTGTCCACGAGACACCGATAAGATCTTGTGGTCTTCTGTGATTCTCGTCCTATGAGAAAGGCTGTGGTCACAGCTGCCGTTATAAATGTTGTGTTTTCAAATCAGATATTTTTATTGAACAGCTTAACACTTTTTCTAATTTACAACAGTAAAACCACATAGATAAGTAAAACGAAAGATTTTGTTGTTCTTAGGAAGACTTAGCTCTACACATTGCAAACCAAAAGGCCCACCTTATAAGTGTATAGGGTCCCAGAGATGTCCATAATGCTACCTGCCTGGCACTGTGGCTTTGGACCCATTTTGACAGAAACCACGATGCAGATGTGAATGAAGGCTAACAAATAGTGCTGTTCTGTATTATTTTTTTAGGTTGTTTTTATGACACAGGTGATTGTTTTGTTGGAACTAAGAAATAAACAGCTGCACTCTGAGACGCTAAGGTATACAGACATTGAATATCGGAACCTGGAAATGCATTACTGCAAAGGGAATAAATGTAAAAATGGAGACACTTAGATTATAAAAAAACAAGGCCAGTTTAATGGGAGCCCAGCAGCTAGCATCAAGGCGTATCTCTTATGCTGGGTCACTACCCAATGATGCCTCTGCCAGGGCTGAACAGCCTACAATTTTATGGCCAGGCAGGAACCTGCTACTAGGAAATTAAATATCGCATTAAGCTGATGGGAAGGAGTGCACAGTCAGAAAACATGACCCACTAATCCAAAATAAGAAAACTGACAGCACTTCCTAACAGACAAGTGTGAACAGGTACATTCTGAACATGAAATAAACTACAAATAAACAGCTGCACTCTAAGACCATTAGGGTTATAGACATTGAATGTAGGAAGTTGGACATGTATTACTGCTAAGGAAATACATTTAAAAATGAAGACTCTTAACATATAAATGACCTGTTTTATTTGAGCCCAGCAACCAGTGTCAAGGCGTATCTTGTATGCTGGGTCCCTAGCTAATGATGCCTCTATCTAGGCTGAACAACCTACAATTTTATGGGCGAGCAGGAACCTGCTAATAGGAAATTAAATAACGTCTTAAGCTGATGGGAAGGAGTGCACAGTCATAAAACATTACCCCCCTAATCCAAAATAAGAAAACTGACAGCATTTCCTAACAGACAAGTATGAACAGGTGCATACTGAACATGAAATAAACTACAAATAAACAGCTGCACTCTAAAGGGGGCTTTACACGCTACGATATCGTTAATTTTTTATCGTCGGGGTCACGTTGTTAGTGACGCACATCCGGCGTCATTAACGGTATCGCAGCCTGTGACACTTACCAGCGACCTTAAGCGACCCCAAAAATGGTGAAAATCGTTCACCATGAAGAGGTCGTCCCAAAACCAAAAATCGGTAATGGTTGATTATTGATGTGGTTCGTCGTTCCTGCGGCAGCACACATTGCTGTGTGTGACACCGCAGGAGCGAGGAACGTCTCCTTACCTGCCGCCGGCCGCAATGCGGAAGGAAGGAAGTGGGCGGGATGTGACATCCCGCTCATCTCCGCCCCTCCGCTTTGATTGGCCGGCCGCTTAGTGTTGTTGCGGTGACGTCGCTGTGATGCCGAACGTCCCTCCCCCTTGAGGGAGGGATTGTTCGGCAGTCACAGCGACGACACTGACCAGGTAAGTGCGTGTGATGCTGCCGCAGCGAACATTATCGCTACGGCAGCGATCACACGAAATCGCATGCACGACGGGGGCGGGTGCTTTTGCGTACAATATCGCTAGCAATATTGTAGCATGTAAAGCCCGCTTAAGACCGTAAGGTATACAGACATTGAATGTAGGAACTTGGACATGCATTACTGCTAAGGAAATACAATTAAAAATGAAGACACTTAGCTTATATAAAAGGCCAGTTTTATTTGAGCCCAGCAGCCAGTGTCAAGGCGTATCTTGTATGCTGGGTCCCTACCTAATGATGCCTCTAACTGGGCTGAACAACCTACAATTTTGTGGGCGGGCAGGAACCTGCTAATAGGAAATTAAAAATGGCAGTAAGCTAATGGGAAGGAGTACTAAGTCAGAAAGCATGACCCCATAATCCAAAATAAGAAAACTGATGGCACTTCCTAACATACAAGTGTGAACATGTGCATACTGAACATGAAATAAATTAAATTTATAGCTGCACTCTGAGACACTAAGGTATACAGAGATTGAATATAAGAACTTGGCCATGCATTACTGCTAAGGAAATACATTTACAGTCATATGAAAAAGTTTGGGCACCCCTATTAATGTTAACCTAATTTCTTTATAACAATGTGGGTTTTTGCAACAGCTATTTCAGTTTCATATATCTAATAACTGATGGACTCAGTAATATTTCTGGATTGAAATGAGGTTTATTGTACTAACAGAAAATGTGCAATCCGCATTTAAATAAAATTTGACCGGTGCAAAAGTATCGGCACCCTTATCAATTTCTTGATTTGAACACTCCTAACTACTTGTTACTGACTTACTAAAGCACTAAATTGGTTTTGTAACCTCATTGAGCTTTGATCTTCATAGGCAGGTGTATCCAATCATGAGAAAAGGTATTTAAGGTGGCCACTTGCAAGTTGTTCTCCTATTTGAATCTCCTATGAAGAGTGGCATCATGGGCTCCTCAAAACAACTCTCTAATGATCTGAAAACAAAGATTATTCAACATAGTTGTTCAGGGGACGGATACAGAAAGTTGTCTCAGAGATTTAAACTGTCAGTTTCCCCTGTGAGGAACATAGAAAGGAAATGGAAGAACACAGGTACAGTTCTTGTTAAGCCCAGAAGTGGCAGGCCAAGAAAAATATCAGAAAGGCAGAGAAGAAGAATGGCGAGAACAGTCAAGAACAATCCACAGACCACCTCTAAAGACCTGCAGCATCATCTTGCTGCAGATGGTGTCAATGTGCATCGGTCAACCATACAGCACACGTTGCACAAGGAGAAGCTGTATGGGAGAGTGATGCGAAAGAAGCCGTTTCTGCATGCACGCCACAAACAGAGTCGCCTGAGATATGCAAAAGCACATTTGGACAAGCCAGTTACATTTTGGAAAAAGGTCCTGTGGACTGATGAAACAAAGATTGAGTTGTTTGGTCATCCAAAAAGGCGTTATGCATGGAGGCAAAAAACACGGCATTCCAAGAAAAGCACTTGCTACCCACAGTAAAATTTGGTGGAGGTTCCATCATGCTTTGGGGCTGTGTGGCCAATGCCGGCACCGGGAATCTTGTTAAAGTTGAGGGTCGCATGGATTCAACTCAGTATCAGCAGATTCTTGACAATAATGTGCAAGAATCTGTGACGAAGTTGAATTTACGCAGGGGATGGATATTTCAGCAAGACAATGATGCAAAACACTGCTCCAAATCTACTCAGGCATTCATGCAGAGGAACAATTACAATGTTCTGGAATGGCCATCCCAGTCCCCAGACCTGAATATCATTGAACATCTGTGGGATGATTTGAAGCGTGCTGTCCATGCTCGGCGACCATCAAACTTAACTGAATTGGAATTGTTTTGTAAACAGGAATGGTCAAATATACCTTCATCCAGGATCCAGGAACTCATTAAAAGCTACAGGAAGCGACTAAAGGCTGTTATTTTTGCAAAAGGAGGATCTACAAAATATTAATGTCACTTTTATGTTGAGGTGCCCATACTTTTGCACTGGTCAAATTTTGTTTAAATGCGGATTGCACATTTTCTGTTGGTACAATAAACCTCATTTCAATCCAGAAATATTACTCCGTCCATCAGTTATTAGATATATGAAACTGAAATAACTGTTGTAAAAACCCAAATTGTTAGAAAGAAAAAAGGTTAACATTAATAGGGGTGCCCAAACTTTTTCATATGACTGTAAATATTGAGAAACTTAGCTTATAAAATTGTTTTAATTTTTACATTTATTTCCTTAGCAGTAATGCATGTCCAAGTTCGTATATTCAGTGTCTGTATACCTTAGAATCTCAGAGTGCAGCTATATATTTGTTAGTTTATTTTATGTTCAGTATGCACCTGTTCACACTTGTCTCTTTGGAAGTGCCGTGAGTTTTCATATATTGTACTGTTGCAGACTAGATAGGCAGGTTTACTGTACAGAAGAGAGAGACATACAAACAAATGCATGGCAGTAAAACTAGATGATGGGATCCCTAGTAATGTTTTTTACTCTCTGGGCTCTTTTTGTGATTTAGTACCATGTCAGTCATATTACTTTTTTTTTCTTGCAGTGGTAACCTGTGGTCCTCACATTGAAAACAGTTTTGTAGAAGAGCGTGGAAGTAACGCCCCACATACGCAAAAGAAAGACACTGAAGTCATCACTTTCTATGAAGCTTTATCTTCCCATTATGGCGCCCGGGAAGTTTTGTACCGCCACCAGACAGCCGCCATTATGCAATGACTGAACTACGAGTTGGACGTCTATGCCCGTTTTTCTTTTTCATCTTTTTTTTTTATTATATAATGAGCTATTTTTACATAACATTTGCAGCATTGTCGCCTGCTCCGTGCTCACCTCAACCAGTTACTCTAAAGTAATTTTATTTCCATTGCACAATGTAACCAATACTTGCAATATTCACCTGGCAGTATAATATTGGCGCTAGGTTAGCTGAGCTCTGAGTATGTATAACGGTGATGTGTCTATAGGAGAGGTACCTAAGCACCAACCTAAACTGCCATTATGTCTATAGCAATAATATTCTTAAGGTGGAAACCATACATCATATATAACGGCACCAGATACATTTATATTTGTCACTATGTCTTATATATGTTCTATACTAATGCCTGTTTTAGTGTCAAGGTTTTTTTGTGTGTGTGTGTTTATTCATTTTTTTAGAAAATTTTGGCAAAACGAAGACAGAATATTGACCTGATGACGTACACTGTCAGCCCTGCTCAGTTAGGAGAGACATGATGTAAGGGTATGGCTAGCTTTACAGACTGAGAAGGGCAATAGGCAATTCAGATCTAATGTTCACTATTAAGTTACATTTTAAAGGCATTGGGCCAATTCATTAAGACTTTTGTCTTCTCATCATGCCTTAGCAATCCTGACTTTTGCATTTAAGGGGGTTGTCCACCACTTTGACATTGATGGCCTGTCCTTAGGATAGGTCATCAATGCCTGATCCGTTGGGGTCCGACACCCCACACCCCTGCCAATCAGCTGTTCTCGGTCCTGGTGGCGACAGCAGGCAGCTGGAAATGCTCAGTTTCCGGAGCTGCTCCGCCTCCTGTTGATTAGAATTGGAGGTGGATGTGCAATAACCGGCTGCGACCGCTATCAGAAGACAAAGCAGCTCCGGAACTGAGCATTTCCTGCTGCCAGCACCAGGGCCGAGAAAAGTTGATCGGCGGGGCTGCGCGGTGTTGAACCCCGACCGATCAAACATTGATGACCTATCCTAAAGCGAGCTTTACACGCTACGATATTTCTAGCAATTGCTAGCGATATCGTACGCAAAAGCACCCGCCCCCGTCGTGCATGCGATATCGTGTGATCGCTGCCGCAGCGAACATTATCGCTACGGCTGCGTCACACGCAATTACCTGGTCAGCGGCGTCGCTGTGACTGCCGAACAATCCCTCCCTCAAGGGGGTGGTGCGTTCGGCGTCACCGCGACGTCACTAAGCGGCCGGCCAATCAAAGCAGAGGGGCGGAGATGAGCGGGACGAACATCCCGCCCACCTCCTTCCTTCCTCATTGCGGGCGGGACGCAGGTAAGGTGAAGTTCCTGCGGTGTCACACACAGCGATGTGTGCTGCCGCAGGAACGAGGAACAACATCTATAAACAACCATTAACAATTTTTGGTTTTAGGACGACCTCTCCATGGTGAACGATTTTCACCACTTTGGAGGACGTTTAAGGTCGCTGGTCAGTGTCACATGCTGCGATACCGTTAATGACGCCGGATGTGCGTCACTCACAACGTGACCCCGACGATAAAACATTAACGATATCGTAGTGTGTAAAGCCCCCTTAAGGATAGGCCATCAATGTCAAAGTAGTGGACAACCAACCCCTTTAATACATTCAGTGTTAAAGTATAGCAGCCAGCAGCTTCAGTTTTCTCAATGAGACACATTGTTACTTGCCTGAATCCTATTATAATAACAGGTGCAATGCTTTATTCCCCAACCAGCGTTATGTGAAAAGGAAATTTTATCCATCGTGGGGAAGACTAAGTAATAGGCACTCTGTAATGGTGCATGGTGCATCCCCTCATCACCAAAATATCAAATAGAGGGGGACATATGCATAAAAACAGTTTTAGCAAAAAGTCTCAGTTTCATCAATAAAAAACATTCATATTCCAAATTGTATTTTTATTGTGATTTGACACCCGGTGTTTATTATTAAATTCTGTGACTGGTACATGTGTCATTGTTTTTATCTGACGTGGGGTGTCATGTATGTAATGTGGTGTAGTGGTAAGAGTGTTACTTTATATTAGACCTGCCGACTCTCTAACTTGTCTGTTTTAATAAATCCTTATATGAATTCTACAACTGTGGAGTATCTGTTCATGGAAAACTATTATGTGTTCTTTCTTTCTTTTTTAAATATTTAAAAAGCAGTGCTGAGGAATAGGATGCAGATAAAAGGTGTATTGGCGGTCATTAAAGGGTTAAGAAAGCATCTACTAAAATACCAGGACAAAACAGCAAACAGGTCTTTGACGCTACTAGTGCCTCTAGTGTCCCACGGACTGTAACGTGGGCGGCCCATGCTTACATGTCATACGTGCCTAGAGGGCTTTAAAGGAAATCTGTCAGCAGGTTTTTGCTACCTCATCTGAGAGCAGCAGATGTAGGCAAAGAGGCCCTGAGTTCAATGATGTATCACTTAGATTAGTGACTGCAGCGGTTCTGACATAGTGAAAGATTTTAGAATTTGCATGTAGCAGAGCTGGGAGAGCTGCTCCCGCCCAGACCAGGCTTTCAGTATACATTTCCATAGACTGAAGCTGCTAATCACAGAGGGAGGTGGATTCGGACTACAAATTAGGCTCTTCTGAGATCCACTAATGGTAAAGATAGCAGGCTTAAAGTAATTTTGCAGGTACACACAAAAAAAAATGAGATAAGACACACAGGTCTGAAGTCTCTGTTTTAACACCTGCAGCATGCTGTCTTCAGGTTACATTGCAGAAATATGCTGACACAGACCCTTTAAAGAAAATATGTTGTAGCGAATAGTGCTATGATTACAAGGCCTTGTACTTGAAACGCGTAGGCTTAGTGTGTTTATTTTTATTTTTTCCCTTCTGATATTTTAATAGCTATTAATAAAGTGGGGGTTTTTTAGTCCTTTTCCTTTGGGTTGCTAGATGTCTATTTATCTCCTACCTGAGCATTTTTACCCCGGAGCCATCCTGTTGTTTCTGTCCATAAAACACACTCTTATTAGAGTAAATAATACCTGGACAGCATGAGCTGATGTAATATTTTTTCTTTTGACTTCAAAAGAAGAATCTTGCCGTTTGTAGCAAAATCATCTTCATATATGACAATCCACCATCGCATGCTGCAAAGAACACCAGAGGCATTGGCTGCTATGTTCAAAAAAGGAATTAAACTCATGGCGTGCCCACCAGCCTCCCCTGACCTCAACCCTATTGAGAACCTTTGGTGTATCCTCAAGCATAAGGTCTATGAGGGTGGGAGGCATTTTACATCAAAACAGCAGCTCTGAGAGGCTATTCTGACATCCTGCAAAAAAAAAAAAAAAAAATACAAGCAGAAGCTAACCAAAAAGTCAATGAATGCAAGATTTGTAAAGGTGATACCAAACAAGAGGTCCTTATATTAAAGAGAATCTGTCACCGGGTTTTTGCTTTTCCATCTGAGAGCAGCATAATGTAGAGACAGAGACCCTGATTCTAGTGATGTGTCACTTACTGAGCTGCTTGCTGTCATGCTTTCTCTGCTGCAGATCTAGCAGTTATACAGAGCTCATGAATATGCTGGACTACCTGCAGCATGCCAAGTAGTCCTGTAATGCTAACTAAACGGTGATTTTATCAAAACTACAGTAAGCAGCTCAGTAAGCGACACATCATTGGAATCAAGGCATCTGCCCCTACAATATGCTGCTTTCAGATTAGGTGGCAAAAACCTGGTGACAGATTCCCTTTAAGGACTCTCTCACATTAGTGATGATTCTTTCATGTGAGAGAAACAGATGCAATATACTGATGACACTTGGCTCAAACTCTACTGTAAATGTGAGCTGAGTGCCATTCACCGTGATTCACAGGCAAGAATCGGAGGATAGGTGAGGAGAATATGGAGAACTAATTTCTCTATCTTCCCCCTGATCTGATTGTATTGCTCTCCAATGCCTTGGCAAACAAACTGCCTTCTGTTACTGTCAAAAATGTCAAATTTTGCCCAAGCAGTTGAGAGCATTTGCTGCCATTTTTCAGCTTGTATGTTTATGTGCATAGTTGAGTTGCTTGGCCTTGTTTCCATGTTTCCATGTTAACCGTATGTCTTGTAGCCATCATTTTCCCAAGAAGACCACTTTTAGCCATATTTCTGGTTAGATAGGTGTAGTATCGCTATTCGACATCTACCAAGATCAAAGGGAAGTACAGACCTAGCCATGGTTACAAGAATGCAGATAAGGCTGCCTTCACACTTCCATTTTTTTCCTTCAGTCACAATCCGTCGCCTTGAGGAATTACAGTATCCTGCAAAGTATTTTGCAGGAATCCGTTTTTTCCCCATAGACTTGTATTAACGACGGATTGTGACTGATGGCCTTGCGTTGCATCCGCCGCGTGACGGATCAGTCGTTTATTGACGGAATCAATGCAGAATGTAACTTTTTTTATTAGTGGCAAAAAACCGGATGCCTCGTCGTCCGTCGTGTGTTATAATGGAACCCTATGGGCGGCGGAATCTGTCAAATAATGGAATCAGTCGACGGATCCGTTTTTTTTATTCTGGGCATGCCCAAATCGAGTGTAAATGAACTTCTGGTCATGAAAATTATCTCTCTCCTCTCCTCTCTCGTGTCCCGGGATGGCTTCACATAGGTTTTCACTACTAAATGACCTTTCACACATAAAAATAATGTGTTTTTTAACGGATGCGTTGCATCAATTTTACAACAAAGTGTGACGCATCCGTCCCATCAGTCACAAGACGGATTGTGGCTGATGGATAAAAAATGGAAGTGTGAAAGTAGCCTAAAGGCTACTTTACACACTACGATATCAATACCGATATCGCTAGCGTGGGTACCACCCCCCATCGGTTGTGCGACACGGGCAAATCGCTGCCCGTGGCGCACAACATCGCGTGGACCCGTCACACTACTTACCTGCCCTGTGACCGGCAAACCGCCTCCTTTCTAAGGGGGCGGTCCGTGGGGCGTCACAGCAACGTCACTAAGCGACCGCCCAATCAAAGTGGAGGGGCAGAGATGAGCGGGACGTAACATCCCGCCCACCTCCTTCCTTTGCATTGCGGGCGGCATCGGCGGCGTCACACGGAGCGATGTTTGCTGCCGCAGGAGCAATGAACTACATCGTACACGCTGTAGCAGCGATATTTGAGATGGGACCCCCATGTCACCGATGAGCGATTTTGAATGTTTTTGCGACGATTCAAAATCGCTCATAGGTGTCACACGCAACGACATCGCTAATGCGGCCGGATGTGCGTCACAAATTCCGTGACCCCAACGACATCGCATTAGCGATGTCGTAGCGTGTAAAGCGGGCTTAACACAGCACTGGGATATCAAGACACAGAAAAGTGTAATTTCAAACCTAAGTTGAGATTGGTCAATGGCTGTTGTAATGTTAAAGGGAACCTGTCAGGTGCAATATGCACCCAGAACCAAGAGCAGTTCTGGGTGCATATTGCTAATCCCTGCCTAACCGTCCCTGTATACACTAGTATAGGTAACGAGATCTTTAGATAAAGTATTTCTAATGATCTTTTATCATATGCTAATGAGTGCCAGAGTCTAGTTGCAAGGGTGTTATTTCCCCCGACTAGTCCGTCCTCTTAGCATGTTAGCACACCTACAGGGACGTCACTAGATGCTGGGACAGTTAGGCAGGGATTATCAATATGCACTCAGAACTGCTCGTGGTTCTGGGTGCATATTGGACCTGACAGGTTCCCTTTAACCTTTCCTAATTCACAAAAATTCGAAAAACATTTTTGCAAACTGAGGGCTTAAACTTTACCTGTCTTTTCAGGTAACATTTCAAACTGAGCTACCATGTGAATGTACAAGAAGAACATAATTTCTGGACATTATATTACGTCTTTCTTGCATGTTTCACTCTTTTCTTCCCCCTCTCTGAATGCTTTACTCTAATTTTTAGTTCCTTCTAAACGAGTGGGTGGAAACTAGCTCCTATGATGCTTCCCGTGCATGGTACACAGAGCATGATTGCTGATATCCTGTATCTTTGTAGTTCAAAAGCAGGAACAGCAGCATGGAGGACATTACACAGCAGTATTGAGCAGTGTGGCTGTGAATCCAGCGCTGCACTGTGGTATAACAGTTGCTGGAAACTGCAGTACAAGTCTAAGTATCTCACTGTGCTGAGTGTCTGTGACGCCTCCGCTCACCTCTCCGGAGGCTTCTAGTAACATGACACTTCACTATGCTGGCAGTACTCGTTATGTTCACCAAGTCAGATTGTGCTGTTTATCAGAGTGAATGCTGGGTTCAGGAGGCGGGAGGAGGGGAAGTGGCTCATAAGTGAAAAAATATGCAGAATTCTATGATCAGATATATTACAAAGATTCTCATCTGCTCCTGTTCCATGATAATCATTTAAATTATGAATGATACAACTGTCTCTCCCAACAGGTAAATAATACAAGACAAGTGTTAATACAGGATGGGAAAAGTGGTTGAAGAGTGATTGTTACATTGAACACCATGCACAGTGTTCATACAGGCAGGTAACCCAAGGTAGGACTTGAATTTCCACTCTCCACGAATTTCCACCTTGTTTGCAAATTGAGGTTCTGATCTGGCTTAAATCTTAAAGGCCGCTTTATACGCTGCGACATCGCTCAAGCAATCCCGTTGGGGTCAAGGAATTTGTGACGCACATCCGGCCGCTTTAGCGATGTCGTTGTGTGTGACACCTATGAGCGATTTTGAATCGTCGCAAAAATGTTCAAAATCGCTCATCGTTGACATGCCCCCCTATTCTCGATTTTCGCTGCTGCTGCAGCTAGCGATGTAGTTCCTCGTTGCTGCGGCAGCACACATCGCTATGTGTGACACCGCAGGAACAAGGAACCTCACCTTACCTGCGTCCGCCGGCAATGAGGAAGGAAGGAGGTGGGCGGGATGTTACGTCCCGCTCATCTCCGCCCCTCCGCTTCTATTGGGCGGCGGTTCAGTGACGCTGCTTTGACGTCGCTGTGACGCTGAACAAACCTCCCCCCTAGAAAGGAGGCGGTTCACTGGTCACAGCGATGTCGCAGAGCAGGTAAGTAGTGTGACGGGTCCGCGCAATGTTGTGCACCACGGGCAGCGATTTGCCCATGTCGCACAACCGATGGGGGCGGGTACGCACGCTAGCGATATCGGTCACGATATCGCAGCGTCTAAAGCGGCCTTTAGTCATATGACAAGGCTTATTGGAGTCACTTTTGACTTTTAGGGTTGCAACTTCCAATAGGTGGCGCTAGAGTTCGTCTCCTTCCTCCCTGAAAAGACAATTTGAATATTTCCCAGAGGAACATTGCAGCTATGACTCTTCACTGGCAGCCAGATTGGTTTGTCAGTCCTTGCAAGAAGAAAAGTTTTCCCCTTAGACCCCATAAAGCTTCTCATACAGCCAGATCAGATCTCATACTTTGCACTGATGAGGGGCAATCACCCCAAAACATGGTGTCTGCAAATTGAGGTTCTGATCTGGCATAAATCCTAAGTTATATGACAAGGCTCGTTGGAGAGTCACTTTTGACTTTTAGGATTGCTACTTCCAATAGGTGGCGCTAGAGTTAGTCTCCTTCATCCCTGAAGAGACAATTTGCACTCTTCTTTTTAGCAGCCTAATTACTGATAAAGTAAATAATCTCCATTACCATTACATAATTTTTGAAAGTTGCACTTTTATTTTTTTGGCTCGGATAAACAGTTGTATACACTATGAGAGAGCGTTTTTCGGACACATGGTTCTGGCGTTTTTTGGACACATGATTCTGTTGCTCAATCCATTCACATTACACAATCTGGAACAATGGGCCATTAAGTTTTAGATTCCAACAGATTATCGGCCAGTGTAAATGGGCCTTAAGTGTCCTGGACAATCTTTACCTTTTGGCTTTTTTTCATAGATTTTTTTTTCTTTTTTTACCTTGTTGTAAATACATTTGTTACTTTAACGAACGTTCGTTTTGGACAGATCTATATTCCTATAATGTAATGGGGGTAGTCTACAGTGAATGGGCCATAGCTTTGGTGAGTAGGTTTTACGTCACGCTGGCACTTTACAGGGGTTGTCTCAACTGCAATCCCCATGTGTATACTCAAAGCAAAATGCAGACCACCGTAATAGCCAGATTAAAGGCCGGCTGCTAAGAGTATCTGGCAGACGTCAACACGACTACATGGAGTAATGGAAATCAATTCTATTTATAGTCATGTACGTAATATATCAAAGCACAATAGGAATAACTGAGATGCTAGATTTTAAAGGGAACCTGTCACCAGATGTGACCCCTATAAGCTGCAGCCACCACCAGTGAGCCCCTATATACAGCATTCTATAGTACTGTATATAAGAGCTCAGGCCGCTCTGTATAACATAAAAATATCTTTAATACACTTACCTGCGGGAAGGTCCAGTTAAATGGACATTTCTGGTCTCAGTTTGGCGCCTACTCTCTCTATCATCATCCTCCTTCCCAGCTCCGTGTGGATGACACGTCCTACATCATCAACACGGAGTCCTCCATTGCGCTCCTGAGCACTTCTCTCTGCCCTGCTGCATAAGTGCGACTGTGCAGGAACGCAGTGGTGGTCTTCGTGTGGATGATATAGCATGCGTTATCCACATGTAGCAGAGAAGGAGGACGGCAATCGCAAGAAGAGAGGAGGCGCTAGACTGAGACCAGCGACGCCCATCAGACCAGACCGTCCCATAGGTGACTATAATAAGATCTTTTTTACGTTATACAGAGTGGCCTAGGCTCTTACAGTGCTGGCCAAAAGTATTGGCACCCCTGCAATTCTGCCAGATAATACTCAGTTTCTTCTTGAAAATGATTGCAATCACAAATTCTTTGGTATTATTATCTTCATTTATTTTGCTTGCAATGAAAAAACACAAAAGAGAATGAATCAAAAGTCAAACCATTGATCATTTCACACAAAAATCCAAAAATGGGCCAGACAAAAGTATTGGCACCCTTAGCCTAATACTTAGTTGCACAACCTTTAGCCAAAATAACTGCGAACTACCGCTTCCGAAACCATCAATGGGTTTCTTACAATGCTCTGCTGGAATTTTAGACCATTCTTCTTTGGCAAACTGCTCCAGGTCCCTGAGATGTGAAGGGTGCCTTCTCCAAACTGCCATTTTGAGATCTCTCCACAGGTGTTCTATGGGATTCAGGTCTGGACTCATTGCTGGCCACATTAGTAGTCTCCAGTGCTTTCTCTCAAACCATTTTCTAGTGCTTTTTGTGTGCTTTGGGTCATTATCCTGCTGGAAGACCCATGACCTCTGAGGGATACCCAGCTTTCTCACACTGGGCCCTACATTATGCTGAAAAATTTGTTGGTAGTCTTCAGACTTCATAATGCCATGCACACGGTCAAGCAGTCCAGTGTCAGAGGCAGCAAAGCAACCCCAAAACATCAGGGAACCTCCGCCATGTTTGACTGTAGGGACCGTGTTCTTTTCTTTGAATGCCTCTTCTTATTTTCCTGTAAACTCTATGTTGATGACTTTTCCCAAAAAGCTTTACTTTTGTCTCATCTGACCAGAGAACATTCTTCCAAAACGTTTTAGGCTTTCTCAGGTAAGTTTTGGCAAACTCTAGCCTGGCTTTTTATGTCTCGGGGTAAGAAGTGGGGTCTTCCTGGGTATGCTAACATAAAGTCCCTTTTCATTCAGACGCCGACGGATAGTATGGGTTGACACTGTTGTACCCTCGGACTGCAGCGCAGCTTGAACTTGTTTGGGTGTTATTCGAGGTTCTTTATCCACCATCCGCACAATCTTGCGTTGAAATCTTTCGTCAATTTATCTTTTCCTTCCACATCTAGGGAGGTTAGCCACAGTGCCATGGGCTTTAAACGTCTTGATGACACTGCGCACCGTAGACACAGGAACTTTCAGGTCTTTGGAGATGGACTTGTAGCCTTGAGATTGCTCATGCTTCCTCACAATTTGGATTTTCAAGTCCTCAGACAGTTCTTTGGTCTTCTTTCTTTTCTCCATGCTCAATGTGGTACACACAAGGACACAGGACAGAGGTTGAGTCAACTTGAATCCATGTCAACTGGCTGCAAGTGTGATTTAGTTATTGCCAACACCTGTTAGGTGCCACAGGTAAGTTACAGGTGCTGTTAATTACACAAATTAGAGAAGCATCACATGATTTTTCAAACAGTGCAAATACTTTTGTCCACCCACTTTTTATGTTTGGTGTGGAATTATATCCAATTTGGCTTTATGACAACTTTTTTTATTTTTTTTCATTGAAGACAAATTAAATGAAGATAATAATACCAAAGAATTTGTGATTGCAATAATTGTCAAGAAGAAACTGAGTATTATTTGACAGAATTGCAGGGGTGCCAATACTTTTGGCCAGCACTGTATATACAGTAATCTAGAATGCAGTATATAAGGGTTCACTGGTGGTGGCCGCAGCTTATAGGGGACCATTGTGGTGACAGATTCCCTTTAATCAAAATTGGTCCTGAAAGGGTATTTGGACAGGACTCCTGAGTGGACAACCCCTTTAATACAAGATCCCAGTATTTAGTACAGAAGAGGAGATGTTTATGTCTGTCCATTCCATATGATGATATAACAATGATTCGCCCTGTATATTGTTTTATAGCTGATGACGGCTGTGCTTGGTGTATTAGTCGGGGACCAGCACTAATTTAAACTGTTCACAACACAAGTATAACTTAGTTTTTTGTATTAAAAAATTGATACATTGGCAATTATTGTTTGCAAATGTAATTATAAAACCCATTGTTGGCGTCTGGTAATTATTCGCCGTGCCTCACATCACCTTGCCCACAGTGACGGCTCATCTGGTTTCCTAAATGTCACCTTTTTCCTTTTAGGCGATGTGCGAGATTCGATACTCGTCTGTCTATAAACAAGTTTCCCCTGAAGCTGCTGGAAACAAAGGGAGAAGTTCTCAGTTAATTTATGCAGTGTAAGGCGTGATTAATTGCTATGGTGGAAAACATTGAGATCCTTTTTGATTTACAGATACAGTAAATATGCCATAAAAATTCATACAGATTGTAAGTATGGGTCATCAATCCCCTCAGTGCTTTAATTAGCTAAGGGTTGTGCCATTCATCCTGCAGGCGAGCAGAACACTCCGTGCTGATGGCCCGATGACAAAGACCACAGTAACACCATAAAGAAAAGAGAAAAGTCCTATTGTCAAACACAATATACTTGTACTGCGAAACCACTTATAGATCCTTCACCGGTGATTTATCCGGGGGACTAGGGGACTGCTCGGGATGTCAGCCATGTGTAACCTGCATAAATCCTGTGTTTACATAGACTTGTTCCCAACATGAATGTGGGGTAGAGAATGAGAGCAGAGCACCGCCTGTCAGCACGCCTCGTTATCTCACATTTTGTATTATTATTAGTTATATATCTAAAAACTATTATCAGTGGCGTAACTAGAGTTCAATGGGCCCTGGTGCAAAATTTGAACCTGCCCCCCCACTTATGTTGGTCAGATGTATGTATACATTTAGCATTCTAAATCCAATAAAAACATACAAGTTGACCCCCCCGCCATTGTGTAGTAATATCCACCACCCTGTTCTAATGCCCCCATCCTGGGCTCCTTCCTCATAAATGTATCCCCCATCCTGGTATCCTGGTATATATGACCCCATCCTGGTAAATACTGTATGTCCTCTATCCCAGCATATATGTCCCCCATCCTTGTATATATGTTCCCCATATTAGCCCACATCCTGGTGTATATGTAAACCCATTCTGGTAAAAATGTCCCCATCCTGGTATATAAGTCCCCATCCTGGGCCCTTCCTGGTATATATTGTCCCCCTCCTGGTAGCCACTGTACCCCTCCTGGGTCCCTCCAGGTGTATACCGTCCCCCTGTTAGGCCCCTCCTAGTATATACTATCCCCCTTCTGGTATATTCTGTTCCCTTCCTGTTATATATGTCCCCATCCTGGTAACTATGTCTCCGTTCTGTCTAATACAAAAAACAACATTGTACTCACTGTCCCTGGCTCCCACATCGCGCAGTGTCTCACTCTGTAGGGAGCGCACAGTGGCCAACAGTTTTCATCGGTGTAAGTGCTATTGCAACACATGACCTCATTGCCATGCACCACTCTCAGTAACTGGGACATAGATGAAAGCTGACAGCTTCTGTTTGGACGTCAGCATGCATCGCAGAACAGAGACCCGGTGGGTCTCTGCACCGCGATGCATTTCAGCTGGATGTGCAGCCTCGGACACACATCCAGCTGAAGCAGGGGCTGGGGCCGGAGGGCCTTCCACACCCCTGGGCCTGGTCACGGTTGCGATCCCTGCGATCGCGATCATCCCACCCCTGATTATTATGTTTATTAGTAATCACCATTGCCTCTAATCATAGGGATGTCTGTTGACAGTCCTGGGATTGTGTGATTGTAAGGTTCTAAAAGGGGATGTCTGCTTTTCTCCATCCTTTGTTGTTTGTAATGTTATGTTCACATGTTCAGTAATCATCTGTTAGGATGGATCCAGCAGCAATCCTTTGTGCAGGTACAACATTTTTGTCCATATTTAAAAAACTAGGTTCAGCTCGATCCGTTTTTTAACATTGAAGTTTATGGGAAACGGATCCATTAATTAGCCATCCATTTTCTTTCATTTGAAAAAGATCATTTTTTTACTTACGGGATCAGTTACAAACGGAAGATAATAGAATTGCTGATTAACGGATCCGTTTTCCTTAGACTCCAATGATATAACAAAAACGGATCCAGCTGCAATCAGTTTTTTAAAAACGGACAAAAAGGTTGTGTCTGCACAAAGGATCGCTGCTGGATCCATTCTAACGGATGATTACTGGACATGTAAACACAGCCTAAGTCTCACTACAGAGGTGTTTCCCCGAAAATCAAACCTATCCCGAAAATAAGCCTTAGCAGTATTTTTCTGCCTTTTTGGAGTATGCTTATAATATACAGTAAGCCCTACTTCAAAAATAAGCCATAGCATTCTATTATAGTATCCTGAAATAGGGCGTCAGCATCCCTTTCAGGATATGTAACCTTTTGGTGTATGTTGTCCCGTTGTTTTGCTGTAAACCCCAGAAGTTTATAGTCTACGGATAGATAATGGACAATCAATATTCACCCCTTCACCTGTCCAATCCTCTGCAGCGGCATCAGTGATTGGATCGTTAGTTAAAGGGAACCTGTCACCAGTTTTTAGTGCATGAGCTAATCCCACCACCTTCCTTAGCACCTATACTGCATTGCATATCCCCCAAAAAACCTTTTGATTACCTCCCGCATTATATGCAAATGTGAATGGTCCTATGGGCATCATTGCAGCGGCTCCTGTCCCTGGTCTCCACTGGTAATCGCCATCCTCCCGATGTGATTGATGTGGATACCGCGTTCTGCGTCATCAAACATAGCCGAACATAATCTCTCACCTGCACAGGGAGATCGCGGCTCGTGCAGACGCACTTTGCTCTGCACTGCTGCGGGCTGCTGCCGACGCATGCGCAGTTAGGTTTCAGACTGCCCAAAGCAGAGCAAAGCAAAGTGCGCCTGCGCAAACAATGATCTTCCTGCACAGGAGCGATATTTTGTCCAGCTATATGGATGACGCAGAGTCGGTCACATTGGCATACAGTGCGGGAGTTATTCAAAAAATTTTTGGGGGGATATTCAGAGGGGTTAGGGCATAATATACCACTTTTTACAATGCAGTGTAGGTGCTCAGGAAGTTGGTGGTATTAGCTCATACACTAAAAAACTATTGACAGGTTCCCTTTAATGTAAAATGAATATTCACCCCCTTTCCTTACCCATAATCCTGCCCACCCCTCTGAGACGGCATTAGTAATTGCAACTTGTGTTAATTACACAAGGGGTGGGTGGTATTATGGACACCGGAAGGGGGTGAATATTAATTTTAATTAACAAATGTTCCAATTACTGACGCTGATGCAGAAGAGTGGGGGTAGGGAGTGAGTATTCTTCTTTCATTAATGGGCTACTCAATCACTGATGCCAATACAAAATAAGCCCTACTGCATCTTTTGGAGCCAAAAATATTGTGACTGTCTTATTTTCGGGGAAACACAGTAAAACATTAAATTTGAAATCACTGACGTGATCATATATGAAAACGCTTGGTCCTCCAGAGTGGGAGATACCCTTTAAAACCTCTCTTCCCTCAAGCTAATAGATAACAATCCTGAGTAGGTGAACCTTCTATAATTTTGACATTTTTAACAATGTATCTGAAATTGGGCAATGCCTCTAAAACATACTTAAAATTAGAAGTGAAGTGAGAAAGCAGTGCTTGATAAAGCCAAATCAATATACTGTATTAGGCCTGTTCCAGACGTCAGTGATGCTGGTACATATGTGGTAGTTTTTATACGTACCAGAATCATGGACATACGCAGACCGATTATAATCAATGGGTCTGCACACACATCAGTGAATTTTTACTGACCATGTCTCCGTGCGGCGTATCCGCGTGTCCGTGATTGCCGCACGGAGACATGTCCATTTTTTTCTGGCATCACTGATGTCCCACGGACCACGCTATGGTGTGATCCGTAAAACACGTACCAGAAAAACACGGACATTGAAAATAAAAACATGTTAAACTCACCTTCTCCAGCGATGCTCTGTGCAGCCTCTGCTCTTTGCTGCTTCCTGGCCAGCTAATTATGGCATGCATATTCATGAATGCAGCCAGAGCCGACCCGGAAGTAGCTGCAGAGGTGAGAGACAGAGGGAGTCGGATACTGTAGAGCTGGAGAGTTCAGCAATCAGCACCACAGACAGCAGGAGTGGGGACAGGTGAGTATAAGTCCATGTGCAATCACGCATCACGGATTGTACATAGACAACCCTCGTGTACCGTGAATCACGGCACACGGAGGGACATGTGTGTTTTTTACACGTCAAGTGAAAAACGTCTGTGTTTTTCACTGACATGTGAAATAGGCCTTACATAGCTACCTTCTCCTGTTTAAAGATCCTCAATTAAAGGGAATATGTCATCAAGTTTTTGCTATGTAATCTGAGTGCAGCATGATGTAGGGGCTGGGACCCTGATACCAGCGATGTGCACTTGCTAGTCTTCATGCTATTTTTTGATGCAATCACTGTTTTATCAGCTGCAGATCTAGCAGTGCTCTGAATGCTGAGCTCTCTATAAGCCCACCCACCCACTGTATTGGCAGCCTTCTGTGTAGATTGACAGAAAACTGCTAATTAGTGGTGAGGATGGGGTTACATGAGAAACCTAGTTCTGTAGTTATAAAATCTTGCTAATAAAACTGATTTTGTTGAAACAGCAACACACAGCCTATTAAGTGACACATCGCTGGAATCAGGGTCTCAGACCCTGTATCATGTTATTTCAGATTACATAGCAAAAACCTGCTGACAGATTCCTCTTTAAATAGCATTTATTGCTTTTGAGATAAGAATTATTTATGTTTTACACATTTGTTTACATTTTCATAGCTGAAAAGGAAAATGTATTATCTTATTGGTAAAGATTTTTTTAAATACATTTTGATGTGCTCCAATACATAAATGAGGATACTCGATGACAGATAAAGAAGACTTGCATGCTGTCATCCAAAATATAAAAAAGAATCTGCCACCAGGCTTTTTCTCCTCCATCTGAGAGTGGCATAACGTAGAGACAGAGATCCTGATTCCAGCGATATGTCATTTACTGAGCTGTTTGCTGTTATCCAAGATGTTACTCTCTGCTGCATCATCTAGCTCCGGAAAGTGGATTTGTGTTTTTTCTTGACGCAATACTAGCCTTAAACAAACTTTTTGTTATAAAGTTATCCATACTATTTTATGAGCTGTTGACTGAATGCTCTTTGAGCCAAATCTTTTCTTTCCGACCTGATACATTTGCTCACTACACTCATTTGATTGTACATGTGTTCTCAGTGGGGAGAGGATAGTAAGTAGCTGCCAAGACACTTCTGGCACCGGTTTATCTTCGCTGAAAAATAAGGAATTGGCCATGAAATTCGACATTCTATCTCCATCTTTACCACTATTTGTTAGGGAAAAGTCAGGACTCCCCCATAAGCCTAAGATAACTGCCCCCTCCCAATGAAATTCTCAGGTCCAAACAATGTTTCTTTAATGTGTATGGGCTCGTTATGATTTAATTCTACTAGTAATAAAATCTTCACAAGCAATCTTCAAGTGTTCACATTAAATAGCAACTAAACCCTCATTCAGACATTGTGATTCATGAACTGGACTGGCCGCAGGTCTCCTGCCCCGACCTGGACAGCCTCATGTATGTCTACAAGGCTTTCTAATTTGTGTCGGGAGGTCTCCGGCCGGTGCGTGCATTGCGGTCCATACGCAGACCGTAATAGAAGGAAGTCTGAATGAACTAACAAAACAAAAAAGTCCTAATCAAAATTTATATATTGATTATGACTCACCCCAGGGCTTTGGGGTACTCGGTCCCAGGCTGCATATTACAGGGAAAGTTCACTGGGTGGCCGTTGCCTGGTTCCGTGACCCTGGGGTTGCTTAAAAGGGGATTTGTACAAGGGAAGAGTAAAACTAAAAATGGTTTTCGTGACTTCATTTGCGGTATGCGGCTATATGGGGAAAGCCGTCGCTGCAAAGTCTCTCACTGCTGGGGCTGGTGGTGTTAGGCAGCTTGGATATAATAGCCCTCCGCAAGTAGAGCTAGGCCCCAGGGGAGGATGATGGTGGTTGTAGTATATAAGTGCAGACGTGTAGGAAGAATTCAGACAACAAAGGGGCTATGGTTTAACTTGTGCTTTACTAATTGGTTTGGAGTTGTTACTACCCGGTTTATGCTGGTCTTTACCAATCCAGTATTCCCTTTGTTCCAGTACCAGTGTAATGAACTGGTGAGCTTACTTCCATGCACCCTGTAGTAGTTGGTGGGTCCCTGTGGCTTGGAGCGCTCTTGGGGTCTCCTCCTGTTGTCTCCATTCTGGCACATATGGCAGGCAGCTTGAACCTCTCTTGGGTCGGACCTCTGTCCCCGTTCTCTAGTTCCCTCTTTGCTACTGCCCCGGACACTAACTTCAGTGAGGTCCTTGATGGTCCCCTCACTGGGCAGGTCTTTATCAGGTGAGCCTGAAGCGTCTTTCTGAACTAGGGCCCTGTGCCCCGCCGGTGCTCAGTCCTGTGGGTATTGGTACGTACTCTCCCAGCGACTGTACTCCTTTTTACGCAGTAGTCACGTTACACTTTCCCGTCGGTGTACTGACTTCTGACTGACTTTTCACTATCTGACAAGATGTCCGCCGTCCGTCCACTCCACTGACTAGCCTTTCCCCCTGTCAAGTTCCTAACTAGTGGATTGGATGCGTCCCTACCAATAGATGACCACCCGTCAAGTCCATCTCCAGTCTGTCACCCATTCTGGGGAAAAGGGCGTGGATTTGTGTGTGTTTGTGGTATTTTACCAGTACTGGCCTTCGAGGAATACGGAGTTAAATGTAGTACCCTGTGGCACCTGACACTCAGGGGCGACACAATTAGATATACATTAAAATGACAAATATCAATAAAGACCCACATGTTATTTAATAAAAAAGGGGTATCAAGTAAGAGACCATGTAGCTTAAGCGGATCCCCAGACCCCCCCCCCACCCCTTGTTACCCTCACCTGGCCCCTTCACCTCCCAGCCCCCCCACCACCCCTTCTTACCCTCACCTGGCCCCTTCACCTCCCAGCCCCCCCCCACCCCTTCTTACCCTCACCTGGCCCTTCCACCTCCCAGCCCTCCCCCCCACCACCCTCCTCCTTTTCCCCAGTTTCTCACTCTTTTCCATTCTTTGTTTTATTTCTCTTGCTTTCTTTCTGGTCTTTTCCTCTTTCGCTTCTTACTATTCTTGGTTAGTTACGTATGTTACCTGTTAAATGTGAATTTATTCTTTGAAAAAGCTAGATGGAACCTTGAATGTCTATACACCTGAAAGGGGGCATTTGCGGGAACATTTTCTGTCACAATGTAAAAATGTAAAGTGTGCCTTATGTCCTATTTTTTGGTGTGTTGAATGTATCTTACAAAGGTCCATTTGATCTTAAGAACTGTTACGTGTACTGTTAAAGGATTACATTTATAAATAAAAGAATTTTAAAAAAAAAAGAGACCATGTAGCTGACATAAAAATAGGGGCCAGGTAAAATGTAAAGGTGGATTTAAACCACAGCTAACGATGACCCTCATAAAGCCCTATGAAACACCCAATGTGATCCGTAGAGGTTAGCACCCTAAAGAAGCAGCACAAGTGATGGCGCCCACGCTCAACGTCAGCTGATCCTAGTACTCCCTAGTAGTCCTTTGGTGGTAGATCACAACAACAAAAAAAAATGTACCACATCACCCTCGGTGCAGCTAAAAACACCAATACAATAATGCTGCTCTCAGGGGTGGGATTTACATTTTTTACAACAGGTTCTCTGTAAACTCCGCCCATTTGAAAACCACACCCATTTTGTAACCACGCCCATTTTGTTAGTCATACCCATTTTCACGCACTTTCTTCAACCAAAAAATACAAGTAATTTAAAGTATAATCTCTTTCCCCTTCTTCCCCTCCTATACCATCACTCTCCTGTCCAGCAGCAGTTGTTCCAGTCACTGTCAGTCATATCGTATTAAACGTTTTTTCTACAATTTTTAAAAATTATTACTAAAGGAGCCCTGCTAAAATTGGAACGGACGACCTTCCCCATACAGATCTCATCCCATGTGGCTGCTTTTCAAGTGCAGATCTCATCCCATGTGGCTCCTTTCCCCCTACAAATCCCATCCCATGTGGCTCCTTTCCCCCTACAGATCCCATTCCATGTGGTCTCTTTCTCTTGCAGATCCCATCCCATTATGGCTTCTTTCCCCTGCAGATCCCATCCCATTATGGCCTCTTTCCCCTGCAGATCCCATCATGGCTTCTTTCCCCTGCAGATCCCATCTTGGCTTCTTTCCCCTGCAGATCCCATCATGGCCTCTTTCCCCTGCAGATCCCATCCCATTATGGCCTCTTTCCCCTGCAGATCCCATCATGGCTTCTTGCCCCTGCAGATCCCATCATGGCCTCTTTCCTCAGCAGATCCCATCCCAATATGGCCTCTTTACCCTGCAGATCTCATCCCATTATGGCCTCTTCCCCCTGCAGATCCCATCGTGGCTTCTTGCCCATGTAGATCCCATCATGGCTTCTTTCCCCTGCGGATCCCATCTTGGCCGCTTTCCCCTGCAGATCCCATCATGGCTTCTAGCCCCCTGCAGATCCCATCATGGCCTCTTTCCCCAGCAGATCCCACCCCATTATGGCCTCTTTCCCCAGCAGATCCCACCCCATTATGGCCTTTTTCTTCAGCAGATCCCATCCCATCATGGCCTCTTTCCCCAGCAGA
Source organism: Anomaloglossus baeobatrachus (assembly GCF_048569485.1). NCBI lineage: Eukaryota > Metazoa > Chordata > Amphibia > Anura > Aromobatidae > Anomaloglossus > Anomaloglossus baeobatrachus. The sequence continues at coordinate 688,183,331 of NC_134354.1, forward strand.
TCTCATCCCATGTGCTCCTTGTCCCCTGCAGATCCTGTCCCATATGGCTCCTTTTCCCATCTAGTTCCCATCTTATGTGGCCTCCTCTCCCCATATAATTCCCATCTTTATGCGGCGTCTCTCCCCATATGGTGTCCATCTTTATGCAGCTCCTCTACCCATATAGTTCCCATCTTCCTAGCATCCTACGGTAGTGCCAGTATAGCACTGGCTTTACTCTATATATGAAAATCCTGCTTGTTGGGTCCTTTTAAATGCAGCCTTCTATTCTACCTGGCCCCTATTTTTATATTGTTGGCTACACAGTCTCCTACTTAATACCCTCCTTTTTTTTTATTAGATAATTGTTTGTGTCTTTATTGACGTTTTTCATATTTTAATGCATATCTAATGAATATATAAATGTTAATGGGGACTTTTTTGTTTTGTTTGTTCAGTTTGTGGCCTCTCCTATATCCAGTTATTGTTTACCACATCTGAATGAAGCCTTAAAAAAGTTGCTAATAACTCATTTGTTTGGAGTAATTTTCATAGATTTCTAAATATGTGTTTCAAAATATTACTTATTGTTTAAATTAGGTTTTTGTGTCTGTCCTAAGCCTACAAGTCTGTAGGCACACTATGTGTCACTTTATGTCACTGCAGACTTATGAATCCTCACATCGCGCACACTGTGCACTGTCAGGATTCTCCAGCTACGGAACGAGGTGGTCCTACGACTGCAAGTATACAATTTGCATACTTCTAGCTACACTCCGACTAGACTGTTTTTGGAATTGGTCAATACCTTTGCATTGAGAGAGGTGGTGCCCCTCTAGTCAGCACATGATCCCTTGTATGTAAAGATGAGCGGACCCGTGGAAGTTCCGTTTGGCCGGTTCAGCTGGACTTTTGATAAAGTTTGGTTTGGGACCTGGACTTGACCTGAACTTCATTTGAAGTCACTAAGGCTGCTTTCACACCTCTGGTTTTTCCTGTGCGGCACAATCCAGCACTTTGCAGGAAAAACGTAACCGCTTTTTTTTGCTGCCGGTTGCGATTTTCCTGCATAGACTTTAATTAGTGCCGCATTGTGCCGCATGGGCTTGCGTTCCGTCCGGTTTTTGCCGCATGCGGCAGATTTTGCCGATGCGGCGGACGGATGGAATGTTGCCTGGCACGCTTTTTTCTGCGGCAAAAAAAAAACCGCATCACGCCGCATCCGGCCGATGATGCAGCGCATTTTTCAATGCATGCCTATGGACGCCGAATGCGGCGCGATGCGGCAAAAACCGCATCCGGCCGCCGCATGCGGTTTTTGCCACTGCGCATGCTCAGTAGCATGCCGCAAGCGGCAAAAAACGGATGGGCCGCATTTAAAAAACGTATGCAAAGGATGCGACTTTTTCACCGCATCCGTTGCATAGCCGGACTGGCCGGCTCTGCACCTACCGGATGTGTGAAAGCAGTTCAGGTCTGTGTCCACATGCAGCCAGCTATATACAGTTCACATCCAGGGAAGGGTGGGTGAGGTTTTTCCATTTTATTTTTATTTTTTGGTGCACACTACATCCGATCATGCTGTTGTTACCCACAGTGTGAACCAATCACACACTGCATGGGGCTCACACTGGTCTGAGCACTAAGCGTACCCGAGCACAACGATGCTCGATTGAGTGGTTTGCATATATAAAACACTCGAACTCCAAACCCAAAGTCTTCTTTTTTTTTTTTTTTTTTTAAAAAAGGTCTGAGTTTGTTACGAACTCCGAACACCGAACCTTGGATTCGCTCATCTCTGCTTGTATGCAAATCAGATACTAAAGGGCGCTTTACACGCTGCGACATCGCTTGTGCGTCGCGGACAAAATCGGTAGTGCGCGTTACACATACCTTCCTAACGACATCGCTGTGGCCAGCGAAGAACCTCTCTTCAAAGTAGGCGGTTTGTGCGGCGTCACAGCGACGTCACGCGGCAGGCGTCCAATAGAAATGGAGGGGTGGAGAGCAGCCGCATGAAGGTCACTCCCACCTCATTGCTGGAGGACACAGGTACGCTGTTGTTCGTCATTCTCGGGGTGTCACACGTAGCGATGTGTGCTGCCTCAGGAACGACGAACAACCTGCGTCCCAGAAGATCAACGATATTTGGGAAATGGACGACGTGTCAACGATCAACGATGTGGTGAGTATTTTGGATCGTTAGCGGTCGCTTGTACGTGTCACACGCAACAACGTCGCTAACGAGGCCGGATGTGCGTCACGAATTCCGTGACCCCAGCAACATCTCATTAGCGATGTCGTTGCATGTAACGGGGCCTTTACAGTCACGCGCCTGGCGCTGGTGCTCTGGACTCCTCACAATGTGCGGGATGTGAGACATTCACATAGAGTAACTTGTAGCCTAAGGCTGGACAAGCCCTTTAAATATTTTTTTTTTTTTTTTTAAAGTTGCCAACTTTATTTTTCTATTATCATGATTAAAATGAAATATTTGCCATTTTTACATGGGCCACTGGGGCTAATTTTTAGACCGTAACCTATTGTTTCAGTAACTCCTCATGTACCGGTACATTAGCAGCAGCTGATGGACCCTATTGTCATTGTGAAGAGAGGGGGCGCAGGGTTCGGAGTCCCTTATTTTGAAGGCTGGATCCTCTGTTATCAGCTGTGTATAGAGGTCTTACCTGCCATTATATTACCTCTAATTATATTGAAACGTTTCCTGAAAGGACAGGAGCTATGAGATTAAATTAGTGGTTAGTGTGAAAATGGCAAGATTGCTTATTTTGTTGTTTAATAAGTGTGATTGAAAAAAACCCATTCCCATAAGATTAGAAGAAGTCACATTACATTCTCAGCTATGGAGTATTCAAGACGGAAGTAATTACCCACTGTGCCCTGTGGCCATCGCATCGAGCTTTGCCCAACTGCTGTATTAAATATAAGTGGTACTAAATAGCTGGGAAATGCTTATTCAATATGTTTTCTACACCGCAATATAACAATTAAAGGAAAAATATATGAAAACAGCAAAGTCCGTCTTTATTCTAATTGATTTGCCCAATGTCTATTATTATATGTGTCTCCACTTTATACGAGGGCCTTCGGCCGTTTTCATCATTTCACTCCGCTAAACTGAGCCCCTGACCTATAAGAGAGCGCCTTTTACCATGTAGTATCTCATTTTGTATTCTGGGCTTTCAGGACATTTTAGAAGCACATACTTATGCACTCAATGATGTCAATTTTGACACATTTTGAGAGTGCTAAAGGTACTTAGTCTTTGGCCTCATGCCCCCATGTAGATCTGAGACATTTGTCAAACCATTTACTGCACAATTTGTCAATGATAATTGAAGCCAATTACGGTGTCAACAAGTCTGCAAACAGTTTGGTATCCACAGAACCCAAGAGCTGTTCCCACGTAGCCCTGCTTCCTGCCGCGCCTGTTTGAAGCTATATTTATTCTTTGCACCTGTTTTAACCGGGGAAGTAGGTAATCCCCCATTAGTGAGTCCACTGCTCGTTTTCACATACATGCCAGACAAGCTCATTGCCCCACAGAATACGCTGACATACAAGGCGTTATACAAGGTACAATTTTTGTCACCTCTATGCCACGCCAATCTTTGGCCCCAAAAAATACTCACTCTTTAAAGTACTGTCTAAACATCAACAAAGGCCAAGTGCTGGTGCCGCCGGTCAGGTGTCCACAGAAGAAGTGGAGCCGCCATGTGGATTTTTGCAATGAAGCAGCTGGGGCATGTCTTTGTATGTACTCGACTTTGGCTTAAAGTGTTTGACCACTACTTTTATATTGCTTAGGATAGGTCATCAATGTTTGATCGGCCGGGGTCTTATACTTGGCCCCACTCCTCGCCGATCAGCTGTTCTCGGTCCTGGCAGCGGCAATCTGTGGCGCCGCAAATGCTCAGTTCCAGAGCTGCCCCATCAACTGATAGTGGTGGCGCCCACTGGGTACTGCACATCTACCTACCAATTCCATCAACAGGAGGTGGAAACCGGCCATGGTGGTTATCGCAAGACGGGGGCAGCTCCGTAACTGCACATTTCTAGCTGAACGACCTACACGTTAGAATGAGTATTAAGGAGCCAGAAATTTAGGACAATAAAATAAAAATCTTTATTATAATATTATTAAAAACAAGAGTATAAAAGAAGAGGACACTGACAGAGGATCAAGGTTGTCAAAAAATATAATAAATACGGATACAAATATATAGACAAAAGGTATCAAAGCACATAAAAAATAGCAGACTAAATATATATCTGGAAGGAGAGAGTGGATGTTCACAAAAACCGCACTGAAGTGCTGGAAAGCAAATAAATAAGCAAAATACTGCTGAACATGCCCATCCATACAAAATAGGCCCTCTCTAAAGAGATTAAATAATGATAGTCCCCCTGGAAGAAGCAATACGCGAAACACGCGCAGGGGTACTTCTTTTTTGGTTCTTGGTTGTCTCTCCTTCTTAGCACACGCACTTTCACAGGTATTACCCTGATTGTCTTTTCCATTTGCTGGATTCCATTCCGGTTCGCCATTATTTGGCGTTACCTTCATTCTTAGGGTTTCCTCTGTGGCTTCTTTTTTTTTTGGAAACAATTTCCCTTGCAATTTGTCTGCTGGTCTTATTAGTCGCCTATTTGGTGAGTGTACACACATATATATAGTTTAAAGTCTTTCTTGGCAGCAAGATTTGCACACAACAAATCTTGTCTTTGAATGGGAATTCTTTCCAAGCTTTGTTCGTTCCTATCCTAGCTATCCTATACCTTTTTTCTCCCTGGATTTCTGCTATAATCCCTGTGGTAATTCACATCCGCATAGACCTTTTTTTGGTCTCCTTTTGAAGAAAAAAATACCTTCTCCCTCTTTGGTATTATTTATTTAATCTCTTTAGAGAGGGCCTATTTTGTATGGATGGGCATGTTCAGCAGTATTTTGCTTATTTATTTGCTTTCCAGCACTTCAGTGCGGTTTTTGTGAACATCCACTCTCTCCTTCCAGAGATATATTTATTCTGCTATTTTTTATGTGCTTTGATACCTTTTGTCTATATATTTGTATCCGTATTTATTATATTTTTTGACAACCTTGATCCTCTGTCAGTGTCCTCTTCTTTTATACTCTTGTTTTTAATAATATTATAATAAAGATTTCTATTTTATTGTCATAAATTTCTGGCTCCTTAATACTCATTCTACCGTGTAGGTCATTCCCTTGTTTTTGAGTAAAAGCCTTGGCTCCATATACTTTGGGTCTCATTTAGGGTTTTTTTTACATTTCTAGCTGCCTGCTGATTGGTGGAGGTGCTGGGGGTCTGATCCCAATTGATCAGACATTGATGACCTATTGGCCATTAATGTAAAAGTAGTGGACAACTTCTTTAATCATTACAAGACAGCAGAATGTGATCTGTAAATGGAATCTGTCACCACATTTTAAACTATTAATATGGACACACAAGCTAAAGACTGCTGAAAAAAAGTCTTACCTGTCTGCTCCATATCAGATGCCTTATTGATGAAAAATCATCTTTTATCACTTTATGTAAATGAGCTCCTCCAGGCTATGGAGCAGATGTTGCCTGGAAGATAACTCCGCCTCCAGAGATTATTATAAATACCTAAAAGGGGCGTTCCCCGTGTGATGTGTGATGGCCGCTCTCTGCTGTCACAGTAGAGCTGTGTGTGATTATAACTGACACTTCTGCAGGTTCGTCTCAGCTTCAGCCTCCATCTCACAGGCAGACAGTGTTACAACATTGTTGAAATGAAGCAGAGCTTAGGGAGCTGCAAAAATGTGTTTGCAAGAAGACAAATTTCATTTCTCCTGTTCTGTGACAGTTACTTGTCTCACACTGGTAATGCCTTTTTTATTTATAATAATCTCTGGAGGCGGAGTTATCTTCCAGGCAGCATCCGCCCCATAGCCTGGAAGAGCTCATTTACATACAGCGATAAGATGATTTTTCCACAACAAGACATCTGATATGAGACATAAAGGTATAGATTGTTTCAGCATTCTATAACCTGTATGCCTGTATTAACAGTTTAAAAAGGTCAAAGTGGTGACAGATTCCCTTAAAAGGATTTTCTGTAGCTACAAAAATATGACTTATCCTTTGTAGAGGTCCTCAATTTAGATTAGTCTAATACCTGGGCCCCAGTGCTCAGTTTTGAGTTCTTCAAGGTGGAAACTCTTGAACCTCTTATGGCCTAAGGGGTACTTTGCACGCTGCGACATTGCTAGCGATCTCGTTAGCGATGTGAAATGCTAGATCGCAAGTGCGATCTTTCGAGATCGCACATGCGTAAAATGACCTATGTGCGATCTCAAAAGATCACACTTGCGATCTAGCATTTCACATCGCTTACGAGATCGCTAGCAATGTCGCAGCTTGCAAAATTTTTTGGGCTTTACACGCTACGACATCGCTAGCAATTGCTAGCAATATCGAGCGTGTAAGCATCCGCCCCCGCCGTGTGTGCGATATTGTGTGTTCGCTGCCGTAGCGATACATTATCGCTACGGCAGCATCACACGCACTTACCTGGTCGGCGGCGTCGCTGTGACTGCCGAACAATCCCTCCCTCAAGGGGGGGGATGTTCGACATCACAGCGACGTCACCGCGACGTCACTAAGCGGCCGGCCAATCAAAGCGGAGGGGCGGAGATGAGCGGGACATAACATCCCGCCCACCTCCTTCCTTCCACATTGCGGCCGGCGGCAGGTAAGGAGACGTTCCTCGCTCCTGCGGTGTCACATACAGTGATGTGTGCTGTCGCAGGAGCGACGAACAACATCGATAATCAACCATTACCGATTTTTGGTTTTGGGACGACCTCTCCATGGTGAACGATTGTCACCATTTTTGAGGTCGCTTAAGGTCGCTGGTAAGTGTCACACGCTGCGATATTGTTAATGACGCCGGATGTGCGTCACTAACAACGTGACCCCGACGATCAAACATTAACAATATCGTAGCGTGTAAAGCCCCCTTAAGAGTCAACATCACATAGTGCTGCATGTTTATAATGTAATGTACCGGTCATTTCCATCTACTGGTGTAGAGAAACACAGACACCGCATAACAGAACACAGTTCTCCTTTAAGTTGTATAAAATGAATCATGAATTTCAGCGTTTTTCATTTTTCCTCTTGTACATGCAGCAGGCTGAGGCCGCACTCTTTGTATCTCATCTAAAAGCATATTAACCACTTTTATGAACATGTCAGCGGCACAAATGTCATTTTTTTCTCGCTTCCTAATCCTCATTACAGAGCAAATTGCATTATCTTTACACATGCCGCAGAGATCTATGTTATAAATACTCTCTAATTTCTCCTCTGCACTTAACACTTCGCTTTTTTATAGCAATTACCACAGCAAAGTGTTTAATTCCTAATATTACTGCACAGCTCCATGGGACGAACAATTAATAATTGATGCAATCAGTTCACTGACAGATGGTCCTGCAGTGAAGTGCACTCCATAGCGACAATTCATAAATTAATAGGAATGGATTAATAGTGACAGGCTGATAACATGGCGGCAGGTCTACACCAACATCAATGTGGTTCTGTGTGCGGAGAATGCAAACTGGCAGTGAGCGGTTTGCTATCAATTGTGCCAATTTACACCACCTTCACTACTGGTCTACATGTGGCGCCCCTGACGCTTCAGTTGCCACAAGGTATTGCATCTCACTTAAGGTGAAGTACTCATCTCGGGTAAGGAGTAGGTTAACCGTTGGTGTTTACCACATTCACACACAATATACAGTTAGGTGCTTTCCCACTGGGATTGGCCTAGGGTAGACAGGGGGTGACCATCACGAGATATGGGACTTTCTGGTCACTAGGACAACCACTTGGGAGGCGGGCACCATTGGGGAAAAAGGAAGGAGCATCTTCTCACATAGCCAAGTCAACCCCGGGCACAGCTCGGGGTAGGGAGACAAGTCGGGACCTCGGTCCAAAGCAACTACCTTTTAACTTCTGGGAGCTCAGCGGGACCCAAGGCATGGAGCAGGAAGCTCAGCCCGAGCTCTCCACAGCGCAGGGGATTCCCAGGATTCGCGGAGCGTGCAGGAAGCACCCATGGACCGTTACATACCAGACATGGGAGTGGAGGGACCCCCTACCAGAAAGGACACACAGTGTGACCTATGAAATATCCGGGATTGGCTGGAGCCCATCATAGTGGAAATCGGCACTCCAAGGGGGACGACAGTTGCAGTGAGTAAAGAGAACTTGAACCGCAGCCCCTGTGTCGTTCCTGTCATTGCCGGCGCCGACGTCCTGCGCTCCAGCGCCATCAGCCACTACTACAACCCCCATCATACTCCTCGGGGCCTAGCTCTACTTGTGGAGAGCTGAAACACCCGAGCTGCATTACCATCTGCCCCGGAGGAGAGCGACATCCTGCAGCGGTGACTTACCTCATAGCCGCATAACACAGGTGGCGTCACGAGGCAACTACCCCCACCATCTCCCCTTCATTCACATCTCTATTTCGTGGGCACCTTGGAGCCACGAAGCTGGACAAGGCCGCCGTGACATCCCCAAAGACCACTCCATCACCGACTCGGTGACGAGTAAAGAAACCCCAGCCCTGTGCGGTGCTTCATACATATGGAGGACACAACCAGCAGGGGGAGTTTAGCCTGTCATGGGCACAAAGTATAAGTAGACTGATGGTAAACACACGGTGTAAATTTGGACATTAAAAAGCATCAGATACTGGGAAACCATTTTTTTAAAATGACAGCTGGACACAAGATAGGTGTGTTGTCACCAGAATATGTTCAAAATCTGACAAAAGCCAGTTAAAGGAATCTGTCAGCAGAACTTCACACCCCAACCTATATTTATATGTATATGAAAAGGCTATATGCATATTTAAATTCCCAGAGGAGCATTGCATGGCCTACAGTAGTAAGCAAAAGTCTGGGCACCCCTAGTCAAAATTACTGTTACTGTGAACCGTTAAGCAAATTGAAGATGAAATGATCTCTAAAAGACATAGCATTAAAGATGACACATTTCCTTTGTATTTTAAGCAACAAAATATTTTATTTTCATCTTTTACATTTTAAAATTAACAAAAAAAGAAAAATAAGCTAATGCGAAAGTTTAGGCACCCTGCATTGTTAGTACCTAGTAGCACCCCTTTGGCAAACAACTCAGCTTGTAAACTTTTTCTGTAGCCAGTGAAGTGTCTTTCAATTCTTGTTTGAGGGATTTTCTTCCATTCTTCCGTGGAAAAGTCTTCTTGTTCTGTGAGATCCCTGGGTCGTCTTGCATGCACTGCTGTTTTGAGGTCTACCTACAGATTTTTAATGATATTCAGATTAGAGAACTGTGAGGGCCATTGTAAAATCTTCAGCTTGTGCCTTTTGAGGTCGCTATTGTGGATTTTGGCATGTGATTAAGATCATTATCTCTTTGTAGAAGACATTCACTTTTCAACTTCAGCTTTTTACAGATGGTGTTATGTTTGTAAGAATTTGTTAAAATTTCATTGAATCCATTCTTCATTCCACCTATGAAATGTTCCCCATGCCATTGACTGCAACACAACTCCAAAGCATGATTGATCAACCCCCATGCTTAAAGACTGCTTTACATGTTACAATTAAGCATACGATATCGTATGCGATCGTAACCGCCCCCATCGTATGTGCATCACGTTCAATTTTGTTGAATGTGCTGCACAAACGATTAGCCCCCGTCACACGTACTTACCCGTCCATACGACCTCGATGTGGGCGGCGAACGTCCACTTCTTGGAGTGGGAAGGACGTTCGGCGTCACATCGACGTCACGCGGCAGCCGGCCAATAGAAGCGGAGGGGCGGAGATGAGCGGGACATAAACATCCCGCCCACCTCCTTCCTTCCGCATTGCTGGCCGGGAGCCGCAGGACGCAGGTAAGATCTGTTCATTGTTCCCGGGGTGTCACACACTGCGATGTGTGCTACCCCGGGTACGATGAACAACCTGACATTCAATTCATGAGGAATGAACGACGTGCATGCGATGAACGTTTTATCGTTCATTCACAATCGCACGTACCTGTCGCACACTACAATGTAACTTACGATGCCGGATGTGCGTCACTTACGATGTGACCCCGCCGACACATCGTAAGATATATTGTAGTGTGTAAAGTGGGCTTAATGGCTGGCGAGGTGTTTTTTTCTTGAAATTCTGTGCCCTTTTTCTCCACACACACCTTTGAACCTTTGATCATTGTGGCCAAAGAATTCTTATTTAAACTCATCGGTCCACTGGACTTCTGAGGCAAGGAGCGGGGGGGGGGTGCTGTTAGGTGCCGCTGGCCGACATTGAGGAGCGGGGGAGTGCCGGTGCCAGTGGAGAGCGTGGACGATCATGTGAGCACAAGTATGAGATTTGTACACTTCTGGCCACATTCTCATTTGATGTGACCAGCCTCAGTCAATTTATTTTCATTGAGCATGTCTGTTCAGCACGTGACCACTTCCATGTAAATCGCATACTTGCAGCTTCATAACCTCCCACTCTCACCGCCGGCACCAGAGAATCCTAACAGCGTGCAGTGTGCACACTGTGAGAATTCAGAAGGCTGCAGTCACAGAGTGACACAAGGAGTGACTGCAGACTCATCACAAAGTTGAACAACCCCTTTAATGCTCCTAACAACATAAATAAAAACAAAGTAACCCTTAACTTGTCAGACGGCACAAGACTTTATTAAAGAGCTTGTCCACTATTTTAACATTAATGACCTTTCCTTAGGATAGGTCACCAATGTCTGACTGGTCAGGGTCCAGCACCTGGCAACCCCGCCAATTCCCTACTCTAGGTGCTGGTGGTGGCAGGTGGCCGGAAGTGCTCAGTTCTGGATCTGCTCCGTCTTCTGATAGTGGCCGCAGTCTCCTATTAAAATCAATGAGGTGGATGTGCAGTACCCGGCCGCGGACACCATCAGAGGACGGAGCAGATCCAGAAATGAGCATTTCCGGCCACCTGCACCATAATCAGCTGATCAGTGGGGGTCCCATTGCGCTCACATCAGAAGCAATGCGCAAGTGGGACCAAGGCCTAATGATAAGACAAAGTCAGTATCACAAATAAATATTTATATTCAGGTACCTTATAGATGATATTGTCTCTAGTCATTTCTTTTTATTCTTCATCTTGTCCTAACGCCAGCGTCGGTCTGGCGTGGCGGGGTAGCGGGGAAACCCCCGGTAGGCTCCGTCTTCAAGCTAAGCTGTCTCCGGCAGCCTGCAGGGGCCCCCGCCGGGTGTACTAAATGACCTGCGGCCGCGGCTCATTAGACCGTCAAGCCGCCGCAGGTGCTGCATGTAGCAGTCAGATTATGACATAATCTGACTGCTACATACATGTCCCAATGGTCATTTTAATACACCCGGCGGGGGCTCTGCAGGCTGCCGGAGCTACAGAGGGAGCTGCAGGGGGGCAGAAGGGCGCCGTGCTAATCTGGAGCTCAGGAGATGCAGCACGGCAGGGGCAGAACAGAAAGCTACTTCTGAGAAGAAGATGCATTCAGTGGTGGAACAGCAGGACCTGTGATGACTCATGCCGTGTGGGAGGAGCCGGGTAGGACCTGCTGAAGGAGATATGCCCGCCGGTAATGACACTAAGGAAATATTGTGATCTTGCTTTTGTGAAAAATCTTGCTTTTCACCAGTAATGAGAGATTGAGAGATGAGGGGTACTGGGGGGGAGAGTGCGCAGGGTGAGTGGCATATGAGGGGCCAGACTGTGACAGAAGGCAGCTAAGTGATACAGGGTGTGTGGGACATGGAGTTTCAGTGTATTTGAGAGAGGAGTAATTTGGGGTACAGCCAGTCTGTCTGAGATATGCAGTGCATGAGAGTGCTGGGTGAGTGTGATTTGGGGGGTGCAGAATGTGTGTGATTTGGGGGGTGCAGGGTGTGTTCGATTTGGGGGATGCTGGGTGTGTGTGATTTGGGGGTGCAGAGTGTGTGTGATTTGCGGGTGCAGGTGTGACGCCCTGGGCAAGCCAGGGGTCACAGGTAATGACATCACCACACCCTACACCCCGGTTAGGTACACCTAAGCTAGACCAGAAATCCTTGTTGCCTTCCTCCAGGGCCTGATGTCCACACCAGGGGGCGGACCAGGCGGTTGGCTCCGCCCACCAAGGAATTCACAGTCCTGGAGGCGGGAAAAAAACAGATGAGTTTTGAAGTTGAAGTTGAGTGGTAGAGGAGCAAGTGAGAGGAGTGGGAGTGAAGCTAGGAAAGTAGTGACAGAGCAGCCTGAAGTTTGTCCGGGTGTGTGCCCCGGACAGAAACAGCAAGGTTGGCAGACGGCGGTGACCGTCTGCAGGAGTGGCCTATCGAAGGTGCCGTAAGGACCGTGGACGGGTGGTGGCCCGGCGGTACCGGACCGGTACACAAGGAGAAGCCAGCATCATTGGCAGGGGCCTTTCGGATCCCGGCAAGGCTAGGAGTCGCCGTGAATTTGCCAAATCCGTCAGTGAAGGGGACCTCCGGGTCTCCAAACAACTAAATCCCGATTGAAGGCAACCGTCCAACCGTATGAAAGAGACACCGCCACCGCCAAGGCACCAGTTTCTCTGGGCCAGCGCCTGCGGGCAAAGAGGGGCTCCTCCGGCCCATATCCAAGTCGGGGAGCGGGTTACCGGTGGGAACCCATCGCTACCAACATTACACAAGGTGCAGGGAAAGAGACAGTCACCGTTAACTGCCGGGAAAAAGCAACAGCAGCCGTCCGTGGGAACCGTCTTTCCAGCCGTGTGTTTTACCGAGAACTGTGTCATCGTCTCAGGCTGAGTGAGTACCACCGTGCCGTGAGGCACAGCGCTGCCCCCCGCGACCCTGCACCTCACCAGGCCCCGCACCCGGCCTGCGATCCCTCATCCTCCACCCCATCACTGGGCCCCGGGACAACCAACCCCTACCCACGGAGGGGAGAAATAACAACAAAGCTGCTCCCTGTCACCGCTCCCGAGATCCCCGTCCAGAGCAGCGGTGGTGTCCACACAATCACCACAACCGTGGGTGGCGTCACGGACAATAAATCCCCAAAACCAATCCCCCTTTCACTCACGGGCGAGGAGCGCTGCTCGAGTCCCCGGGATCCGGCCCATCGCTCGAGCCACTGAGCAGCGGAGGCCGCAGCAGCAGCGGCAGCCAGACCCGAGCAGTGGGAGAGCGCGGCGTCCCCTCCTCCGCCCGCGACACAGGGTATGTGATTTGGGGGGTTCAGGATGTGTGATTTGGGGGTGCTGAGTGTGTGTGATTTGGGGGTGCAGGGTGTGTGGGATTTGGGGGTGCAGGGTGTGTGTGATTTGGGGGGTGCACGGTGTGTGTGATTTGGGGCGTGCACAGTGTGTGTGATTTGGGGGGTGCAGGGTGTGTGTGATTTGGGGGGTGCAGGGTGTGTGTGATTTGGGGGGTGCAGGGTGTGTGCACAAGTCCCTGCTTTGTGACATGAGTGAATTCCACACAGTAACCATATATCAGTAGGGTTTAGGGTAAAGAAGGATAGCAACAGTCACAGCATGGGTTGGGATTGGGAAAGCTGGGTGCTGAGCTGACAGAAAGAGGTTCTCTTTCTCATCACCCAGCTTTCCTATGTTCTGATATCCATCTTGTCCTCAGCTCCCAGCTTTCCCATTCTCTGAAATGCTGCAGAATATGTTAGCGCTATATAAAAATAAAGATTTGATTTGATCATGGACAAGCTGGGTACTGAGGACAAGCTGGCTATCAGAACATGGAAAAGCTGGGTGCTGAGGTAAAGAGCCGAGTGTCAGAGTAATCCTGTACCCCCAGTGTCAGTGTCATTATCCTGTACCCCCAGTGTGAGTGTCCTTTACCCCCAGTGTCAGTGTCATTATCCTGAACCCCAGTGTTAGTGTCCTGTACCCCCTGTGTCAGTGTCATTATCCTTTACCCCAGTGTCAGTGTGATTAGCCTGTACCCCCAGTGTCAGCATCATTATCCTGTACCCCAGTGTCAGCGTCATTATCCTGTACCCCCAGTGTCAGACTCATTATCCTGTACCCCCAGTGTCAGTGTCCTTATCCTATACCACTTGCTCCTCATACCATGTCACACTTTATTCTGTGTCCTCAAAATGTATTTCCAGTTTGCTCCACATCCTCTCTGTCCCCATGCATCACCCCTCATCCTCTCTGTCCCCATGCATCACTCCTCATCCTCTCTGTCCCAATGCATCACCCCTCATCCTCTCTGTCCCCATGCATGAAACCTCATCCTCTCTCTCCCCATGCATGAAACTTCATCCTCTCTCTCCCCATGCATGAAACCTCATCCTCTCTGTCCCCATGCATGAAACCTCATCCTCTCTCTCCCCATGCATGAAACCTCATCCTCTCTCTCCCCATGCATGAAACCTTATCCTCTCTCTCCCCATACTGTGTCCAAAGATACTTCCTCCTCCCCATCCTCTCTTCCCACCATACTCTGTCCACAGATAGTTCCATCCCCCGCCCATACTGTGTATATAGATATTGCCCCCTCCCTACCCTCTGTCCCCAGAAAGTGTGTCCACAGATGGTTCCCATTCCCCACCCTCTGTCCCCCCAATAGTGTGTCCACAGATAGTTCCCTCCCCCACCCTCTCCCCCATACTGTTTCATAAATACTCCCCTCTCACCCCATAATGTTCCTCCTCCGTGTCTTCTGCAGCTCCACAGTGGAGCACTTATCAGAGTTTCTCTGCCGCCTCTGCGCTGCGGCGCTGGCTTCTGGAAGTCAGCGCCAGGGATCACCGCTTCAATTGTCCTCGCGTCTGACAGATACAAGGACAATTGAGCAGTGGGAGCCGAACGCTGCACTTTCTATGAGTGCAACTGTCAGCGGGACAACTGCGCTCAGAGAATAGCGGCTCGCACCCTGGCAGACTTCCACACTGCCGAATCAGGCAGCCCCACAGCGCCCTGCCAGCTCCCCCCTAAATACGCCTCTGGCTTGTGCCTCCGCTCCACACATGGCTAATTTGTATAGTTTACAAATTAGCCATGTGGACAGAGCCAGAGGTGCTCTTCAGATTTTCCGGTATGTCGTACCGGCGCGTACCGCCGCAAAAAAAGCACTGCCCAAATGCATCAGGCTTGTTTAGATATTCTTTTGCATACTTCTAACACTTAAATTTATGGTGAGGACACAGGAGAGGTTTTCTTCTGATGATTCTGCCATGAAGGCCATAGTTGTGCAGGTATTTCTGAAAAGTAGAACAATGAACCACAACTCCAGAGTCTGCTAAATCTTCCTGAAGGTCTTTTGCAATCAAGAGGGGCCTCTGGTTTGCCTCACTATCAATCCTATGAGCAGCTTTCACAGAAATGTTACCTTCACTGTTCCTGTTAGCTGCCATTTCTTAATTATATTTTGAACTGAGGAAAGGACAACTTGAAAACATTTTGCTATTTTCTTATAGCCTTCTCCTGCTTTGTGAGCCTCCCCCATTTTCATTTTCAGAGTGCTAGGCAGCTGCTTAGAAGAACCCATGGCTCCTGTTTTTTCGGCACAATGTTAGAGGAGGCTGGGCTGTTATAAAGCTGTGAAATTTGCATCACCTGGCCTTCCTAACGATGATAGTGAACAAACAATAACCCTAACAGGCTAATTAAGATCTGAATGCTTGGTTAAAGTTATCTGAGCAAACAAATCTCCAAGGATGCCCAAACTTTTGCATTGGCCCAATCCCTTTCTGTAATTTTTCAAATGTGAAAGATTAAAATATATATTTTTTGCCTAAAATCCAAAGGAAAAGTGTCATCTTTAACTTTATGCCTTTTAGAGATCATTTAATCTTCAGCTTGCTTAACTGTTCACAATGTCGTGGAAACCCTTTTTCTGGGAGAGCTAATTTGGGGTGAGATACAAGGGATCTCCAGATCTGCCAATGTTGGTCTAATTAATAGCAATGCATCAAAGACAAAAACACAAGAACACACAGCCAGTGTCCATGTACCAGGCTTTGTCTGAATCTCAGATACCCAAACAGCATTTCATTAAAACCACAAAACAAAAGGGGACGGCTAAGTACATGACCAAAAATGTAATGAAAGTTGTGAATAGCAAAATCGTAATTTATGGATCCTGCTGAATTCCTTAAAATTAGATCTGTCCAGTTTTCTGGACCTTCAGTAACAAATAAACTTTAGACAAAGACATCTTTAACAGAGACTACACCCAGTGTTATTGCTTTTATGATATGAATAACACTTATGAAGCTAATACAAAAATATCTAGATAATCAAATATATTTAGATACAGTTAGGTCCAGAAATATTTGGACAGTGACACAATTTTCGCGAGTTGGGCTCTGCATGCCACCACATTGGATTTGAAATGAAATCTCTACAACAGAATTCAAGTGCAGATTGTAACATTTAATTTGAAGGTTTGAACAAAAATATCTGATAGAAATTGTAGGAATTGTACACATTTCTTTACAAACACTCCACATTTTAGGAGGTCAAAAGTAATTGGACAAATAAACCAAACCCAAACAAAATATTTTTATTTTCAATATTTTGTTGCGAATCCTTTGGAGGCAATCACTGCCTTAAGTCTGGAACCCATGGACATCACCAAACGCTGGGTTTCCTCCTTCTTAATGCTTTGCCAGGCCTTTACAGCCGCAGCCTTCAGGTCTTGCTTGTTTGTGGGTCTTTCCGTCTTAAGTCTGGATTTGAGCAAGTGAAATGCATGCTCAATTGGGTTAAGATCTGGTGATTGACTTGGCCATTGCAGAATGTTCCACTTTTTTGCACTCATGAACTCCTGGGTAGCTTTGGCTGTATGCTTGGGGTCATTGTCCATCTGTACTATGAAGCGCCGTCCGATCAACTTTGCGGCATTTGGCTGAATCTGGGCTGAAAGTATATCCCGGTACACTTCAGAATTCATCCGGCTACTCTTGTCTGCTGTTATGTCATCAATAAACACAAGTGACCCAGTGCCATTGAAAGCCATGCATGCCCATGCCATCACGTTGCCTCCACCATGTTTTACAGAGGATGTGGTGTGCCTTGGATCATGTGCCGTTCCATTTCTTCTCCAAACTTTTTTCTTCCCATCATTCTGGTACAGGTTGATCTTTGTTTCATCTGTCCATAGAATACTTTTCCAGAACTGAGCTGGCTTCATGAGGTGTTTTTCAGCAAATTTAACTCTGGCCTGTCTATTTTTGGAATTGATGAATGGTTTGCATCTAGATGTGAACCCTTTGTATTTACTTTCATGGAGTCTTCTCTTTACTGTTGACTTAGAGACAGATACACCTACTTCACTGAGAGTGTTCTGGACTTCAGTTGATGTTGTGAACGGGTTCTTCTTCACCAAAGAAAGTATGCGGCGATCATCCACCACTGTTCTCATCCGTGGACGCCCAGGCCTTTTTGAGTTCCCAAGCTCACCAGTCAATTCCTTTTTTCTCAGAATGTACCCGACTGTTGATTTTGCTACTCCAAGCATGTCTGCTATCTCTCTGATGGATTTTTTCTTTTTTTTCAGCCTCAGGATGTTCTGCTTCACCTCAATTGAGAGTTCCTTAGACCGCATGTTGTCTGGTCACAGCAACAGCTTCCAAATGCAAAACCACACACCTGTAATCAACCCCAGACCTTTTAACTACTTCATTGATTACAGGTTAACGAGGGAGACGCCTTCAGAGTTAATTGCAGCCCTTAGAGTCCCTTGTCCAATTACTTTTGGTCCCTTGAAAAAGAGGAGGCTATGCATTACAGAGCTATGATTCCTAAACCCTTTCTCCGATTTGGATGTGAAAACTCTCATATTGCAGCTGGGAGTGTGCACTTTCAGCCCATATTATATATATAATTGTATTTCTGAACATGTTTTTGTAAACAGCTAAAATAACAAAACTTGTGTCACTGTCCAAATATTTTTGGACCTAACTGTATATGCAGTAAATTGCTTAAATAATAAACCACAAGGTATAACATTTTTACCATAACAACAAGAACAGTAATTTTCACCAGTGGTCACCAAACGCTTGTATGTCACTCGTAGCTCTGTCAAAGACAAGTCCAGGAATACCTTTACTTGCTCAGTCTGAACCTTCGTTACTTAGAAATCAGTGTTTGAATTGATATGCACCACATTTAAACTGACCAGGCATTCAGACGGCGTCTGTGGTCACTTCCGGGTTTCCGAGCCCGATACTAGTTAACTTAGCATGCGCTATGTAATCCATATCCGTACTTCGTATGGCTAATTTCCTGTTTCCTGTCTGACTGAGAGGTAAGTTTAAATGTGACGAGTTTCACATGGAATCTGCTAAGGGAGCTTTAGGCATACATTTGCGGATCCAACTTTCTGCCACTGCAGACTTTATATAGTCCCCTTTTTCTATTCCCCTATATTTGTTCCCCTGAGGAATTTACATTATTGTAGAGGAAATGCGTAGGGATGGTTATATTGGGTTAATTTTTTTTTACACTTGGGTACTGCCCTTTTTAGGGCAGGAGTTGTTACAGGGGCACGACAGGGTTAATATATACTGGTTCCTTTCTTACAACTTGCATCTGGATACATGGAATGGGAGACTTCAAACGCTGATTGGGTGAGACCAAACCCTTTTTTATCCATGGTTTTTGTATATGTATTTGTGATTCAAATTTTGTATTGTCTGTTTGCACTGAATTGGCACTTTGGTGGTCTATTTATGCTCCTACATAATTTTTAAATAGTATTTCAATAAAAGGTATATTTTAATATTTTTCTTAGCTTAAGGTGGCTGCCTCGAATTGCTGCATCCAATAGATGGACTTTACCGGATCCTCCTGATGCCCTGGTGCGGTGGTAATCAGGGTAATAAGAAGTTTATAGCAGCCCATAGCTGCCACTAAGTCCTAGATTAGTGATGGCAGACATCTATGAGACACCCCATAACTAATCTGTAAGTGAAAGTAAATAAACACAAACACCCCAAAATCCTTTATTTGAAATAAAATACAAAAAAATCACCCTCTTTCACCACTTCATTAACCCCCAAAACACCTCTCCAGGTCTGATGTAATCCACACGAGGTCCCAAAACGCTTCCAGCACTGCTGCATCTAACAATCACAGAGAGCGCCATAGAACATGACTACCAGCAATGAGGTTCAACTGTGAGGTTGACTGAAGTGAGCCACAAGATCAACGGTGATGTCACTCAGGTAAGTCCTCCACCTGCGGCTCACTTCAGTGACTCAGGTGATTTGCAGTCACAGATGGAAGACTCCAGCTGTGACCGGAAATCACCTGAGTGACGGCACCGCTGATCGCGCAACTCACTTCAGTCACTCAGGTGATTTGCTGTCACAGGTGGAGGACTACAGCTGTGGCTAACCTGAGTGACGTCACCGCTGATCGAGTGACTCCCTTAAGTCGCAGCCTTATTTGCTGTCACAGGTGGAGGACTCCAGATGGGACAGTAAATCACCGCGACACCAGCGGTAGTGCGGCACAACAGTGACATCAGGGGCTCACCCAAATTCATTCTGACACCCTATGGTTGCGAATAACCTGAGTGATGTTACGCTGATCAAGCAGCTCACTAAAGTCCCTTTGGTGATTTCCTGTCACTGGTAGAGGACTCCAGTGAGTGACATCACCGTTGATAGCACGATCAAGGACTTAGTGGCAGCTATGGGCTGCTATTAAGTCCTTATTACACTAATTACCACTGCACCAGGACAACAGGAAGAGTTGGGTCCAGCACCAGAATTGGCGACACTTCTGAGGCAACTGCGGGCTGCTATTGTTAGGCTGGAAAGGGCTAAATAACTATGGCCCATGCCACCCTAATAATATGAGCCCCCTGTTTTCTGCTGCACCTTGGCTGGTTTTAGAAAAATGGAGGGGACCTCACGTCATTTTTTTGTTTTTAAATAAATCAAATAAAAAAAAAAGTGTGATCCCCTCAGTTTTTCATAACCAGACAAGGTACAGCAGATGGCTACAAAGTACAACCCACAGCTGCTGCTCTCCTGTGCCGGATATGAAAATTGTGGGCGACCCCACGTCATTTTTTACCAGAATATAATTAAAAAAACCGCTCTATCAAGCTATTCTGTTATTTCTTTCTATTTATTCATTCTTATTATCTATTCTATATGTTCTTTCTATCTATTCTATATATTTTATCTATTATTTCTATTTTGACTATCTATTCTAGCTATCAGTTAAAAACACTATTGAAGAACTAAAGCAAATAGCCAAAAATAAAAGGTAAATTTTATTTGAAATAATTAAAATACAAGGTGCAAAATAGTGATTGAAAAACAGACAACACAACATAGCAGGGGGAGAGATAAGGAATGCAGCCACACAGAAGCTGTTACACAACAAAGCTCATGTGACACCAGGAGATTGACTCAGACATGTGATTTATTTGTTCAATCTCCTGGTGTCACATGAGCTTTGTTGTGTAACAGCTTCTGTGTGGCCGCATTCCTTAACTCTCCATTTACATTTTAGATTTGACTATTTGCTTTGGTTGTTCATTAGTGTTTTCAATTAATTGTGTTTTGATCCCCATGCCAGGGTGTACTACACTTTGATTACTATTGTAGATTTGACCCCTCTGGTGCTTTTTTTTGGTGATCTATCTATCTATCTATCTATCTATCAATTATCCTATCCTATTGTGTTTCTCCTTTAAAAAACGCATGGGCAAAAACGTACCCATCATTGAACCAAAAACGCATCGAAACATGGCAAATACGCATGCGTTTCTTTTATTCGTTTTTCAGCCAGAGGGTGTTCTTTTTGCTGAAGAAACAAAACTGCATCATGCACACATAGCCTAACACTGATTTCAAGTACCGGAAATAGCCGTCCTCTAAAACAGCCAATCTGTGGCTAATTCAATAAGAATTTCAGAGTGTTTATCAGCTGCCTTGTACTTGGTATAGTCTTTCTTCTTTGCTAACAAGGACATAACTGAAATGATGTAAGCAAGTGCTATAATCAGTTGAAAGGAGGTTTGATTTTTGTAATGAAATTAAGTTTCTTGGCAACTATTCATAATAAACTAGAGTAAATCCAAATTGCCATTATAAAAACTGAAGCAGCATACTTTGTTTCAGTCTCAAACCCTTTGGCTACAACTGTAGATCCTCTTCAAGGCTATGATCACACAAAGGTTTTTTTAGCGCCCCCTGAGGAAAACATCGCTTGAAACGCGCGTCGTGGTTTTGTGGCATACAGGACTTGTGACCATCTTCTAAGGTATAGGATCTCCTTATGATCTTATGACATCAGATATTATTAAATATCTATTACCCTTTATGGGAGCAACTCCATACCTTTCTTTTTACTTACTCTTCATACGAACACTTTAATATGTTTATTTATCAATGGAATTTGGTTACTGCACTAAGCACTTTATTGTTCTGTAAAACCTCTGCTAAACAATAGGGAATTTGCTTGTCCAGTATTGATTTTATATGATATTTATATATTATATATATTATGACACCAATACCACACAACTAATACGAAACTTTGCTTGTATAACAAAATGACCACCAATAATTTAGCAAGCAAAAAATAATTAAAAGGGTAACCTTTATTCACAAAATAAGTTAAAAACACATCAAAAAAATGGAACCGCCCAGGTGACGGATAGAATATAAACACATGGGGGTACAACACCAGTGGTAATAAATAGCACCACCATATACCACACAAATTTGTAAACAATGTATAGTTTTATATCAATGCATGTTTGTCAATGAATAATATAGCCAAAAAAGGATACAAGTGTATCATACATAGAAAGTAATATAGAAAAAGGTAAAGAGGCTATGTAGTAAAAACTTATAAAACAAGCATCAAAACATCATATTACCAGATGGAACAAGTGGTATCAGTGTAGCAACCCCCACCAACACTGACGCGCGTTTCGCAGCTCGTGTGCTTCGTCCAGGAGTGATAAATCAGGAATCCCAGGGTGCCTATTTATAAGCAGCTATATCCGAAGAAACAGCATGTGTGCAATTACACAAACAATGTCCGTAACGTCATTTCCGGTAAATCCCCCCTCGTGAGTCATGCGGTTGTCATAGTGATCTTGAAAACAACTTTGTGATTGCAATCCAACTGTAGATCATCTTCAAGGCTACGATCACACAAAGGTTTTTTTAGCGCCCCCCTGAGGAAAACATCGCTTGAAATGCGCGTCGTGGTTTTGTGGCATACAGGACTTGTGACCATCTTCTAAGGTATAGGATCTCCTTATGATCTTATGACATCAGATATTATTAAATATCTATTACCCTTTATGGGAGCAACTCCATACCTTTCTTTTTACTTACTCTTCATACGAACACTTTAATATGATTATTTATCAATGGAATTTGGTTACTGCACTAAGCACTTTATTGTTCTGTAAAACCTCTGCTAAACAATAGGGAATTTGCTTGTCCAGTATTGATTTTATATGATATTTATATATTATATATATTATATTCATGTTTATGGTGATTTTAACATGTATATCAATAAAATTTGATTTTAATATTACTGTTTTGTCACTACCCCCTTTTTTGGATCTTAGCGGATTCTCATTAGGGTTTTTTTTTTATTTATAAAGTTTTTTTAGAGCAGGATTTTGACGCAAATCTGCTCTAAAATCCTACTAAAAATTATTGAAATATGCTTTGAATACTCTTCCAATGCATTTTAATGTAAAATTCACTTTGCTGGTGAGATGAGACTTAGTGGTTAACATTGTTGCTTTGCAGCACTGGGGTCGTGGGGTAAAATCCCACCAAGGTCACCATCAGCAAAGAGTTTGAATGTTCTCCCCGTGTTTCCTCCGGTTACTCCAGTTCCTCCCACACTCCAAAGACATACTGATAAGGAATTTAGATTATGAGCCCCAATGAGACAGTGATGATGATATCTGTAAAGCGCTGTGGAATTATTGCTGCTTAATAAATGAGTACAATAAATAAATGAAGTTATTTTCTCTTTTTCCACTGGGATCTCAAAAAATCCCTGGGGAAAAAAAGATGCGAGATGTCATTCCTCTGTTGCACATTCTTTGTGAAATCCATCTCAAAGGTGACATTGCCAAGTCAAAAGGATTCAAACCACAGTGTGGAAGGAAACACTTCCGAAAAAGAAAACATCTTCCAAAAAACTCCCAACACATTGAATTTGTGCATTGTGAGGTAGCGTGGTCGGCTGCGCAGCAGAAGACACGGGATCCAGGCACCAAGGTTCACAGCACACGGTTTAATATTCAAACAAAAGTCCACAGCAGTACACATGTGCCTTTCCGGCAGAGAACTCAGGGAGTTGTGATCACTCCCTCACACCCGGCACACCTGCCCTTGTTCCTGTTTCCTTTTTAACCCTTCCTTAAGCCTGTAGGGAAACAGCATTAACCCTGGAGTGGAGTTACTTTCTATTATGGAGTGAGCACAACCAGGGCGAGACATACCGGCCGTCATAGATAACCCCGGTCACAGTCTCACATACCCCCCCCCTCAGTTCAAGCGAGCGGGGTTGAACTCCTGCCATCAAACACGGGCCGCGGGACAAGGCATCGGCGTTGCCCTGTAACCTACCGGCCCGGTGTTCAACCGTAAACCGGAAGTTCTGCAGAGAAAGGAACCACCGGGTAACCCGGGCATTCCGTTCCTTGGCGGACCTCATCCAGACCACTGGAGAGTGATCCGTCACCAAGCGAAACTGTCGTTCCAGTAGGTAATAGCGTAGGGACTCCAAGGCCCACTTGATCGCCAGACACTCCTTCTCCACTACGCTATAATTCCGCTCGGGAGGGGTGAGCTTTCTACTTAAGAAGGTGACGGGGTGTTCCTCCCCCTGAACCACCTGAGACAGCACTGCCCCCAGGCCAACCTCCGAAGCGTCAGTCTGTACTATGAACTCCTTCCGGAAATCAGGGTTTACAAGAACGGGCTGTCCGCACAGGACCCCTTTCAGGGCCCGGAAGGAGTCCTCGGCCTGCGGAGTCCAGCGCACCATGACGGACTTCTTGCCTTTGAGAAGGTCCGTCAAGGGGGCCGATAGTCCCGCAAAATCTTTTACAAACCTCCTGTAGTACCCCACGATACCCAGGAAGGCCCTAACCTGCTTCGTGGTCAGGGGTCTAGGCCACTTCTGGATCGCCTCAACCTTGTTAATTTGGGGCTTAATCACTCCTTGGCCTATTACGTAGCCCAAGTAGCGGGCTTCCGTGAGTCCCAACGCACATTTCTTGGGATTGGCTGTCAATCCGGCTGTTCGAAGCGCGTCTACCACCGCTTGTACCTGTTCCAAGTGGGTCTGCCACTCAGAGCTGTAAATAATGATGTCATCAAGGTACGCTGATGCATACGCCTGGTGGGGTTCCAGCACCAAGTCCATCAACCTCTGGAACGTGGCCGGAGCGCCATGTAACCCAAAAGGCAAGACAACATAGTGGAAGAGACCCTCCGGCGTAACAAAAGTGGTTTTCTCCTTGGCGGACTCCGTCAGGGGCACCTGCCAGTACCCCTTGGTCAGGTCGAGCGTGGTGAAATATCGCGCCTGTCCCAGCCTATCAATCAGCTCATCCACCCGGGGCATGGGGTAGAGATCGAACTTGGATATTTCGTTCAATCTCCTAAAGTCATTGCAGAACCTTAAGGAGCCATCGGGTTTTGGTATTAGGACAATAGGACTAGCCCATTCACTCCGGGATTTTTCGATGACCCTCAGGCGTAGCATTGTCTTCACTTCCTCTGATATGGCTTGTCTTCGAGCCTCCGGCACCCGGTATGACTTCAGGCATACCTTCAGGTGAGGCTCGGTGACAATGTCATGTCGTATCCGGCAACTCGGAGAAGATATCGGGGTTCTGCTGAACCAGCCGTCTGGCCTCTCGCCTCTGTTGCTTGGTGAGGGCTTCTCCAATCCTTACTTCCGGTTCGTCCTCTCCAGAGGTTGCTGGAGCCGGGTTTGAACGACCCGAAGAGGAGGGAGATGGGGGAAAATCAACCATCAGGCTTTCCCGTTCCTGCCAAGGTTTTAATAGGTTGACATGGTATATTTGTTCAGGTTTCCGCCTACCGGGCTGCAATACCTTATAGTTGACCACCCCGACTCTTTCCTTTATCTCATAGGGGCCTTGCCACTGAGCCAGGAATTTAGTCTCCGCCGTGGGGATCAATACCAACACCCGATCCCCGGGTTTAAAGGTCCGCACGGTGGCTTGTCTATTGTAGCGGCCGCTTTGCGTGGCCTGAGCCTCCTGTAAATGCTCCTTCACAATTGGCATGACCGCGCTTATGCGGTTCTGCATTCCTAAAATGTGTTCAATCACACTTTTATGGGGGGTGGGCTCTTGCTCCCATGTTTCCTTTGCCAGGTCCAACAATCCCCGGGGATGTCGCCCGTATAACAATTCAAAAGGCGAAAACCCCGTGGATGCCTGTGGCACCTCTCGTATGGCAAACATCAAATAGGGAAGCATCATATCCCAGTCTTTCCAGTCTTTGGAAATCACCCTTTTGAGCATGGTTTTCAGGGTTTTATTGAATCGTTCCACTAAACCATCCGTCTGAGGATGATACACAGACGTACGCAACTGCTTGATCTGGAGTAGCCGGCATAGCTGTTTGGTCACTTTAGACATGAATGGGGTCCCCTGATCCGTAAGGATCTCCTTGGGCAACCCCACCCGGCAGAACACCGCAAACAACTCCCGAGCTATAAGCTTCGCCGCAGTATGTCTGAGAGGTATCGCCTCTGGATACCGGGTGGCATAGTCAACGATCACTAGGATATGTTGGTGCCCTCGAGCAGACTTTACGAGGGGCCCCACCAGATCCATCCCTATCCGTTCAAAAGGGACTTCTATAATGGGTAATGGTACCAACAGACTGCGAAAGTGGGTCAGGGGTGCGGTAAGCTGACACTCCGGGCAGGTTTCGCAGAACCGTTTTACCTCCCCAAAGACCCCGGGCCAATAGAACCTTTGCAATATTCGCTCCTGCGTTTTCTTGACCCCTAGGTGGCCACTCATCAGGTGTTTATGTGCCAAGTCGAGGACCCGCCGGCGATAAGGCTGGGGCACCACCAACTGCTCTACCCCTACGCCTCGTATTTCATCTACCCGGTAGAGTAAATCCTGCTTAAGAGCGAAATGGGGGTACCTTACCTGGGCACTGGGCAGCTGTGCCACCCCGTCAACTACTGTCACCCGACTCCGGGCATGTATTAATGTAGGGTCCTGGAGTTGGGCTGTCCCAAACGTATCCGGGGATGCCTCCAACTCCGGGATGGGCTCAACCGTCTCAGCCTCTCCTGCCAATACTTCTAGGGGCGACCTATCGGGTTCACATTCTGTCCCTATCATGGGAACCCCTACGGCAGGCGTCCCGGATTCAGGATTGTAGGGCTCAGGTCCCGGACTGACCAATATCTGAGGGGACTTAGGAGGTCCCTTCCACAAAGTCCAAAAATAGGGCAGATCCCTTCCTAGGATCACGTCATAGGGAAGAGTGTTAATAAGTCCCACCTCATGTTGCACCTGACCGCAAGGTGCTGTGATGGTGACAATCCCCGTGGGATAGTCTCGGCGGTCCCCATGTATGCAAACCACCCCCACGGTACGTCCTGTGGCCTTTACTTTAGCCCTTAGGGTTGATCGCACAAGGGTCACTAAGCTTCCGGAATCCAACAAGCCTGTAACCGGACATCGATTCACCTGTATTTGGCACAAGTGGGGCTCAGTCTCTGGGTAGACCAGGTCAGCGGTACACACTACCTGAGCATACATTGAACCCCGCCGGGTAACCCCACAATCCATGGGCTCGGTGGTGAGTGGACACTGGGCTTCCATATGTCCCACCCGCTGGCACCGCCAACATCTAATAGGGAAGGAAACCCCCTTGACGAGTTGTCGTTTAGGGTATGTGAAGATGTAATTTACCCTCTCACTGTATATGCTGTACAGATTCCTATTTCAAGCTGGGTTCATTGTCTTATTTGAACTACTTCTGTGTACATTTCTATTGTTGTAGGTAATCACCCCCTAAAATGCAAGGTTATATCCTCTTGAGGCACTTCCATCCCTGGGAGTAGGGGGAGGTGGGCCTAGAGTCCAACTAGTGTAAACTCTGCTTACCTGGGAGATTCAGTCAGAGTGAGCTGAAACTTGAAGGGAGCAGGAGCTCCAGCCTGTGTGGCTGTGGACACGGACGGAGCTAGGCCTGTGTGGCAGCCCGTGGGATTGTGTGGAACTCTTTGGACTACTGTAAGGATGATTGCTTTGTAATCCGGTCCGAGGATTGTCGGGAAGGGCCCCCGAATCTGTTTTACGTGGACTTATCGTGTGCTGTTCCAGTGTTCTTGTGAATAAACCTGTTGGATCGTTCCTCGGCCTGTTGTCTCTCCTTGCTCTGCTGTACACCCCGTCACAAACTGGTTGGCAGCGCTGGGATCAGAGCAGAAGGAATGGAGGACAATGGCTCAACATCAGGAACCAGCACTGCAGAGTACAAGACCTGGACTTTGGGGAGCCTGAAATCAAAGGCCCGTGAAGTAGGAGTTCCAAGGAGCAGCTGATTGAGGCGCTAGAAGGAGTCTGCTCGCAAAATGACGTGGAGGAAGGATCCTCACAGCAAAGGGAGGAAAGACGGGAGCTGGAGGTAAATACCCAAAAAAGTCAATGGATTGTGTGGTATGAAGAGGAGATGGCACTGCTTGGAGATGAGGTCACCATTGAATATAAGATGGATGCTATTCGCAGAGCTCAAGAGAGGGCATTGCTGGAGAGGAGATTTGCTGTGGAAGCAGCTAGAGACTCCAGACAGACTTTAACCACAGCACCAACTATGAGGGAATTCTCCAGAGTGTCCCGCAAGGACTTTAAGCCATTTAATGAAGCTGCAGGTGACATTGAGGGCTTCTTTCAGGACTTTGAGCATCAGTGCCGATTAATGGAAGTCCCAGAAAGAGAGCGAGTCAGACACCTGGTGGGCCTCTTGGAGGGTGGAGCTGCCGACGCCTATAGAGCTATGGACCCTCAGTGGAATTGTGAGTATGGGGAGATAAAACAGACCATTCTGGAACATTATGCCGTGACCCCAGATACTTATAGGACTAAGTTCCGTACATTAGCCTGTGATGGAGAAGTGTCTTTCAAGATGTTTGCCCACAGACTGAAACAAGTGTGCCATCGCTGGCTGGAGGGAGAGGGAGCCTTAACTTGGCAGACCTTCCTCCAGGTCATCCTAAAAGAACAATTCTTTGCCCAGTGCCCCGCTGAGATCCGGGAATGGGTGCGTGAGAGAAAACCAGCGACAGTGGAGGAAGCTGCTGCTCTCGCTGATGAGGTGCTCACTATCAAGCCTCAGTGGAGGGTTTTGTTGGAGGATGGAGAGACGCCTAACAGCTCCACAACACCGGATGCCCCCAGTTATTCTGCCCCCATTGTTCCCCGTTCCTCTAAGCCACCACATGTTGATACCCGTGTTAATGTGCCTCCAGTTGCTTCTACTGCACTTTCTGGAATACGCCGGGGAGAGGAAGTAACAGAGCGCAGGTGTTATGTTTGTAGGCATCCCGGGCATTTGCAGGCCTCATGCCCAGCCAGCCCATGGAGGAATCATCCTCAAACCCCTACAGCACCTTCAGGTGGGAGTCGGCCTCCAAGTTCCCCTACCCCTTACCCAAGAGGACGCCTTGGATGGAGGGAGACCCAGCTCAGATGCTATCAATGTGGACAGCCAGGGCATCGGCAAGTCTCCTGCCCAGCTGTTCAAATGAGGACTGATCCTGCGCCCAATCGGATTGTTAATTATTTACAGCCCAGCGCCATGGAGGAAGATGTGGCACCGCTATGTGAGGACTGGCCTAGTGACTCAGCCCCCCATGTTGCACCACCAGGAGTTTACGGGGTGCGACCTGCAGTTATGACGACTTCTGCTCATCGAGGTAAGCACTTGCAGGAGGTTGTGCTGGATGGACAGAGACTTGTTGGATTTTGTGACTCGGGTGCTTTCCTCACACTGGCTGATCCCCGAGTAGTTCGGCCTGAGGCAATCCATAGAGGACCTGGGATTGTCATTGAACTGGCTGGTGGACAATGGAGGACTATTCCCACAGCCACTGTGGATCTGAGCTTTGGTTTTGGGGTCAGGCGATGTGTGGTTGGGGTGATGGGTGGTCTGCCTGCAGCTGTTCTCCTGGGCAATGATGTGGGAGAGCTACGATGCCAATTCGTGGCTGCATGAAGCCACATGTAAGTAATGCTCTGCCTGTGTGTACTTAACCAGTGACCTGTAGAGGTCCCTAGTACGTACACAAGTTGGGAGGGGGAGGGATTGTGAAGATGTAATTTACCCTCTCACTGTATATGCTGTACAGATTCCTATTTCAAGCTGGGTTCATTGTCTTATTTGAACTACTTCTGTGTACATTTCTATTGTTGTAGGTAATCACCCCCTAAAATGCAAGGTTATATCCTCTTGAGGCACTTCCATCCCTGGGAGTAGGGGGAGGTGGGCCTAGAGTCCAACTAGTGTAAACTCTGCTTACCTGGGAGATTCAGTCAGAGTGAGCTGAAACTTGAAGGGAGCAGGAGCTCCAGCCTGTGTGGCTGTGGACACGGACGGAGCTAGGCCTGTGTGGCGGCCCGTGGGATTGTGTGGAACTCTTTGGACTACTGTAAGGACGATTGCTTTGTAATCCGGTCCGAGGATTGTCGGGAAGGGCCCCCGAATCTGTTTTACGTGGACTTATCGTGTGCTGTTCCAGTGTTCTTGTGAATAAACCTGTTGGATCGTTCCTCGGCCTGTTGTCTCTCCTTGCTCTGCTGTACACCCCGTCACAGGGTACATAGCCTTCCGGACCTCAGGGACAGAGGGTGCGGCCTCAGACGGGACGGTAGCGGACTCCCGCACCGGTGTCAGCGGTGGGTCCTTGGCCCTAGGCTTGGAGGGGCCGGACCGACGGGCGGTACGCAAAGTCTCAGTGTCCCGTATCAAGTCCTGCGTAGCCACATGCCGCTCTACCAGGCCCACTAATTGGTCCAAGGTACTGGGGTCGCCCTGTCCAACCCACCGTTGAATGGTGACGGGTAAAGTGCGTACAAAACGATCAACAACTACCCTTTCCACCATTTGCGCCGGGCTCAGAGTGTCAGGCTGCAACCACTTTTTTACGAGATGGAAAAAGTCATAGGCCTGGGAGCGTACGGGTTTGGCTTCCTCATAGAACCACTGATTTACCCGCTGAGCCCGTACATACGTATTCACCCCCATACGAGCAAGTATTTCGGCTTTCAGGGTTGCATAGTCAATGGCGTCCTCGGTACAGAGGTCCAGGTACGCTTTTTGGGGTTCCCCCGTCAGATAGGGTGACAATACCTCAGCCCACTGGGGGGTCGGCAGCTTTTCCCGCTCGGCCACCCGCTCAAACACTGCCAGGAACGCTTCCACATCATCCTCCGGGGTCATCTTTTGCAACGCTTGTCTCACCGTTTTCCGGACGCTGCCGTCATCACCCGGTCACGGGGTTGTTGCTGCCGGTCCGGCACGGATCGACTTGGCCAGGAGAACCATCTGTTCTTGGTGCCTTTGCTCCTGACGTGCATTGGCCTGAATCAGCTGCTTTAGTAATTCCTCCATGGTGTCGCCGGGTTTTGGCTGTAGTATAGCTGCTTGAATCCAGGACATGTGCTACCAGGTCACCCGAAATGGAAGCTACACCTCACCGGGCTGGCATGCCCGCCGATTCTCCACCATATGTGAGGTAGCGTGGTCGGCTGCGCAGCAGAAGACACGGGATCCAGGCACCAAGGTTCACAGCACACGGTTTAATATTCAAACAAAAGTCCACAGCAGTACACATGTGCCTTTCCGGCAGAGAACTCAGGGAGTTGTGATCACTCCCTCACACCCGGCACACCTGCCCTTGCTCCTGTTTCCTTTTTAACCCTTCCTTAAGCCTGTAGGGAAACAGCATTAACCCTGGAGTGGAGTTACTTTCTATTATGGAGTGAGCACAACCGGGGCGAGACATACCGGCCGTCATAGATAACCCCGGTCACAGTCTCACAGCATCTACAAAAACTTTGGGTGAACCCTACCTTAGGTTGCGTTGACACGTTGCATTTTTTAGGAAAATAATGGCAAAACAATGCATTTTTGTGACAATAAAAATATTGTATGTCAATGTGTGTCACAACGTGTGAACGCACCCTAAGGGGTACTTTGTACACTACAACATCGCAGGTGCGATGTCGGTGGGGTCAAATCGAAAGTGACGCACATCCGGCGTCGCTGTCGACATCGGAGTGTGTAAATCGTTTTTGATACGATTAACGAGCGCAAAAGTGTCGAAATCGTATCATCGGTGTAGCGTCGGTCATTTCCATAATTTCGGAAGGACCGATGTTACGATGTTGTTCCTCGTTCCTGCGGCAGCACACATCGCTGTGTGTGAAGCCGCAGGAGCGAGGAACATCTCCTTACCTGCCTCTACCAGCCATGCGGAAGGAAGGAGGTGGACGGGATGTTTACGTCCCGCTCATCTCCGCCCCTCCGCTTCTATTGGCCACCTGCCGTGTGACGTCACTGTGACGCTGCACGACCCGTCCCCTTAGGAAGGAGGCGGTTTGCCGGCCAGAGCGACGTCGCAGGACAGGTGAGTGCATGTGAAGCTGCCGCAGCGATAATGTTTGCTACGGCAGCTATCACAAGATATTGCAGCTGCGACGGGGGCAGGGACTATCGCACTCGGCATCGCTACCATCGGCTTGCGACGTCGTAGTGTGCAAAGTACCCCTAAGGCTAAGGTCACATGTCCTGTGATCATCTGTTAGAATGGATCCAACAGCAATCTGTTGACAAAAAAAGTTGTGCAGATACAACTTTTTTGTCCGTTTTGAAAAAAAAAAATTTTGCAGTCCATTTTTGTAACTTGGGAGTCTATGGAAAACAGTTCCTTTAACTGATTGCTATTTCTCTTGCATTTAAAATTGATTCTTTAAAAAAAACCAAAACGATCCTTTACAAATGGAAGAAAAACAGATGGCTAAATAGCAATCAGTTAACTGATCCATTTTCCATAGATTCCCATGTTAAAAAAACGGATCTTGCAAAAATCTATTTTTTCAAAAAGGACAAAAAAGTTGCGTTTGCACAACTTTTTTGCCAATGAATTGCTGTTGGATCCATTCTAATATATGATTACTGGACATGTGAACTTAGCCTTAGAAAGGGATGACGGTCCTCTGACCGAACGTTACAGGAGGTAAGGCGTTTGGTTGTGATTAGCAGGAACTAAAACAGCCATATTATTAATGCACTGAACAAAAATATAAAAGAAACACTTTTGGTTTTGCTCCTATTTTTCATGAGCTGAACTCTAAGATCAAAGACTTTTTCTATGTACAAAATAGGCCTTTTTCCCTCGAATATTATTAGTGAGCACTTCTCCTTTACTAAGATTATCCATCCACCTCACAGGTGTGGAATCAACATGCTGATTAGACAACATGATTATTACACAGGTGTGCCTTTAGACTGGTCACAATAAAAGGCCATTTTAAAATGTGCAGTTTTACAGTATTAGTGGGGAGTCAGAAAAAACAGTCACTAACAGGTGGGACCTTTGCCTCACTCAGTGCAACACATCGTTATAGAGTTGATCAGGTTGTTGATTGTGGCCTGTGGATTGTTGCTCCATTCCTCTCCGATAGCTGTGCCAAGTTCCTGGATATTGTCAGGAACTTGTACACATTATTCTATACACAGATCCAAAGCATCCCAAACATAATCAATGGGTGACACGTCCGGTCAGTATGCTGCCATGCAAGAACTGGGATGTTTTCAGGTTCCAAGAATTGTGTACAGATCCTTGCACCATGGGGTGTAGCATTATCAGCTGCAACATGAAGTGATGGTCCTGGATTAATGGAACAACAATGGGCCTCAGAATCTCATCATAGTATCTCTGTGCATTCAAAATGGCATCAATAGGGGAGCATGGTTATGCTCACGCATTGAGCAGATGTGTAGGAGTGGAACTCCTGGTTTCCTGAATTACCACCCTGACGGTTTTATCCTTCCGTGACCGTCTGTGGACAAAAATACTCCTTAAAGAAGGGTGAACACAGCTGGGCAATTATAAGTCATCAGTTTTGCAGGCACCAATGTACCGCCTCGGGGCTCGGCCGGCTGCCGAGCCGCTCGGATCCGTGCTCGTCGGTGGGTGGCTCGAGCTCCTCCCGGACCTGGGGGTCACGTCGCTCTAAAGGGGGTTGGCGCTACGTGTAGGGATTTCGGTGGGAAAGGTTTACGGCCGAGGCGTTTAGTGATGGAAGTTCGTGACGCCACCCACGGGTTGTGGTGAATGTGGACACCACCACTGCCGTTAACTAGCTTCCCGGGGACGATGTTATGCAGCCTGGTGTTGACCCCTCCGTGGGCAGGGGGTGATGGACCCGGGGCCCGGTGGTTGTGAAGTGCAGGCAAGATGGTGTGGTGTGGTGCGGTGTGCGGCCCGAGGACACTTGTACTCACTATGACAGATACACCGGAGTCTCTGGTAAACCAAAAAGGATGGTGCTCGGTGCCCGCAGCCGGCTGCGCGTTGCCCCTTTCTCAGGTTGGTGGTTCCCGCCTTTCTCCTGCACCTCTTTGTAGAATTTGACTGCCTATGCTTCAGCAACGGTAGTCCGCTCTCCGGCTTGATGTGTGTCGGGGAACCCGTTTGCCCGCAGGCGCTGGCCCGTTGGATCTCTCTACCTGTGCGGTGGCTTTGTATCCCCCTCGGTGGGCTGTTGCCGTCTTTCGGGTCTTGTGACGGGAAAGGACCTAAGGTCCAGACCTCAATCAGTGAATTCGACGTGGTCCAGTGGCTTCTGGACCTCATTCTGGGTCTTAGTACTCCTCCTGGTGCTCCGGTTTCCATTTGGTTCCCCGATTTGGTACAGGCGGGCCACTACCCTGTCCCGGTCCCTTACGGTTCCACCAGCCATCTTCCCTGCTCCTGCAGGCGGCAACCACCGTCTGTCTCCTTGCCATTGTACCAGGGCTCCGACCCCGGCACCGGTCAGTGTTGTTGCTGCAGACCTGACGCCTCAGGCCTGCTGCACTTGGACTAGACCTCCACTCCACTGATCTGTACTTAAAACTCTGACTGTTTGTTTCCTGTCTCAGGCTCTCTGGACTCCTAGGTGGGCGTGGCCAACCGACTGGTTCCGCCCCCTGGTGTGACCATTGAACACTGAGAGAGGTGACAAGGGTTTTGTAGGTTGGCTGCTGTCACCTTATTAGGGGCTGGTGTTTGTGCAGGCGGTCTACCTGTGACTACCTGGCTAGTCCAGGGCGTCACACCAAACTCTTAGATGCCGAAGAAATCTGGCTGGACCTATGTGGGAGAGGAAGTGGAGGCCATCTTAGTATCTCGTCCTGGAGCTGAGGGGAGATAAGGAGTGTGTGCAGCAAAGAGAATTAAGGTACCGTCACATTTAGCGACGCTCCAGCGATCCCACCAGCGATCTGACCTGGCAGGGATCACTGGAGCATCGCTACATGGTCGCTGGTGAGCTGTCAAACAGGCAGATCTCCATAGCGATCAGAGATTAGCCACCAGCCACCAGCGACCCATGTAACGACGCTGTGCTTGGTATCCATAGTACACATCGGGTTACTAAGCAAAGCACTTTGCTTAGTAACCCGATGTGTACCTTCGCTACGTGTGCAGGGAGTAGGGAGCCGGCTTCTAGAAGCTGCGGACGCTGGTAACCAAGGTAAATATCGGGTAACCAAGCAAAGCCTTTGCTTGGTTACCCGATGTGTACCTTGGTTACCAGCGTCCGCAGAAGCCGCCTCCCTGCTCCCTGCAAATTCAGATCGTTGCTCTCTCGCTGTCAAACACAGCGATGTGTGCTTCGCGGCGGGACAGCAATGACCAAAAAATGGTCCAGGACATTCAGCAACGACCGGCGACCTCACAGCAGGGGCCAGGTCGTTGCTGGATGTCATACACAGCAACATCGCTAGCAACATCGCTGTTGCGTCACAAAAAACATGACTCAGCAGCGATGTTGCTAGCGATGTCACTTAGTGAGACGTGGCCTTTACTGGTGAGGCTTCTCCAAGCTATCATCTCCCAGCTAATTATACCCGCGTGGCTCTGGACCCTCATGAAAAGGTGCAGGCATCTGTGTCTCCATTAACCCTGGTGAAGACTTGCTGGGTTGAGAGGCTGCCATTGGATCCTAGTGTCATCAGGTTGCTACAGCTGTGGCCACTATCTAATATCTGAAACCTGAGTTCTCAGTAATCAAAGAGGGGCCAATGACTCTGCTTTATGGACCTAAAGTGGAGTTCTCTGACACTTAAATGGTGGAAGCCACGGGTGAAGGAGTTTGCAATGCCGTAGTCCCATCCTTCATAAAGTGAACAGGCACCATCTTCTGGACACAACAACATTGTCTCTAAGCAGTCACGGCTCACACACCATTGCAATTCTCTTTTGGTTCTCTGACGTATGCAAACTCTAGCCACATACCCTACGCAGACTGAGGACAAAAAAGTTCCAAGTGCGGTGAAATTGCCCAAAAAAGTGCAACTGCATGATAGTTTTTGGGATATATTATTTACCATGTTCACTATATTTTAAAACTAACGTGTCAGTATGATGCCTCATGTTGGTACAAGTTCATTGATATCAAATATGTATACTTTTACTTTTATCTAAGGGTTAAAAAAAATCAGAATTTTGTCCAAAAAAAGAATTGTGCTTTTAGCGCCATTTTCAGTGACCCGTAACGTTCTCGTTTTTCAGGATCTGGGGCTCAGTAATGGCTTAATTTTTGCGTATCGAGCTGACATTATTAATTCTACCATTTTTGTGCAGATGCTACATTTTGATCGCCTGTTATTGCATTTAAAATGTTTTTTGCAGTGACCAAAAACGTAATTTTGACGTTAGCAATTTTTTCTCGCCACACTGTGTACCGATCAGGTTAATTGATTTTATATTTTGATAGATCGGGCATTTCTGAACGTGGCGATATGAAATGTGTGTATATTTTTTATTTTTTAACTGTTTTATTTTCAATACAGCAAATGTGGGGTTATTTGAACTTTTAGGTTTTTTTTACCTTTTCATATTTTTAAAAACTCAGATTGTGCTGTCAAAATGTGACAGCGAGATTTAAATGGCCACAGCAGGGATCACACCGTTCCCCGCCGCTATTGGTGGCCCCATGACACCTGTTAAGGCCCCGTTACACTCAACGACATCGCTAACGAGATATCGCTGGGGTCATGGAATTAGTGACGCACATCCGGCCTCGTTAGCGATATCGTTGCGTGTGACACGTACGAGCGACCGCTAACAATCTGAAATACTCACAAAATCGTTGATTGTTGACACGTTGTTCATTTTCCAAATATCGTTGCTCGTTCTGGACGCAGGTTGTTCGTCGTTCCTGAGGCAGCGCACATCGCTATGTGTGACACCCCGGGAACGATGAACAACAACAACAACCTGCATCCTCCGGCAACGAGGTGGGAGTGACGTTAATGATATTGTTCGCCAAGGGCAGCGATTTGCCCGTGATGCACGCACAATGGGGGCGGGTGCAATCGCTAGCGACATTGCTAGCGATATCGT
The DNA here is from genome assembly GCF_048569485.1 of Anomaloglossus baeobatrachus. NCBI lineage: Eukaryota > Metazoa > Chordata > Amphibia > Anura > Aromobatidae > Anomaloglossus > Anomaloglossus baeobatrachus. The sequence continues at coordinate 688,220,020 of NC_134354.1, forward strand.
TCCATGTAAAGCAGCCTTTAGTCCCACATGTCTGCCGTTCAAATCAGCAGACATGTGCAGGGATCACCGCCGGCTCACCGCAGCAGCCGGCGGTGATTACCGCTACATGACTGATGAAGTACCAGTACGTCATCAGTTGTGAAGGGGTTAAAGTACCCAATATTCTTTTTAGGTATATTTTTATTTATTTGTCTGTAAGGGAATGTGTCACATACGGTTTTTAAACTAATTGAAATCAGATTGTGATTTTTTTTTATAATCTGTATTTCTGGTTGCAGATTATTGTATTCTGTTTTCTGTACATTTATGTAAGCTGCTCTCTTGCCTGGAAATATAACCGTTGGATATATGAATGTATATATCACAAGACATTTTAGGGGACTCTATTTCCTTGGAAGAGTTTTCTATACATGTTCTCATGTTTAGTGGCATGCACATGTCATTGTGCAGGAAGGGGGAAAAGGTGAGCTGTGACACTACCTACTGTGAGTGGACAGGTGAGTGGACGGGGGAGTGGGCAGGCACTTAAGCCTACTCACTTTCAGGCCTTCAACTCCTGCATATAATGTGCCACAAGGGCCTGAGGGGTTTTGGAATAGAGGACAGGCTGACAGCATCTGACATCAAAGATAGGGTCCCAACACCAACTATATTTTATTGCTGGCTGTTGGGCTTATCACAATTTGGACACATTGTGTATCAAGTACCTCATTTTTAACCTAGTTCTGCAGCAATAATTCAGTTACAAATTTCTTATATTCAATGTTTACCTAGTATAGTATTTCAGTCTGCAGCTGTATTCGCTTTAATTGGATGGACTCATTCAGTTCACATTTGTCTTTTCTTGGATGTGCCGGTCAGTTTTTCGATTCTATATTATTCACCAAGCCTACCTAGCCCCATCGAGATACATAAATATTTGACCGTCACACATTTCTTATTGAGAAGTAGTATTCAATTAGTAAAAAAAGCCACTCTATGATAGAATTATAAACAAGGGGAAAACCAGGAGCATTAAGAGCTATATGCAAAATGATTTTATTTATCACAAGGTTAAAACAGCGAATAAATCACATGAATTGTGAAAAATAGTAAAAAGTGCTAATTAGATGTCAATCAGGGATGAACAACCACAAGCATGTGAGATGCAGAGGCCAGTAAGAAATGACCAAACAAAGGAGAGAAATTATCTCAGGGAGCAATTACAGCAAGAAGTCATACAGATACCTATGCCAATTACAATAATGCTGTCAATCAATGATAAATATGGTAGTGGGAGCAGAGAATGGCTAAGAAAGTTACCATAAGTTCTTAATATGCTTACCCATAGGTAAATCACCACCTCACATACACAAAAGAACCCTCCAACGCGCATTTCGCGTCAGAAAATGTCAGCTTCTTGTTGTGACGTGAAACACGCATTGGGGGGTTCTCCTGACCTCAATGTCATTGAGCCACTTTGGGAAGAACTCAAGCATGCAGTTCATGCAAGAAAGCCCAGGAATTTACAGGAGCTGGAGGCTTTTTGCTAAGAAGAATGGGCAGCTTTACCATCTGACCAAGAAGAATGGGCAGCTTTACCATCTGAGAAAATAAAAACCACAAAGACTTCAAATTGTCATTAATGTTAGAGGGGGCAATACACAGTATTAAGAACTGGGTTATGTGAACTTTTGATCAGGGTTATTTGGATGTTTTTGGTTGTCATTATGATTTAAAAAGAGAAAACACAGTAGTTTAACAATAAATGACTTCACCCAACCACTAACCATGAGTGGAAAAAAATATTTTGTGCTATTATTCATATTCTCTGAAAAAAGGCCAATAAAGCAAAAAATCTGCCGGGGTATGTAAACTTTTGAGCACAATTGTATACTGTATATAGAATCTTTATGGAAAATGCAGACTTTGGCACTGCAGTAAAGTCATTCTTGGTTTTCTCTGGATATTCTTACCATGATTATGTATCATCTCCTGTTGTATAAATATATATAGTTTTCTATCCATAATGTAGCAAAACCTTCTCACTATTAACACACTGCAATGTTGAAAATCCGCACAATGAAAGTAAAATAGACCTTGGTAAAGAGCTCACCACATACCCAAGTGGCCCATTCCCTCAGCAAATGTAATTGGGAATGATGGAGTATGTGGGCCATTCTCACATCCACGCTCTGCCACTGGGGCATACAGCTGAAGCAGTCAGGTTTTGTTTTTCTGACGAAGGGTTTGTAGATGCCCCTCCTCTACATCGCTGCCATTCTGGCCACAGAACCGTAAAATCAATTTTTATCACCGATGGGCTTTCATAACTCTTTAAAGTCTTCAAGGAAATTAACCCCTTTGCCCCATAGCTTTGCATGTGAGATGCATTACAGGAACCAGGTTGCAAGCAGATGTGCGGAAAGTTTTTAGAATCAGAGAAATGTGGGCACTACAGTCTGCAGATCTGCTGATTCGAGCAAATGATAGCCAGTGCTGTAGTTACTTTTGATGTAGAAAATCTCTACGACAAATAGCAATTCAGCTGTAAAGGAGAAATATAGTTTATGTTCAGCAGCAGATGCGGCAGCTCATAGCTCTACAAAGGCTCCAGGGCTAGAGCTTGCTTGGATCCAATAACCAACTAAGTATGTGTAGTCCGCAGGAAGTAAAGCACCTGCACATGTGTAGAGCATTGCTCACATTAAATGGTGCTTCTACCTTTCTCTGGTAAATAATTTGCATAGTGGTGTAAGTGTTGCGGGCGGGGAGGATGCCACCGCTGCTGGTCGCTCACAAACGCTCGGGTCCGGCGCTGCTGCGGCTGCTGCTGCTCGGTGGCTCGAGTGGTGGGCCGGATCCGGCCGGGGACTCGAGCGGCGCTCCTCGCCCGTGAGTGAAAGGGGTGGTTGGTTTGGGGGATTTAGTCCGTGATGCCACCCACGGGTTGTGGTGAAGATGGGCACCACCGCTGCTGGTGACGGGGATCCCGGGAGCGATGGCAGGGAGCATTTGGGATGTTGTTTTCCCCCTCCGTGGGTAGGGGTTGGTGATCCCAGGGCCCGGTGGTGTGACGGGGAGGCAGGGTTGGTGAGGTGCAGGGTTGCAGGGACAGCGCGGCATGGTGCCAGATGGCACGGGTGTACTCACTCAGCAAGAGATGCACAAAGTCCTCGGTAAACCAAACGGCTGGATGGACGGGTCCCTCAGCCGGCTGCAGTGTCTCTCCCCGGACAGGTGATGGTGGCTGTCTTTCCCTGCACCTTGATGTACCTGTTTGACTACAATGGATCCCCAACGGTAGTCCGCTCCCTGGTGTATGGATGCCGGAGGAGCCCGTTTGCCCGCAGGCGCTGGCCCTTGGGTCTCTAGCCTTAGGCGGTAGCTGTATACCCTCACGGTGTGGGCGGTTGCCTTCTATCGGGTCTTTGGCTGTTAGAAAACCCCTGGGGTTCCGGTCACACTCGGATTTGACTATTGTCGGCGGCTCCAAGCCTGGTCGGGGTCCGATGGCCCTGCCTGTGTGTGCTGGCTTCACTTCGCTTACCGGTCGGTACCGGCGGGCCAACGCCCCACCCCGATCCTACGGTTCCGCGTTGCTTCACCACTCCTGCAGACAGCCACCACCGTCTGCCAACCTTGCTGTCCGTGCCTGGGCCACAAACCCAGACACCCAAGTATTTACTCCTCTCACTTCAGACTCCAAACTCAACTGACTCTTTTCCCAGCTCCAGGCCTGTGAACTCCTCAGTGGGTGGGGCCAACCGCTTGGCTCCACCCCACCTGGTGTGGACATCAGACCCTGGAAGGAAGCAACAAGGGTTTTGTGTTTGGCTAATGTTACTGTCTAATGGGGGTGGGGGTGTTTGTGTGTTACCTGTGACGACCTGGCTAGTCCAGGGCACCACATTCCCCCTTGGTGAAATGCAGACCATCAGCGGGCTGCCCGTCCATCACCGGTTTTATTTTTTTTCAAAAACTGTAAAAACATAAATAACATGTAAACATTTCAAACATAAGCATTTTTGTCAGGACACTTGAACGTTGCACATATAAAACACATTTTTAATAATGACGGACGGACGGATGTCTTCCGCTCTCCCACCCAAGCAACCTAGCCCTGATGATGCCCCTAAGAAGTGGGCAGCACCCCTTGACCCCAGTCCAGGTTCAGGCAGCCCGAGCGGGAACGGGTACGGTTACTCGCACCCGACTGTCACTTCAGGGGACCCCACGTCCAAGAGGGACCCCTGACCCCCGGAGGATGGCCACCGGTCCTGGTGGTGGCCGGGCCCCAGCCTGCTCTGCTGCGGGCCCTTCCTTCAATCTGCCTCTCTGGAGGCGGCAATGGTTTCCATCCCACAAAACTATTTACAAACCCACAAGTTCGTGGGTGGCCTGCCAGTTCTCGGCCATGTCCATGAGTAGTTCCTCATGTGGGTGGTGAAAACACACAGAGTCACTCCGGGGACAACTTGCCGGCAACGGCCGGAATAATCACGTAGAGAATCAGATGATCTTCGGTTGATTTTTGTCATTCATTTAAACTGCTGAGGGTCCCAACGGGGGACAACTTTATGCAACGGCGGACCGCTGCCACTACTTGAGGTCGTACTCGTCTAGGACCTCTTCCAGCTCAACATCCGGACGGCTTGGTGGAGGAGGAGGGGGCTGGGGCCGCATCTGCTCACCGTGGCTCTTTCTTTACTTAACGTCCAGGGCGAACCAGCCCCTCTCCCCGCAGTGGCGGGTGTAAGTCACCAGGTCACCCGGCAATAGATCGCGACCTGGGTGGCCTGTGGGAAGATGTGAGTTGACATCGCGGCGGGCCACAAACACTTCGGCCTCCAGGCCCGGCTCATATATGAATCCGAACCCCCTCCGTGTGTCAAACTGTCGGACTTGGCCTTCGTACACCGGCCCCGCACCCGAAAGGTGGCATGACAGAGTGCATCTTTTTCTTTAATCACTCGCGCCAGTACTTCGGCCCTCTGCTGCTCTCTGGCGGCAATCTCCCGGCCCAACGGGTTTGGTTCCCTGTTCCAATAAGGGGCGTTGGCAGACCCCTGCGCCCGGGTCGGGCCCCGCTGGACCGCGCCCACACCGGCCACTACCGGTACTCTCTTGTGGGGGTCCTGCAGTGACGTGGCCTGTACTGCTACTTTGCAGTGGCGGCCCGGCGCAGCCTCAGCCGAGGCGGGGTATTCAGGGACAGTTGGCCTCACCGGTTGGGCCTTCGGGCTGGCAGCGGCCGGTTCTTCCACGGCCGGGCGGACTGCCGGAGCCGGGACGGTCTCGGGTGCGGCCACTTCCGGGGCCGACGGCTTCTCTTCACAGACGGCTACTTCCCGCGGGGCCTTACATGGCAGCGGGAGGGACACAGGCCGTTCCCGAACAACGCCTCCAGGCCGGTCCTCTAGGGCGGACGGGTTGGATTCCGCTACCAGTGTTGGGGGTAGCGGACCGAGCGGAGGGGCAACAGCAACCGGTATGGATGGCGGGGGAGGCAGGAGGGTGAGCGGGCGCAGGCCGGGCCCCTCAGCCGCAGCGGCCGGTCCTTCTCGGACACAGGGGCATGGGTCGCTTACCCGCTACTCCAACTCTGCCTCCACCTCGCGTCTCCGCATGGCCGCCGCCACTTCCTCCATCTCGGCCACCCAGCGCTACATCAAGAACCGGACCTGGGCTTGAAGGCGGCAGCACATTTGTGCGGTCCGGGCTTCCTCCCACGCCGCTGTTCCTGGCGTGGGCTCGGGGCTTTCCGCGGTGGCGTACGGACAGGACATCGTGTGCAGCAGTGTTCCAGGAACCAAATGTTTGCAGAGTCCTGGCATCCCCGATTTTATAGCCTCGGCTACATTAGGCAGACACACACCCGCCCCCCCTTGGTTCTCTTCAGCACTTCCGTTTCTTGGGGGCGGGGCTTCGCTTTCGCGCCTTCCCTGCTCGGAGAAGACGCTCGAGCGGGAGATTTTCGCGCCAAGATGGCGGCGCTTCAAATTTTTCGGCCGGATGCCGCCGGCGGGGATCACAAGGCACACTTCTACTGGTAAGTAGATGGGGTTCAATCCTGTTCGTGACACCAAGTTGTCGCGGGCGGGGAGGACGCCGCCGCTGCTGGTCGCTCGCTAACGCTCGGATCCGGCGCTGCTGCTGCTGCTCAGTGGCTCGAGCGGTGGGCTGGATCCGGGGACTCGAGCGGCGCTCCTCGCCCGTGAGTGAAAGGGGTGGTTGGTTTGGGGGATTTAGTCCGTGACGCCACCCACGGGTTGTGGTGAAGATGGGCACCACCGCTGCTGGTGACTGGGATCCCGGGAGCGATGGTAGGGAGCAGCTGGAATGTTGTTTTCCCCCTCCGTGGGTAGGGGTTGGTGGTCCCGGGGCCCGGTGGTGTGACGGGGAGGCAGGGTTGGTGAGGTGCAGGGTTGCAGGGACAGCACGGCGTGGTGCCGGATGGCACGGGTGTACTCACTCAGCAAGAGATGCACAAAGTCCTCGGTAAACCAAACGGCTGGATGGACGGGTCCCGCAGCCGGCTGCAGTGTCTCTCCCCGGACAGGTGATGGCGGCTGTCTTTCCCTGCACCTTGATGTACTTGTTTGACTACGATGGATCCCCAACGGTAGTCCGCTCCCTGGTGTATGGATGCCGGAGGAGCCCGTTTGCCCGCAGGCGCTGGTCCTTGGGTCTCTAGCCTTAGGCGGTAGCTGTATACCCCTTACGGTGTGGGCGGTTGCCTACTCCTCTCACTTCAAACTCCAAACTCAACTGACTCTTTTCCCGCCTCTAGGCCTGTGAATTCCTCGGTGGGTGGGGCCAACCGCTTGGCTCCGCCCCACCTGGTGTGGACATCAGACCCTGGAGGGAGGCAACAAGGGTTTTGTGTTTGGCTATTGTTACTGTCTAATGGGGGTGGGGGGTTTTGTGTGTTACCTGTGACGACCTGGCTAGTCCAGGGTGCCATATAAGTAGCAGAACTATAACTCCTAAGGCCGGGATAACAGTGACCATACAGCCAAGACAGGTGTGTGGAACCACTAGACCAAGGAGCCCAAGCTTACCCTGTAGGATCATGACTAAGCAGCTACCTAGTTTCTCTATAGCCCATGTTGGTGAGGTTAGTTCTGTGCTATAGGTAGCGACCAGGTACCACTCAAAAGGTAGTACCCGGATTCGTAGTAGTTGACTCAAACGGCAATAGGCAACAGACAAGACGCAGTCAGAGCCACAGCAGGGCAGGAACAGGATCACCGAAAGGGTGGATGCTGCTACAGATATGTTAATTAAATATAGAGAGGGAACCACGGGTATATGCCGCGCTTAAAAACCACTGAAGTTGAAATGATGTGAAAATTTCTCTTTTATTTACAGCATTCCTACGCGTTTCAGAGACAAAGACCGTCTCCTTCTTCAGGGAAAAAAGAAATCAGAGAGATCAAAGAGCATATACCCGTGGTTCCCTCTCTATATTTAATTAATATTCTATATTGTTATACGGGGCCGCTGCTTGAATCACACGGACACTCACATGCTTTTGAAGGAGTTGTGACTGGCACAACCCTATCAGGTGAGTGTTACTGTTCCTTTCCTATCACCACTTGTTATATCGGGTAAGACCCTATTGCGCCCTTTGTCTCCCCCTTTTTTAGTTGCTACAGATATGTGGCGCCCCTGAGGCTACAGTCGCCACAGGGTACTGCAACTCAATTAAGCTGCAGTATTCGTCTCGGGTAAAGAGGGGGTTTATCACCGGTGTTTCCACATTTACACTTTTCATACAGCTTAGGAGCCTTCTCACTGGGGAGCTGGAATAGGGTAGGCAGGGGGTGGCCATCACGAGGCATGGGACTTTCCCAGTCACTAGGACAACCACCCTGGGGGCAGGTTCTACTTAGGGTAAAAGTAGGAGCCACTTTTACACAATAGTCAGTCTAGTCAAGCCGGGACTTCAGTTCTGGCGACACGACACCACTCTCTTCTTCTCTTTTTCTTTCATGGGGCCTGAGGCTTGAAGCGGGATGCTCAGCCTGGGTTCCTCACTACTGGAGGGGCAACTCTTAGAAGGGAAACTTTCAAAATACCGGTAGCAACCTCTAACTTAACAGGGATTGGCTGGAGTCCACCATGGCGGTGACCGGTACTCTGGGACAGCACTGGAACAGTGGGTAAAGACACCTGGAACCACAAAGACTGTGTCAGCCTGTTATTGCTGTCGATGTCACCCCGCGCTGCGGCGCCAACGACCATCACTACTCCCTTCATCATCCTCCTCAGGGCCTGCTCCACTTGTGGGGAGCAGAAATCATCTTTGCTGCTACTACCATCCGCCCCGGAGGACAGCGACAGCAGCGGCGGCTAATCCCTCAACTCGTACCACAGGTGGAGTCACGAGACATTCATCACACTACAACCCCTATCACCCTCATCCACTACTACCCACTACCCTCATCCTCTCATCCCATCCATCCCCCTTCCATGGACACCTCAGGGTCATGAAACCGGGCAGGCCACCCGTGACATCCCCCCGACCCTACACCGGCTTTGTGACGAGTATCCCCACAGTCCCCATTAGGTGCTCCAGATACAGACGAGAAGGCTGATACAGACTGGGCATGTTCATGTTCGGGTTCAGGTTCAGGAACAAACAGGACATCTGATACAGACAGGAAAGGTTCTGGTTCAGATAAGAACATGGATTCAGGAACACAAGCAGCTACTGGGATACGGGAACGGATTCAGAAACTCTGACTGGTACCGGGACACAGAAACAGACTGAGAAACTCAGGCTGGTACTGGGACACAGGAACAGAATCAGAAACTAAGGCTAGTATTGGGACATAGGAAAAGATAGAGGAATACATGTGGGTATTGGGACACAGGAACAGATTCAGGCACTCGGATACGTTTCTTTGTATTTTAGGCAAAAAAAAAAATTTCCATTTTAACAATCGAAAAATCACAAAAAGGAAAATGGGCTGTTGCAAAAATTTGGGCACCCTTGGGAATTTATGTGCTCAGATATCTTTGACCAAGGTTAAAGAGCTTAATTAGCCTGTTAGGGTTTTACCTTGTTCACTATCATCATTAGGAAAGGCCAGGTAATGCAAATTTCCCAGCTTTATAAAAACCCAGCCTCCCCTAACCTTGTGCCAAAAAACATCACCCATACATTTTCTAAGCACCTACCTAGAACTCTGAAAATGAAAATGGTGGAGCCCCACAAAGCAGGAGAAGGCTATAAATGTATTTAATAAATGGCAGTTAACAGGAACAGCGGAGGACAAGATAAGGACTGAAAAAACAAGCAAAATTTCTGTGAGAGCTACTCATAGGATGGCCAGAGAGGCAAATCAAAACTCCTGCCTCACTGCAAAAGACCTTCAGGAAGATATAACAAACTCTGGATTTGGGGTACATTGTTCTACTGTTCAGAGACACCTACACAAATATGGCCTTCATGGAAGAGTCATCAGAAGAAAACTTCTGCTGTGTTCTCACCATAAAATTCAGTATAAGAAGTATGTAAAAGAAAATGTAAAAAAGCCTTATGCATTTTGGAAATGTCTTGAGGTTAAAGTAGAACTCTTTGGCCACAATGATCTATAGTATATGTGGAGAAAAAAGGGCACAGAATTTCAGGAAAATAACATGTCGGTGGATCGATCATGCTTTGGTTTTGTTTTACAGCCAATGGCACGGGGAACATTTCATGGGTAGCAAGAAGAATGGATTCACTAAAATGTCAGCAAGTTCTTGATGCAAACATCATATCATCTGTAATAAACCTGAAGTTATGGTTTCTACAAATGGATAATGATCCTCAACACATATTAAAATCCACAAAAGACGACCTCAAAAGGCACAAGCTAAAGATTTTACAATGGCCCTCATAGTCCCCTGATCTGAACATCATTGAAAATTTGTAGCTAGACCTCAAAAGTGCAGTGCATGTGTAGGAGATGATCAGGATACCCCCACCCCTACTAGGTGTTGTATTAAAGTGTATTGCATAATGTCTGTTTTAGACTACTTTAAAGTGTAAGCTATGCTGTGTCATAAATGTATTATAGTTATATGCATAGGAATAGATAGAGGGTTTGTTAGTGGCAGGAAAAGTAATATGCAGGAACTGGCAAGAAGAGAACTAGATACTTTTGGAAAAAAAGGGAACAGTGCCCCCTGTTCCAGGTGTGTGTTGGACTAGCCAGTGCCTCCAATCCTGTGAACTGTGTGTAGTTTAACGTGACAGAAAAAGTGTGGGAAAGAGTCTGTGAGGACTCAGACTTTTCTGAGGGAGATATAGGGGTGGTTGTACCTCTGACGTTGTCCAGAGGAGCCCAACTGCAAAGTGCCAGAAGAGAAGAAAAGTTCCCTCTTGCCTTGCCTGGAGAAATGTGTTCCAATAAACCCTGCTGTCCCCAGAGAGAGACGGTTTCTCACAATGGTACCATGAGACTGCATTTGTGCACCTTGGTTGGGGCGTAGTGTAGGCCGCAGTCATTAGAGTGCGGTAGCCATGCGACCCCAAAAGTGGAGGCCAGTCAGACTGTAGCGTAGTGTAGCTAAGTGTATTTTTGATGTTCTGTACTGTTCCTACTTTGTTTTGTGATGGTTGAGGTGACGGCTGTAGTTCGCCTCAGCTAAGTGTGTCGCCCCTGACCTGGTCAGGCACCACTGAGTACTGCACCCATGCTGGGTGCACCCAATGCTTCCAGGTAATTCCAAAGGCCAGAATGAGGTATGTACGCACAAACACATAGCAACCAGGTCTCCCACACCATTAGAGGGGACCCTTGGGTAGCCTCTGAAAGAGGCTAGCCTTCAATTCTCAGCAAGGGGTGTAGTGGAGGGGCTGGAAGCTAGATTGCAGTGGCAGTGAGAAAAGGAGGAGGAGCAAGCCAGTCTGGAGCAGTGTACAGAAGTTGCTGAGAGAGGCAGACGTAGAGCCTTGCTAGTCAGACCCTGCACGTGTGGTAGCTGTTAGCGGGGGAGTACAGTGACCAGAAAGTCAGTCTGAAAGACACCTGAAGAGAGGCAGTCGAGTACGGGGACTGCTGGTGACTAACACGCACGGGGAACAGGTTCCTAGAGCGGATATCCATTTACTGATCTGCTAAACCTGCCGGTGAGGGGACTAGAGGTTCCTCACCAAATATACAGAGTTCGAGCCTCAGCAGCAACAGGGGGACCCATAAGGAGATAGAGCCAGAAGCCATCTCACCTGGTCCACGCTGCCGGCAAACGGGCCAGAAAGGAGAGAAAAGGCAGTAGCGACTTCCCTGGATGAATCCCACAATACTTCAAGTCAGGGGTTATCCGAAACAAGAAGTGCTAGGAAGGCGAGTTAACGGCTACCCTCAGTTCGGCCTGAAGGAGTTCCTGGTTCCACCTGGTTTAATCTCAGCATCGCCCGGGTACCTCACAAACCAACTAAAAGTGAGTAAACAAGTTGAAAGACTTTCTGGACTGCGACTGAGTTATTCTGCGACTTGTTGTTCTACACACCCGAGTCCCTGGGGCCATCCTCACTCACGGGAGGCCATACCACCCGACTGCAGACCCCATCAGTCCCAGACGCTCGTTAAACCAGCAGTGGCGGTCACCCACAACCATGATCGCAAACCGTGAGTGGCGTCAAGACTCCCATGTAAATAAACCTGACATACCTGTCAACAGCGGTAATCAAGTGGAGCCCCTGTGGCGTTCCAGAAGGTGGAGTGACGTTCCTGAGGCGACCGCTACAGGTGGGCGACACATAAGCAGTTTACTTGTTTATTAACTCTGCAATTCCTCATACCCCCTCCCCACTGCCTTTCAGCAGTTGCTTGTCCCTGTCTGTAAATAAACCCTGTTTATCTATAGTCTCATCTTGTGCCTTCATTTGCTGTGCCCTGCGGTGGTCCCTGGGCCACCGCTTGAAATGCAAGACAAGCCAGGAATCTAACAGAACTGGAAGACTTTTTCAAGAAAGAAAGGATGAAAATCCCTCAATCAAGAACTGAAAGACTCTTGACTGGCTACAAAAAGTATTTAAATGCTGTGATACTTGCCAAAGGGGGAGCTACTATCATGTTTTTCTAAAATAAGACACTGTCTTATACTTTTCTTTTTTTGCCCCCCAAAAAAGCACTAGGGCTTATTTTTGGAGAAAAATGGTTGGGGGTAAGTTTACCCCCCAAAAAAGCAGACCCCCCCCATTTCCCAGGAGACTCTTTCTTACCAGACCCAGACGTCTGCGTGGCTCCCAGGGCCTCTTGTGATCTCTGGTGGGTGATCCCAGCAGGTATGCTGCACGCCGTCCTCCCCTGCTTCTGGCTGACACACTCACACACAGCAGATCACACACACACACACACACACATTACCTTACTCTAGAAATTAGGCGAGAATACGGGACATCACATTACCGGAAGTAGTACACTCCTGGATAAATTACACGCCATATCAATCATGTGCGCACACTGTTCCAGGCATCTTCTCCTGCATCAGCCATTGTGATAAATGGAGTATTCTCACAAAGCCATCCATGTTGAAAACTACACTCTATGACATCCTTATACCAGCCTCCTGAGGAACCCTTTACATGGGGGAAACGCGTTGAAGCATTAGGCGTGGTCTAAAACATCAGGAGAGATAAGTATATCTCCTGGTCCCTTTACCTGTCCACCTGCCATTTTTTTATCTTTTTTGGTTTATCATAGTGTCACTTGGTTAGACATCTCACTTCTTTCCGGGAGGGTTTCTACGGACAGGCAATGCAAGTCGACAGTGAGTGGGGGCATCATTACGACAAATAGGGTGCGGACCCCCCGTTGTCAGACAGTGCACAAGAGGGAGCATTGTGGTGTACCGCCCCTGTGCCAGCAGCCGAGCCGCTCGGATCCGGAGCCGCAGTGGCTCGAGGGGTCTCCGGACTCGGGGGTTCATGCGGACACTCGAATTCAAAAGAGAGGGGATAGGTATGTACAGGGGATGTGTAAGTTCATGACGCCACCCACGGTGCGTGGTAATGTAGGAGACCACTGCTGCTGTTGGGGAGCCCAGTGGCGATGGTGTTGCAGCAGGATGTTTAACCCCTTAGTGGGTAGGGGGTTTGTGCCCCGGGGCTCGTAGGGTGTTGGTGACTGGGGTGCAGTTGGGTAGAGGAAAAGGGGCTTTTCAGCATACTCAATCAGTCCAAGAATAACAACTCCGACAGCTTGTAAACCAGAATTCTGAGCACCACTGAAGCATGAAGGGAGCACGTGTGGATCCGTGCCCTTGGTGTTGCTGTTAGCCTGTGGCCTTTTCCGTGGCACCTTCTTATTAGTTCGACCCTCAAGCTTGAAACTTTTCGGGTCCCGCTCACCCGTATGGCTAACGGAGTGAGCTTGCTCTCAGGGTTCACGCGTAGGATTTCTTTGGACTGTAATTTGGGAAAGTCCTATCCCATCGGTGCACTAGTACCCTGATTATGCGCGGGTTGGGGATGAATCTTGAAGTCTTCAACCCCGTCGGGTAAATTACCGGGACGCGTGAAGCTACTTCCCAGCCTAGAGTCCATGTACCCCATCGTGCCCTGGCCCCTGCCCGGTGATGGCTCAAGGCCGCCGGCTGCCCTCCTCGGCAGTCCGAGCCCCTTGACGCGATCCCCTGTGACCAGGGTTCCAGCTCCCACCAGGCCCAGACCAACGTCTTCCACCTAGTAAACTTCAGGAGCCCTGCTTCGGATCGGTGACCTCTCCCTCTCAGAGAGTCACCTTCCATCTCCTACTCCTTTCACTCCTGTTTCACTTCTCTGTCATTTTCTCACTTTCCCCTACCAACCCCCCATGTGGGCTGCCCTATTCCATTCAGGCCCCCCAATGGTGTGTCTGGTGGGTTCGGTGCAAAGTGTTCCTAGGATTTCGACTGGCTAAGCTGTTAGCAACACCAAAGGACCAGGATCTGTAACCAAGTAGGGTGGATACTGTGCATAAGGGCAGATTGCACAATACCATGTGACGACATGATACGCCAGGGCGTCATAGTAATACGGCTTATTACCTTTCCTATGCACATTCATTTCACTTACGGTGTTGGTTTTATTATTATTCTAATAAAGCATTGTGTATTTAAAGATAGATTTATTCATGTAGTTTATAGAATAAAAGAACAATTAACATTTTACTCAGAATAATACCTATAAAGAGAAAGATCATAAAAACCGTGGTCTCTTAATATTTGCCAGAGTTGTGTTTTTACATATAGATATACACATATATATATATATATATATATATATATATATATATATACATACAGTATATATCTATATATATATATACACACACACACACACAAACTATATGGTCAAAAGTATTTTACAGGGTGCGAATACTGAAAAGTCACCAATGCTTTGTTGTCTCAATTAACTACACAGTTCAAACAGCACTTAAATTGGAAATTTGATGGCATGGGTTATCATTGCTGGGCAGCTGTGTGCAAGCCTTATATCACCAAGCAAAATACCAAGCATCAGATGGAATTGTGTAAAGCACAGCAGCACCCTTGGACTCTGGAGCGATGTAAGCTTTTCTATCAGTCTGTTGGATGACCTCAGGTTTGGGGAATGCTAGGAAACATTACCAGCCTGGCTGCATTGCGATATCTGTAAAGTTTGGTAGAAGAACTATGCTATGGCTTCTTAGTTCCAAACAAGGGAAATCTTAACCTCTTCATGACACATGACGTGCTGGGTAAGTCATGGAATGGGTCAGGGAAATCACCGCTGGCTGTTTCCCCACACATGTCAGCTAATTTGAACAGCTGACATGTGTGCCTTGCAGGCACGGGTGGATCTACGATTCACTTGCACCTGTTAACCCCTTAGATTGCGCTGTCAAAATGTGACAGCGTGATGTAAATGACCGCTGCAGTAAATTTTCACTTACCGACCGCCAATGGAAGTCACGTGACGTGATCATGTGGAGCCCATGGTTGCCATGGTAGCACAGGGTCATGTGATGACCCTGTAGCTATCATGACTCACTTCCTCTTACTGCCAGGCGAGCGCTCGCTGTAAGTGGAGACCAGCATTTCAGCAAATTAGAGCTGTGCAGCTGTGATCTACAGAAATGCACAAGGTTAATAAAAGTTTTAATAAAATAATAAATAAACTTAAAAGTTCAAATCACTTCCCATTTGCCCCATTGAAAATTAAAGGGTTAAAAAAGTAAAAAATATACACACATTTGATATCGCCGAGTTCAGAAATGCCCGATCTATAAAAATATTAAATTAATTCATCTGATCAGTAAACGGCGTAGCGGCAAAAAAATTCCAAATGCCAAAATTAAGTTTTTTGGTTGCTACAAATTTTGCACAAAATGCAATACCAGTTGATCAAAATGTAGCATCTGCACAAAAATGGTACCATTAAAAACGTCAGCTCAAAATGCCATCACTGAGCCCCAGATCTTGAAACATGAGAATGCTATGGGTTTCGGAAAATGGTGCAAAAAGTGCACTATTTTTTTGGACAAACTTGTGAATTTGTTTTAACCTCTTAGATAAAAGTAAACGTATAATCTTTAGTGTCTACGAACTCGTACTGACTTGAGGCATCACACCGTCACATTAGTTTTACCATATGGTGAACACAGTGAATAAAATATCTCAAAAACAATCGTGCAATCGCACTGTTTTTTGCAATTTATCTGCACTTGGAATTTTTTTGCCATTTTCTAGTACAGTATATGGTAAAACTCATGGTTTCATTTTAGTACAACAAAGTACAACTTTTCCAGCAAAAAATAATCCTTCATATGGCAAGATTGACGGTAAAATAAAAAGTTACGGCTCCCGGAAGAAGGAGAGCAAAAAAAAAGAGAAAAAAACGGAAAATTGCAGGGGTGAAGGGGTCAAAGGACAGCTTTGGCTTTTTTGTCTTGTTTGTTAAAAAAAAATCAGTAATGAGTGTGTAATGACTGAGTGCATTCAAACACTTCCTAGCTACTACTGCCTTCTGCAGTTTCCAGAGATGCACCACTCCTCTCCTACATTATGTGTCCACATTTTCTGTGTGCACTGGAGGCCATTTTCTCAATGTAAGTCTATAAAAGGCCAGTCACAAATAACGATATCATGAAGGAGATCGCTACTACGTCACAGTTTCCGGATCGTTGCTGAGTCGTTGGTGAAATCGTATGTGAGGTGTCACACACACCGACTTTAGGAACAAGCATGCGACCCGTATAACGATCTTGTAAATCGTCGGGACCCTGTCACACAACAGGAACGCAACTACACGCCACTCATCTAGGTCGTTAACGAAATCGTTAGCTAGGTGTCAAAGATACAGATCCATCCTGCCCAGCAGGACTCCAACGAGCCAAAAATGGCCCAGGCTGTTCAGCATCGACCAACAATTTCACAGCAGGGGGCGGATGGTTGGTACGTGTCAAACACGACGAGATTGCTAGTGAAGTCGTTGTTGCGTCACAGAAACTGTGACGTAGCAATAATCTCGTTCACGATCTCGTTATGGGTGAAGTGCCTTAAGACTCAGAACAAAGCTCTCCTAGGCTTAGATTATGAAAGGAGCTAACAGTCTTCTATGTGAGCTCGAAATTCAGAAGTGCAATTACTTAATGTAGGAGAGAACTGGAAATGGCAGAAGACTATGATCGGTAATTATTTGAATGCACACACTATACACACATTGCTGATTGGTAACAGAGGGGGCAATGACAAAAAACCCTGAGTGTTTCTTTAATGCTTCATCATACCAAGACGTTTTGTGTAATTATACTCTTCCAACTTTAATGGAGGAACGTTTCTCGTTGGAGGGTACAAGACATAAAGAGACATATACAATGGCATGCAAACGTTTGCCCACCTCTGGTCAAAATTACTGTTACTCTGACCAGTTAAGCAAGTTGAGGATGAAATGCTCTCTAAAAAGCATAAAGTTAAAGATGATACATTTTATCTGTAGTTTAGGCGAAAAAAAAAATATTTTCATTTATTACATTTTTAAATTAATAAAAAAAGAAAATGGCCCAATGCAAAAATGTGAACACACTGCATGGTTAAGTACATAATAGCATCCCCTTTGCCAAGCTTCACAGCTTGTAAACACTTTTTGGAACCAGACAAGAGTCTTTCAATTCTTGTTTGAGGGATTTTCATCCATTCTTCCTTGGAAAAGTCTTCCAGTTCTGTGAGTTTCATCGGTTGTCTTGCATGTTCTGCTCTTTTGAGGTCTAGACAAATATTTTCACTGTTTTCAGGGAACTGTGAGGGACATTGCAAAACTTTCAACTTGTGTATTTTGAGGTAGTCTATTGTGGATTTTGACGTGTGTTTAGAATCATTATCCATTTGTAGAAGCCATCCTTGTTTCAAATTCATCTTTTTTACAGATGGTGTTATGTTTGCATCAAGAATTTGTTGACATTTAATTGAATTCATTCTTCCCTCTACCCAAGAAATGTTTCCCATGCCATTGGCTGCAACACAACCCCAAAGCATGATTGATCTACCCCCATGCTTAATGGTTGGCGAGATATTCTTTTCCTGAAATTCTGTGCCCTTTTTTCTCCACACAAATCTTTGATCATTGTGACCAAAGGATTCTATTTTAACCTGATTGGTCCACAGGATTTGTTCCCAAAATACATTAGGCTTGTTTAGATGTTCTTTTGCATACTTCTCATGCTGAATTTTATGGTGAGGATGTGTGGCGCCCAGGGGGCAGGGGGTTCACCTTACTCGTCACCGAGTCGGTGATGTCGGTTCCGGGGATGTCACGGGTGGCCCTGCCCGGCTTTGTGCCCTGAGGTGTCCACTCTAAAAGGGGATAGGAGGTGATGATGGGGGTTGTAGTAGGATGATTGTTGTGACGCCACCTGTGGTACGCGACCAGGGATTAGCCGCCGCTACTGTCGCTGTCCTCCAGGGCGGATGGCAGTAGCAGCAAAGATGGTTTCATTCCCCACACGTGGAGCGGGCCCCGGGGAGGATGATGATGGGAGTAGTACTGGTGGCGGTGGCCGTTGGCGACAAAGCGCGGTATACCGGCGCCGATAATAAGAGTCTGAGTCCATTGCTGCGGTTCCAGGTGTCTTTACTCACTCTTTATGCCGTTCGCCCGGGAAGTACCGGTCACCCGCTGTAATGGGCCCCGTCGACCTCGGATAAGTTGGAAGAAGCCACCGGTGTTTGGAAAATGTCCTTTCTAAGAGATGCCCCTCCAGTAGTGAGGAACCCGGACTGAGCGTTCCGCTCCAAGACACAGGCCCCGTGAGAGAAGAAAAAGGAAGAAGGTGATGGTGGTATCGTGTTGCCAGAACTGATGTCCCAGCTAGACTGACTGACGATTGTGTAAGGTTGCTCCTACTTCTACTCCAAGTGGAACCCGCCCCCCAAGTGGTTGCCCTAGTGACCGGGAAAGTTCCAAGCTTCGTGTTGGACAACCCCCCTGTCTACCCTAGCACAGCTCCCCAGTGAGAAGGCTCCTATGCTGTATGTAAAGTGTGAATGTGGAACACCGGTGATTAACCCCATCCTTACCTGAGGCAAATACCGCACTTTAAATGAGGTGCAATACTCTGTAGCGACTGGAGCCGCACGGGTGCCACATTCCCCCACAGAAAATGGCAGCATTCCCGGGTTGCAAACAAACAAAGTTAGTACACCGCAATTTTTGTATGCAATTAACAAAATAACATTCTTCCCTTTATGGGAGGCATCATTAATAAACAGTTTCAAACATTTTCAACAGTTATCGGTCAGCAGTATCATCATGCAATAAAACATCAACATTTGCATATGAAAAACAGTTATTCTTGCTTGGCTGCTGGTGGTGCCAGAAGGCTGGTCACAGACCCCTGGCTCTGGGCACTCACCGAAGTGCGGGGTGCCGGCGCCAGTAATAAGAGTTCGAGTCGGCTGCTGCGGTTCCAGGTGTCTTTACTCACTCTTTATGCCGCTCGCCCGAGAAGTACCGGTCACCCACTGTAATGGGCCCCGTCGACCTCGGATAAGTTGGAAGAAGCCACCAGTGTTTGGAAAATGTCCTTTCTAAGAGTTTCCCCTCCAGTAGTGAGGAACCCAGGCTGAGCCTTCCGCTCCAAGCCACAGAAAAAGGAAGAAGGTGATGGTGGTATTGTGTCGCCAGAACTGATGTCCCAGCTAGACTGACTGACGATTGTGTAAGGTTGCTCCTACTTCTACCCCACGTGGAACCCACCCCCCAGGTGGTTGTCCTAGTGACTGGGAAAATCCCAAGCATCGTGTTGGCCAACCCCCCTGCCTACCCTAGCACAGCTCCCCAGTGAGAAGGCTCCTAAGCTGTATGTAAAGTGTGAATGTGGAACACCGGTGATTAACCCCCTCCTTACCCATGGTGAACACCGCACCTTAAATGCGGTGCAGTATTCTGTGGCGACTGGAGCCATAGGGGCGCCACAGATGCAGGAGAGATTTTCTTCTCATGCCTTCCATGAAGGCCATATTTAAGCAAGTGTCTCTGAACAGTAGAACAATGTACCACAACTCCAGAGTCTGCTACATCTTCCTAAAGGTCTTTTGCAGTCAAGTGGTAGTTCAAATTTGCCTCTCTAGCAATCCTACAAGCAGCTTTCACAGAAATTTTTCTGCAAAAATCTGAAGTTGAAAAGAAGATGACTTCTACAAATGGATGATAATCTCAAACACATATCAATATCTACAATAGACAATCTCAAAAGGTGTAAGCTGATGGTTTTACAATGACCCTCACAGTCCCCTGATCTGAACATCATTGAAAATCTGTGGGTAGACCTCAAAAAAGCAGTGAATGCAAGATGAGCCGGAAATCTCACAGAAATGGAACAGAACTTTTGCATTGGTCAACTTTTATTTTTTGTTAATTTAAAAATGTAGCAGATTAATTTTTTTTGCCAAAAATACAAAGGAAACGTGCCACCTATAACTTTATGTCTTTTAGAGATCATTTAATTTTCAACTTTTTTAACTGTTCACAATAAAAGTAATTTTGACAAGGGATGCCCAAAACTTTGAATGCCACTGTAGGCCATGCAATGCTTTCCTGGGAATTTAACTATGCAAATAGCCTCTT
Source organism: Anomaloglossus baeobatrachus (assembly GCF_048569485.1). NCBI lineage: Eukaryota > Metazoa > Chordata > Amphibia > Anura > Aromobatidae > Anomaloglossus > Anomaloglossus baeobatrachus. The sequence continues at coordinate 688,240,085 of NC_134354.1, forward strand.
AAGAGAGGAAGAGGACAGGGAATCTAGAACCACTTATTTAGGTAGTAGCCCTAAAAATTCAATATTGATATTGTATGCTTTGCTCTGATAAGGGGCCAACACCCCGAAACATGTGTCTGCAAATGGAGTATCTAGTTTGGGTTCTTATTCTAGGTTATGAGTAAAAGCTCGTTAACGGATCAATATTGACTTTTTGGATTCCTACCCACAATAGGTGGCAGTAGAGTTCCTGTCTTCTTCCTCTCTGAAGAGACTGTTGGCATATCCAACTTTGTGGGAACAGTTTGTGGAAGGCCCCTTTCTGTTTCTACATGGCTGAGCACCAGTGCACAAAGCAATGTCCATAAAGACATTGAAAGAGTTTAGTGTGAAAGAACTTCTGGCCCACACAGAGCCATATTCTCAACCCCATCATACACCTTTGGGACGAACTAGATTAGAAATTGCCGGTCAGGCCTTCTCATCCAACAGATAATGATGATCTTCTGGATGAATGGGCAAAAATTCTCATAGACAGACTGCTTCTCATATATATCACAATATTTCTGTTTTTTTGCGCATAAATATGTGAGTTTTCAGTGGTAAACCATGTCTGATGATGAAACCTAAGCAGCCTCAGAAGCTAAATAGACTCTCTACAGTTCATTTTTGGGGGATAGGACTGCTTCTTCTGATGGGGCACTGTAATAGAGTTTTATATAGGAAACTCTCAATGAGAAAAAGAGACATGCAAATTAGCTCTCCCCTGGAAGGAAAGAAGACAATCTCACTAGTACCACCTATGGAGGCAGCTTTTCTCTAAGGGTACCGTCTCACTAAACGACGTACCAGTGATTCTGACCACGATATGACCTGGTCAGGATCGCTGGTGCGTCGCTTCATGGTCGCTTTTGAGCTGTCAATTAGTCAGATCTCACCAGCGACCAGTGACCAGCCACCAGCCAGCAGCGACTCGTGGAAACGATGCTGCGCTTGGTAACCAAGGTAAATATAATAATAATAATAATTTTATTCATTTATATAGCGCCATTAATTCCATAGCACTTTACATACATTGGCAACACTGTCCCCATTGGGGCTCACAATCTAGAGTCCCTATCTGTATGTCTTTAGAATGTGGGAGGAAACCGGAGTACCCGGAGGAAACCCACGCAAACACGGGGAGAACATACAAACTCCTTGCAGATGGTGCCCTTGGTGGGATTTGAACCCAGGACCCCAGCGCTGCAAGACTGCAGTGCTAGCCACTGAGCCACCGTGCCGCCCTAATATCGTGTAATTAAGCAAAATGCTTTGCTTGGTTACCCGATATTTACCTTGGTTACTAGCGTACGCCACTCTCAGGCTGCCAGTACTGGATCCCTGCACTTGTAGCCAGGGTACACATCGGATTACTAAGCGAAGCGCTTCGCTTAGTTACCCGATATGTATTCTGGCTACATGTGCAGGGAGCCAGTACTGGCAGCCTGAGAGCGGAGTACTCTAGTAACCAAGGTAAGTATCGGGTAACCAAGCAAAGAGCTTCGCTTAGTTACCCGATGTGTACATTGGTTACCAGCGTCCACAGCTGTCAGAAACCGGCTCCCTGCACATTCAGATCGTTGCTCTCTCGCTGTTAAACACAGCGATGTGTGCTTCACAGCGGGAGAGCAACGAGCAAAAAATGAAACAGAGCAGTGTGTAACGATCAGCGATTTCACAGCAGGTCGCTGCTCAGTGTCACACACAGCAAGATCGCTGATGAGGTCACTGGTACGTCACAAAACCTGTGACTCAGCAGCGATCTCGCTATGTGAGAAATACCCCTAAGCCAAGGGTGGGCAATTAATTTTACTGAGGGGCCACATGCGAGACCCTGGCTGATGTGGAGGGCCGAATCAATAGGCTGAAATGAATCCTGCTCAAAATTAATATTAACATATTAATTACAATTATTATTTTAGATTAATATTTGTATCACTTAATATTGAGCAGATTTAAGAAGGCTGGCATCCCCCTATATACAGTATAGCCCACACACAGCTCCGACTAAATAGCGTATTAGTCTACACACAGACCCTCTTTATACAGGATGAGCTGACACACAGCCCCCTATAAACCGTACGAACCACCACACAGCATTCCTATATATATTATGAGGCCCCACACAGCCTCTTACATACAATATGAGCCCCCACATAACGCCTACATACAATATTATCCCCCACATAGTCCCTCTATACACAGTGTGAGCCCCCACAAAGCCCCTATATATACAATGTGATCCACCACAAAGCCTCTCTTTTTGCAATGTGAGCCCCCACATAGCCTCCTATATACAATATAAGCCAACACATAGACTTCTACAGTATATGCAGTATAAGCCCTCACATAGCCCTTTGTATATACTATGAGCCCCTACATAGCCCACTACATACATTATGAGACCCACATAGCCTCATATATACAATTGTGAGCCCCCACAAAGCCTCATTTATACATTATGAGCTCCACATAGCCTCCTATATACAATTCTGAGCCCCCACATAGCCTCCTACTGTATATACATTTTTGAACCCCCACATAGCATCTCTACATACAAACAACCCATACACATGTGTCGCGGGTGGGGAGGGAGCCGTCGCTGCTGCGCTCTCGCTGGCGCTCGGGTCCGGCGCTGCTGCTGCGGCTGCTGCTGCTCGGTGGCTCGAGCGGTGAGCCAGATCCTGGGACTCGAGCGACGCTCCTCGCCCGTGAGTGAAAAGGGGTGGTTTGGGGATTTGGTCCGTGACGCCACCCACGGGTTGTGGCGAGGTTGGACACCACCGCTGCTGCTGACGGGGATCCCGGGAGCGATGGCATGGAGCAGCTTGGATGTTGTTTCCCCCTCTGTGGGTAGGGGTTGGTGGTCCCCGGGCCCGGTGAGGTAACGGGGAGGCAGGGTTGGCAAGGTTCAGAGGGCGCTTGGGCTGCGCAACGCGGTGCTGGACGGCACGGTAGTACTCACTCAGCCACAAATGGATGCAAGTCTCTGGTAAAACAAACGGCTGGATGGACGGGTCCCGCAGCTGGCTGCTGTGGTTTCTCCCGGTAAGTTGGTGGTGGCTGCCTTTCCCTGCACCTTTTGTGTATCTTCGGTCCCGATGGCTTCCCACCAGTAACCCGCTCCCCAGCGTGAATATGTGCCGGAGGAGCCCTTTTGCCCGCAGGTTCTGGCCCTGGGAACCCTAGCTGTGGCGGTAGCTGTATTTCCCTTGTGCTGTTTGGACGGTTGCCTTCAATCGGGTCTTGGCTGTTTGGAAACCCCTGGGGTTCCGGTCACTAACAGATTTGACCTGTTTAACGGCGACTCCAAGCCTGGTCGGGGTCCGCAGGCCCTGCCGGTTTGTGCTGGCTTCACTTCGCTCCCCGGTTCGGTACCGGCGGGCCACCGCCCGTCCCCGGTCCTACGGTTCCGTGTTGATCTGCCTCTCCTGCAGACAGCCACCACCGTCTGCCAACCTTGCTCTCGGTGCCCGGGCCACGTACCCGGACACAGTCAGTTTGCTCCTCTACTCCCACTTTTACTCCTCTCCCTACTCCTACTCAGATCTCAACTCTAATTTCACTCGAGCTCTGCCCGAGCTTAACTAACTTCCTTTACCGCCTCCAGGACTGTGAGCTCCTCAGTGGGTGGGGCCAACCGCCTGGCTCCACCCCACCTGGTGTGGACATCAGCCCCTGGAGGGAGGCAACAAGGATTTTGTGACTGACTGATGTGCCTATCTCGGGGTGGGGGTGTTGTGTTGTAGTCCCTGTGACGACGTGGCTAGTCCAGGGCGCCACACATGAAAACAGACATACTTACATCGCTCTCATTCATCCCGCGCTCTGCACCGGTCTTTGGTGCACTAACACCCGCACAGTGCATGCACTGATGTGATATCAATGACTCTGCTGTCCCACATGCTGATTGATGGAAGACAGAGCAAATGTCACTGTCGTCAACCAATACAGTCATATGAAAAAGTTTGGGCACCCCTATTAATGTTAACCTTTTTTCTTTATAACAATTTGGGTTTTTGAAACAGCTATTTCAGTTTCATATATCTAATAACTGATGGACTGAGTAATATTTCTGGATTGAAATGAGGTTTATTGTACTAACAGAAAATGTGCAATTCGCATTTAAACAAAATTTGACCGGTGCAAAAGTATGGGCACCCTTATCAATTTCTTGATTTGAACACTCCTAACTACTTTTTACTGACTTACTGGATGTTATGGGGGTAATGTCCCCAAGTTCTCTACTAAGGTACCCCATCCTGGTAATGATCCTCCTGCCTTGTATATGATCCTGCTATAAACCCCCATCCATCCTGTTCACATACCCCCCCATCCAGCCTGTTCACATGCCCCCCCCATCCAGCCTGTTCACATGCCCCCCCCATCCAGCCTGTTCACATGCCCCCCCCATCCAGCCTGTTCACATGCCCCCCCCCATCCAGCCTGTTCACATGCCCCCCCCATCCAGCCTGTTCACATGCCCCCCCCATCCAGCCTGTTCACATGCCCCCCCCCATCCAGCCTGTTCACATGGCCCCCCCCATCCAGCCTGTTCACATGGCCCCCCATCCAGCCTGTTCACATGGCCCCCCATCCAGCCTGTTCACATGGCCCCCCATCCAGCCTGTTCACATGCCCCCCCATCCAGCCTGTTCACATGCCCCCCCATCCAGCCTGTTCACATGCCCCCCCATCCAGCCTGTTCACATGCCCCCCCATCCAGCCTGTTCACATGCCCGCCCATCCAGCCTGTTCACATGCCCCCCCATCCAGCCTGTTCACATGCCCCCCCATCCAGCCTGTTCACATGCCCCCCCATCCAGCCTGTTCACATGCCCCCCCATCCAGCCTGTTCACATGCCCCCCCATCCAGCCTGTTCACATGCCCCCCCATCCAGCCTGTTCACATGCCCCCCCATCCAGCCTGTTCACATGCCCCCCCATCCAGCCTGTTCACATGCCTCCCCATCCAGCCTGTTCACATGCCCCCCCCTCCAGCCTGTTCACATGCCCCCCCCTCCAGCCTGTTCACATGCCCCCCCTCCAGCCTGTTCACATGCCCCCCCCTCCATCCAGCCTGTTCACATGCCCCCCCTCCATCCAGCCTGTTCACATGCCCCCCCTCCATCCAGCCTGTTCACATGCCCCCCCTCCATCCAGCCTGTTCACATGCCCCCCCCTCCATCCAGCCTGTTCACATGCCCCCCCCTCCATCCAGCCTGTTCACATGCCCCCCCCCTCCATCCAGCCTGTTCACATGCCCCCCCATCCAGCCTGTTCACATGCCCCCCCATCCAGCCTGTTCACATGCCCCCCCATCCTGCCTGCTCATATACTCCCATCGTGCTCATATACCATCCTGGTATATGGCCTGTATCCTATAGCACAGAGAAAAAAATAAACATTTATACTCACCTTTTCCTCACTCCCTGCAGCACCGATCACATCTTCCTCTCTGGCACGCTGACCTGTGTGTGTGGAGCCGTCTCCCTGCAGCACACGATGTCTTCCTGTCTGTGCCGATCAGCTGACCGGCTCAGCACAGATCAGCTGACCGGCACAGACAGGAAGTTGTCGCGTGCAGCAGGGGGGCGGCTCCACACACGGGGACGGGTGAGTGTACTGATTCACTGCACCCCGCGCTGGTAATGACGCGCGGGGGGCAGTGAATATAGCCGCACATGATCACTCCAGGCTGTAATTGCCAGGGGTGATCATGCGGCCGGCTCTTGTGCGCGCGTCCCCGCTCATCCTTCCTCCCACCTGTCAGCACCGGCTTCAGCGCTGAGAGATGGGCGGGAGGATGGGCGTGCATATGTAATGAGCGGGCCCACGTGGTCACGGCAGGCGCTGCTGCAGCCTGCTCGTGCCCCCGATGACCCGCAGCACCCTCATTCCCAGCCGCAGCCCTATAGTCAGACCATAAGACGCACCCCCAACTTTCCCCCAACATTTGGGGGAAAAAAAGTGCGTCTTATGGTCCGAAAAATACGGTATGTGTGTATGTCCGTTAAAGAAATCATGAAAGTTTGCACAGCCGCCTCATTTGACTCAGGGAATGTCATAGTCTATGTTTTGAGGGGAAAATTTAACCTCACAATTTACAGATATTCGCTAAAAAAAATCTGCTTACATTAAAGTCAATGGAGCTGGGAGCTATAGGTCATTAATAGGAGCTGTGATTGGTTGCTATAGGCAACAAAGGACATTCTTAGTATAAGAAGCTTATGTGTGAGGTAATATGATTTAAGTAGAAAGACAGATAGGCAGGGAGACAGAGAAAGAGACAGAGAGATAGAGAGACAGACAGACAGACAGAAAAAGACAGACAGAGAACGACAGAGAAAGACAGATAGAGAGACAGAGAGAGAGACAGGCAGAGAAAGCCAGAGACAAGACAGAGAGAGATAGCAAGGGATGGATAGAGAGCAGAGACAGACAAAGACAGACAGAGACGGATAGAGAGACAGAGACAGACAGAGAGACAAAGAGAGAAACAGAGACAGAGAGAGAAAAAGAGCAATAGACAGAGAGATAGAGAGACAGAGAGAGAGAAACACATAGACAGACAGAGATAGAGATAGAGAGACAGACAGAGAGAGAAAAAGAGAGGCAGACAGAGCGAGAGAGAAACAGATAGAGATAGAGAGACAGACAGAGAGAGAAAAAGAGAGGCAGACAGGGAGAGAGAAAAACAGATAGACAGACAAAGAGTGAGACAGAGAGAAATGGATAGGGAGAGATAGAGTCAGAGACGGATAGAGAGAGACAGAGAGGGAGATTGGGAAAGAGACAGAGAGACACTTAGTCACTATCCCGGGCAATGCCGAGTACTACAGCTAGTTTTAGCTAAAATAAAAATCAGCTCATATCTGCTGTATATTTACATTTTTGACAAATGAACAGCACAAAGATGTTTATTTGAGATACCATGATTAAGGCATAGCCACTGGATGCGTTGGTCACAGTGGATTTGTTTTTTGTATTTTTATTATGTCACTGTTTGTTTAAAAAAAAAATGTGGATATATTAAAGCTTTCAAATGTATGTCTACGCTACTGGATTTCCTTTACCATTGGACTCTTTTGCTTGTTTCATGCATGTACTTGGCCCGGACCCAGGCCTTTCCGTGCGGACCAGGAATCCCATTACAAGGGTGGAAAGATGAGCTGATTTTTTGTGTTGCTTTGCCAAATGTATTAAGTGGTCTGCGTTTCTTAATAAATTTACTGCACCTTCCTCCAGAGGCCTATGGATTCAAGAATGGTGGATGAAATGCCTTTATTTTTATACATTTGTTTTAACATCTACGTTGGAGGCATTGCTACTATGGCAGAACGGCCTAAACTATGATGTGAACCCTGGTCGGCTCAAGCTCCGTGACAACATTGCTACTACGTCCCCCGTCGCCCCAGATATACATCTAATACATTCCGCTTCCTTACGACCTCTCATTTGCATTGTGATAGACATGTCACAGGCGGCGGGTAGTTAAGGGCACCATTTTCCCCAGGCTGTGATCATCGTCAAGAGCAAAAAGCAGAGATGTCTGCCATTTATCAGAGTTTATTCTTCAGAGAGGCTGTCTACTGTCACTTCATCATTCACCAGGGGTAAAGCGGGATTGTGAGAGCCACGGATAGACAGACACATGGACAGACAACAGATTATATCCTTTGGATAGAAGATATCATCCTGTGAAATATAAAGACATAATGAATCTCAGCCTAGAAATGCCCAGTCATGACAGCACATAAACATACTATATCTCGGTCTTAAAGGACGGAATATTTGCTTATTTTGCCTCAGTGTAAGGTTTCCCTCGCTCTTCACCCTTCTCCCCCCTCGCCCTTTGCCTGGCTGTGATTCACGGTTTGCTGGTGCCATTATATTGCCGTATAAATTTACTTTATTCGCGTCCAGCCTCATATTTCTAGCCTGGGACCTTGCGTCGGCTACACAATCCATTTATAGACAAATCAATTAAATATTTCTTCCTAATCTGTCACCTCTTATACAAAGATGCAAAGAATTATTAGATGCCACAGGCTCGAGTAACTATGGACTTCATGAGAAAGAGGAGGATAGCCGTGGAGATCGCTGGATGCCATTACCTGGATTGCTACCCTGAATAGTCCCACCGCCATCTGCCAAATGTCACTATTCCAGCGGGGATCTATATTTTACAGCCTTCTCTGGCATTTCTGACGGCTGCAGAGCCCTTAGATTGGGAATTAGGAAATTACATATTGGCTCGGAGGAAAGCAATGTGACTTTTATCTAAAGCGTTAAAAATCTAGGATGGAATTCATGGAATAATATCGCGCATATTATTTTAATGACCTGAAATGCTAAACCCGTGCCGTCGCTGCTTTTTTTCCTATTGAACATCCATTATATTACCAGGGAATTTTATGCAGCTTTTTCCTGATGTCAAGCTGTTATCTGGGCTATGCTTGGCAGCGCTCCCTACCAACCAAGATGCTACAGGCAGATCAGGTTAATGAACCAAGGAGAGAAGGAAACTTCAATAGAAAGAGCCCATATTTCATCCTCAGTGACTTATGGGTTAATAAATTATAACAGACTCATTCAATAGACTGGGATCTCTGTGCAGCATTTGCTCTGCAGCACTCGCGGGGTTAAAGCATCCAGGTGCCTGAACACCTCCTCAATCTCCAGCCGTAAATCTGGCTTGTTCTCATCACCTGAGCCTCTCACGTTATTGATTTCCCTTTAATGAAAGTTAATTATAACACCGATTTAATTAATGGAATCCCTCTGCCGCTTTACAGCTTCCCGCATTAACGCTTTTGAAGGGGGGAAGGGGAGGAAAGTTTTCAGGCTGAGAGATAAATCAGGAATATATGGTGGTCATGCCAGAAACTGTGCCCGTTGGTGAATAGGTAGTCAAATTAAAAAGGGTATTAACCTGTGCAACACTGGAGAAAACGTCATATCATCGGTCGTTGTATGATGATGCGATAAAAAGGAACTCTGGATCCGGTTCATTACTGCTTTTGCACCTTTTTTTGGAATTTTTTTTTAAAAGATAGGAAACAAAGAGTAGTCATAAATGGTACATTCTCTAAATGGGCTATAGTCAGCAGTGGGGTGCCGCAGGGATCTGTGCTAGGACCAATTCTTTTTACTCTCTTTATTAATGACCTTGTGGATGGGATTGATAGTAAAGTATCAGTCTTTGCTGATTACACCAAACTATGTAGAATATTAAAAATGGACCTTGATAGTACAATATTACAAAATGATTTGGATAAGATATAAGAATGGGCAGATACTTGGCAAATGAGATTTAATGTTGATAAATTTAAAGTAATACACCTATCCTATAGCTGTGTATACATTAAATGGAAGGAAACTCGGGACTACAGATCAGGAGAAGGACTTGGGGATTCTGGTTATAAGTAAGCTGAGCAGCAGCACTCAATGTCAGGCAGCAGCTGCTAAAGCAAACAAGATTTTAGGGTGTATAAAAAGCGAGATTAGATCCCATGATCCCAATGTATTGTTACCTGCCTATAAATCACTTGTAAGGCCACATCTGGAATATGGGATCCAGTTTTGGGCTCCACATTTTATAAAGGACATTCAGAAGTTCAAAGGCGGGCAACTAGATTATTGCGAGGGATGGAGGCTTGGAAAAAAGATGTCTCAGAGGAGATCTCATTTATATGTATAAAAACATGTGTGGTCCATATAAGGGACTGGCACATGACTTATTCCTTCCAAAGACAATACTAAGGACCAGGGACATACACTGCGAGTGGAAGAAAAGCGATTCCGACAGCTAAATAGGAAAGGGTTCTTTACAGTTAGAGCAGTCAGACTGTGGAATGCCCTACCACAAGAGGTAGTAATGGCAGATACTATAACAGCTTTTAAAAAAGGGCAGGATGATTTCCTCAGTACACACAATATTGTTATAAATGACTTAATGACAAAATGTATAATTGGTGGAGGAAGGTTGAGTCTTTTTTCAACCTACGTAACTATGTATTTTTCTTAAATTCTGTTTTATATGTATTTGTCTGTATTTTTTATTATTATGTTTGTCATTGGGAGCGAGAGATTTTTTTGTTGTTGTTTTTTGGCTGATTCATCAATTACGACTTTTTAAAAAGATACAAAATGTACCTGAGATGGATGCCAGATTTCTTTTCTTCTGCTAATTTTGCATTGAAAAGTCAAAAATAAAGAGCATTTTATTTTATATTTTGGGCAACCTTTACACTGAACAAAAATATAGACTCAATGCTAGTTTTGCTCCCATTTTTTTTTAGCTGAACTTAAAGATCTAAGACTTTTTTCATGTGCACAAATAGACTTTTTCTCTCAAATATTGTTCACAAATTTGTCTAAATCTGTGTTCGTAAACACTTCTCTTTTGCTGACATAATCCATCCATCTCACAGGTGTGGCATATCAAGATGCTGATTAGACAGAAAGATTATTGTACAGGTGTGCCTTAGGTTGGCCACAATAAAAGAACACTCTAAAGTGTGCAGTTTTACAGTATTGGTGGGTTCAGAAGGTCAGAAAACCAGTCAGTATCTGATGTGACCACATTTTGCCTCACACAGTGCAACACATCTGCTTTGCATAGAGGTGATCAGGTTGTTGATTGTGGCCTATGGATTGTTGCTCCACTCCTCTTCGATGGCTGTGCAAAGTTGCTGGATATTGGCAGGAACTTGTACACACTATTGCATACGCCGATCCAGAACATCCCAGACAAGATCAATGGGTGACATTGTCGCGGGCGGAGGAGGGGACGCCGCGCTCTCCCACTGCTCGGGTCCGGCTGCCGTGGCTGCTGCGGCCTGCTGCTGCTCGGTGGCTCGAGCGATGGGCCGGATCCCGGGGACTCTAGTGGCGCTCCTCGCCCGTGAGTGAAAGGGGATTTTGGGTGTGGGGATTGGTTATTGTCCGTGACGCCACCCACGGTTGTGGTGATTTGTTGACACCACCGCTGCTCTGTATGGGGATCCCGGGAAGGATGGTATGGAGCAGCCAGTTGTTGTGTTGCCCCTCCGTGGGTAGGGGTTGGTGATTCTGGGGCCCAGTGATTAGGTGGGTGATGCAGGGCTTGGTGGGCGCAGGGACGCGGGGGCAGCGCTGTGCCTTGCAGCACTGTGGTACTCACTCAGCCTGAGACGTTGACACAGTTTTCGGTAAAACACACGGCTGGAAAGACGGTTCCCACGGACGGCTGCACTTGCTCTCCCCAGTAGGTGACGGTGACGGTCCCTCTGTCCTGCACCTAAGTTGATGATGGTTGCGATGGGTTCCCACCGGTAACCCGCTCCCCGGCTTGGATATGGGCTGGAGGAGCCCTACTTTGCCCGCAGGCGCTGGCCCTGAGAAACTGGTGCCCTGACGGTGGCGGTGTCTCTCCATAATGGTCGGACTGTTGCCTTCAATCGGGACTTGGTTGTTTGGAGACAGACGTCCCCTTCACTGACGGATTTGGCAAATTATGGCGACTCCTAGCCTTGCCGGGATCCGAAAGGCCCCTGCCCTGGTGCTGACTGTTCTTCGTATACTGCTCCAGACCGCCGGGCCACTACCCGTCCGCGGTCCTTCCAGCAACCTACGAGCAGTCACCCCTGCGGACTCTCACCGCCGTCTGCTGACCTTACTGTCATTGTCCGGGCACACAGCCGGACCAACTTCAGGCTTTACTACTGTCACTTCAGCTTCTCTCTTTAGCTTCACTACTCCTTCCTTCCACTTCACTTCACTTTCCTCACTCCACTGTTTACTCTTCACTTCCCTGACTCAACTGCCTGGTTCCTCCCGCCTCCAGGGCTGTGAACTCCTCGGTGGGCGGAGCCAACCGCCTGGCCCACCCCCTGGTGTGAACACCAGCCCCTGGAGGAAGGCAACAAGGATTTTGGTAGTTTGGGTGTTCCTAACTGGGGTGTAGGGTGTGGTGGTGTTTTGACCTGTGACCCCTAGCTTGCCCAGGGCGTCACATTCCCCCTTAGCAAAATGCAGACCGTCCGCGGGCTGCCCGTCCAACACCGGCTTTATTTTCTGAAAAATATATAAAAAGGGTAAAACGGTAACATGATATAATTTATAACATCATCCCACAACGGGAGGCACATTTCTTAAACGTTGCAAAACGGTTTACGGTTACGGTCTCCGCTCTCTCCCACCCAAGCAACCGGGCCCTGATGCTGCCCCTAAAACCCAGGCAGCACCCCTTGACCCAAGTCCAGCACAAGTTACCCGAGCGGGATCTGTCCTTCCCCTCCAGAGGGTAGCCACCGGTTCCTGTGGTGGCTGGGCCCCAGCCTGCTCTGCTGAGGGCCCTCCCTCCAACCTGCCTCTCCGGAGGCGGAAACTGCGGAAACGGTAAAACAACTTATTTACATTCCACTAACGTTTGTGGTTGCCCTGCAAGTTCACGGGCTTGTCCATAGAAAGTTCTCCATGCAAAACTTTTTAAACGGTCCCCACGGGGACAACGGTGCCGGCAACGGCCGGTTTCCTCAATCACGGTAAATCAGGTAAAGCTCCGGTAATCATTTTCTTTTATCATTTTTCAACTTTTTCAAACATAAAACTCAGTGGTGGTCCCAACGGGGACTGGTGCAGCGGGCATCCGCTGCCATTACTCTGAGTCCTCAGCCAGGGCAGCCCCATCCCCCTCCACCAGCATATCCAGCATGCACTGACATGCCTGCTGTGACAGGGGCACCCGGTACCCATTTCCACCGGTACACGGGGTATGGAAGACCACCGGACCTCCTACATAACGGGCACGATCCATTGCCTCTTCCAACTCAGCAGCAGACCCGGGGCTGGGGCTGGAGTCATCATCTCTTGTTCCTGCGTCAGGCGGGTCACCGCCAGCTGTCGCAGCCTCCTGGCCTCCAGCATCCAGCACTTCAGCCCCTTCTGCGGTAGCACGGAGCAGCAAATTAGGCGAGCTTACACTGAGGCGCCCCATAAGTAACGGCAAGGGGGATGCATAGGCCGAAACTAGGCCGGGCCCCTCAGCCACAGCGGCCGGTCCAGGTAGGACATAGGGACGTGGGTCACCAGTCGACTCTGCTACATCCATTCCCCCTCCGTACCTCGGGGCAGTCGTAGTCAGAATCTCCACCTCGCTGGTCCACTGCTCCATCATCTGGAGGATTTGTTCCTGCTGACGCTGATGGAACTGAATCACCCGGGCCCTCATCCAGGCCATGGTCCCGGGCTCAGGTTCTGGCACAGTCTCTACTGGGACTTCTGGCACCATGCTGTTAAGGGGCCGCGGTTCTAGCGGTTCCCCCTGGTGTACTTCAGGGACGTCCCGGACGTCTGCAGCCGGCTGGTCCGCCGGAGCGGCGGGGCAGGGTATCGCTACCGGTTGGGCAGGTAGCGGGCCTAATGGCGGAGCGGCAGCAGCTATCACGGGTAGCGGGGAGAGAGGCAGGGTGAGCGGAAGCCGGCCGGGCCCCTCAGCTTCAATGGCCGATCCCTCAGGAATACAGGGGCGTGGGTCGCTTACCCGCTCCTCCAGATCCTCTTCTACCTCGCGTCTCCACATAGCAGCCACCACGTCTGCCATGTCGGTCTCCCACTCCTCCAGGAGGAGTTGCATATGGGCCTGCAGACGGTTACTCAGCGGGACGGTCCGGTCCCTCAACCACGTCGCCGTGCCGGGCGCGGGGGCTTCCTCGTTGGGAGTTGGGTTGTACATCTTGGCAATCGTGCCTTCCAGGAACCCAGTATTGCTGCAGAGTCCTGGCGTCTCTGCTTTTATAGCTGCGCTCACATGCAGCCAGCCGCCATCGCGTCCCCCTTAGCTTCTTTCCGGCCCCTCCTCTATCGGGGCGGGGTTTTGGCCTTCGCGCCTCTGCTACTCGAGAAGACGCTCGAGCGGGAGCTTTTCGCGCCAAAGATGGCGACTTCTGAAATTTTTCAGCCGGATACCTCCGGCGGTTACAAGGCGCACCTCTACCCAACGGCAGAGCGGTAAGATCCTGTTCGTGACGCCAAGTTGACGCGGGCGGAGGAGGGGACGCCGCGCTCTCCCACTGCTCGGGTCCGGCTGCCGCGGCTGCTGCGGCCTGCTGCTGCTCGGTGGCTCGAGCGATGGGCCAGATCCCGGGGACTCTAGCGGCGCTCCTCGCCCGTGAGTGAAAGGGGATTTTGGGTGTGGGGATTGGTTATTGTCCGTGACGCCACCCACGGTTGTGGTGATTTGTTGACACCACCGCTGCTCTGTATGGGGATCCCGGGAAGGATGGTATGGAGCAGCCAGTTGTTGTGTTGCCCCTCCGTGGGTAGGGGTTGGTGATCCCGGGGCCCAGTGATTAGGTGGGTGATGCAGGGCTTGGTGGGCGCAGGGACGCGGGGGCAGCGCTGTGCCTTGTGGCACTGTGGTACTCACTCAGTCTGAGACGTTGACACAGTTTTCGGTAAAACACACGGCTGGAAAGACGGTTCCCACGGATGGCTGCACTTGCTCTCCCCAGTACGTGACGGTGACGGTCCCTCTGTCCTGCACCTAAGTTGATGATGGTTGCGATGGGTTCCCACCGGTAACCCGCTCCCCGGCTTGGATATGGGCCGGAGGAGCCCTACTTTGCCCGCAGGCGCTGGCCCTGAGAAACTGGTGCCCTGGCGGTGGCGGTGTCTCTCCGTAATGGTCGGACTGTTGCCTTCAATCGGGACTTGGTTGTTTGGAGACAGACGTCCCCTTCACTGACGGATTTGGCAAATTATGGCGACTCCTAGCCTTGCCGGGATCCGAAAGGCCCCTGCCCTGGTGCTGACTGTTCTTCGTATACTGCTCCAGACCGCCGGGCCACTACCCGTCCGCGGTCCTTCCAGCAACCTCCGAGCAGTCACCCCTGCGGACTCTCACCGCCGTCTGCTGACCTTGCTGTCACTGTCCAGGCACACAGCCGGACCAACTTCAGGCTTTACTACTGTCACTTCAGCTTCTCTCTTTAGCTTCACTACTCCTTCCTTCCACTTCACTTCACTTTCCTCACTCCACTGTTTACTCTTCACTTCCCTGACTCAACTGCCTGGTTCCTCCCGCCTCCAGGGCTGTGAACTCCTCGGTGGGCGGAGCCAACCGCCTGGCCCACCCCCTGGTGTGAACACCAGCCCCTGGAGGAAGGCAACAAGGATTTTGGTAGCTTGGGTGTTCCTAACTGGGGTGTAGGGTGTGGTGGTGTTTTGACCTGTGACCCCTGGCTTGCCCAGGGCGTCACAACATGACCGGTGACTATGCTGCCATGCAATAACTGGGATGTTTTCAGCTTCCAGAAATTGTGTCTAGATCCTTTCAACATGGGGCCATGCATTATTACGCTGCAACATGAGGTGATGGTCATGGATGAGGCACAACAATGGTCTTCAGGATCTCATCACGGTATCGCTGTGCATTCAAAATGGCATCAATAACATGCCCCTGTGTTCGCTGTCTATAACATACGTCTGCCCACACAATAACCCTACCTCCACTATGGGCCACTCAATTCACAACATTGATATCAGCAAACCGCTCACCCACACGACACCATACACACAGTCTGCCATCTGCCCTGGGTTGTGAAACTGGAATTCACCCATGAAGAGAACACCTCTAAAATGTGCCAAACGCCATCAAATTTGAGCATTTACCCAACCCAAATTGGTTACAACAACGAACTGCAGTCAGGTGGAGACCCCGGTGAGGATGACGAGCAGCAGATGAGCTTCTCTGAGATGGTTTCTGACAGTTTGAGTAGAAATTCTTTGGTTATACACTGATTGTAGCAGCTGTCCGGGTGGCTGACCTCAGACAATCTTGGCGGTGAAGATGCTGGATGTGGAGGTCCGGGGCTGGTGTAGTTTCACGTGGTTTGTGGTTCTGAGGCCGGTTGGATGTATTGTCATATGCCCCTGAAACACCTTTGGAGACAGCTTAAGGTAGTAAAATGACCATTCAATACACAGGCAACATCTCTGGTGGACATTCCTGCAGTCATCATGGCAATTGCACACTCCCTCAAATTCACGACATCTGTGGCATTGTGCTGTGTGATAAAACCACATTTTAGGCTATGTTCACACAGGGTCTTTTTGCTGTGCTTCTGCAGCATTTTTTTAATTGGTTTTATGTAAATCCATGCTAACTTATAGTACCAGCAAATCCCGTGAGATTCAAGAAATCTCAAGCACACACACAAACACACACACACACACACACACACACACACACAGTTTTGTTCCTGACTGAAATGCCAACCTGCTTAGTTTTTGCTGCGTTTTTGAAAGAAGCAGTATGTCAATTCTTTCAATGTTTTTGCCGCATTTTAGCAGCATTTCTTCACCCATCCAAAGCTATGATAAAGTACAAAAATGCTGTGAAAATTGGCAGAAAAAATGCACCAAAACTGCAGGTTATTTCCTGCCAAGAGATGATGTTTAGCAGCAGAAAAAAACGTAACAAAAACGCTCTGTCTGAACATAGCCTTAGAGTGGCCTCTAATTGTAGCCAGGCACACCTGTGCAATAATCATGCTGTCTAATCAGCATCTTAATATTCCACACCTGTGATGTGGATGGATGATCTCAGCAAAGGAGAAGTGTTCACTAATGCAGATTTAGACAAACTTGTGAGCTCTGCCCTCACCTATTGTCCCCTCCCCCATCCCCTGTAGACTGGGAGCCCTCGCGGGCAGGGTCCTCTCTCCTCCTGTACCAGTCTGTCCTCTGTATTGTTCATGATTATTGTAGTTGTTTTTAGTCCTCTGTAAAGCGCCATGGAATAAATGGAGCTATAATACGAGTAAATAATAATAATTGAGAGAAGAAGGCCTTTTTTGCACAGAAAAGTCTTAGATCTTAGAGTTTAGCTCATGAATAATGGAAGCAAAACAAAAAAGTGTTGTATTTATACTTATGTACAGTGTATAAATTGTGCACCATGACTGGGGTATTGTAAAGTGTCCCAAGCACCCAAACCACAAAACGCTGAGTGACGTTGGAAATATACGGCCACAGCGGCCTTTACTAATTACAATTAAGAACACACTCAACATGAAAACCATCATATCCATATTCTTTAGGCCGGTTTCAGACGTCCGTGTTTTAGGTACGTGTGACATCTGTTTTTAACACAGATGTCACACGTACCCATGTTATTCTATGATGTGCCTCACACGTCCGTGTTTGCACACGGACCGTGTGACCTTTCATGACCCCGCACGCACACACGCAGGCATCTCCGGCAGCATGGGTGTCACACGGATCGCACACTGTTGTGATCCATGTGATATCAGTGTAAAACATACTGGAGAAAATATGGGTCTTTTTAATAAAAAGATTTTCTATATTTACCTCTCTCCAGCGATGCTGCCTCCCGCTCCTTATCGCCGCTCATTATACCCACTGAATATTCAGTGCCCTGTGGAGCTGGAAGCGGGGACAGCGCTGGGGACTTCAGTGCCGGGGACCGCATCGCTGGGTGACTATACAGCAGAGTGTGTGTGTGTGTGTTCAGTGTATACATGCATGTGCGCTATGTGTGTATATGCTCGGTGTATCCATGTGTGTCTGCTATGTGTGTATACATATGTGTGTGTATATGTGCTCAGTGTATACGTGTGTGTGTGTGTGTGTGTGTGTGTGTGGTGAGAACCTAGAAGCCGGAGCATCGCGGGGACAGCATCGGGGACTCATCACAGTTCCCAATGAACTCCGATGAACCCATGAAGCTGTAGCGCGAGTGTCTCAGGGTTCATCAGAATGCCCTGACTAAAATCACAAATTACTTACTGCCAAAGCTAACAACCACTTCTCTATACTCCTACTTCTAGACCTATCCTCAGCCTTTGACACTGTCGACCACTCCCTCCTACTACAGATCCTCTCTTCCCTTGGTGTCAGAGACCTCGCCCTCTCTTGGATCTCTTCATACCTTTCCAACCGCACTTTTAGTGTCTCCCACTCCCACACAACCTCTTCATCCCGTCCTCTTTCTGTTGGTGTCCCTCAAGGCTCTGTCCTGGGACCATTACTTTTTTCTATCTACATATTTGGCCTGGGACAACTCATAAAGTCCCATGGCTTCCAGTACTACCTATATGCCGATGACACTCAGATCTACCTCTCTGGTCCAGATGTCACATCTCTGCTGTCCAGAATCCCAGAGTGCCTATCTGCTATATCTTCCTTCTTCTCCTCTCGCTTCCTAAAGCTCAATGTGGCCAAAACTGAACTGATCATTTTTCCTCCATCTCACCTACACTCTCCACCTGATCTATCTATTACAATAAATAACATCACGCTCTCCCCAGCACCCAAAGTTCGGTGCCTCGGAGAGACCTTTGACTCTGCCTTGTCCTTCATACCACACATTCAATCCCTCACCACCTCCTGTCGTCTTCAACTCAAAAATATTTCCAGAATCCGTCCCTTCCTCAATTCTCAATCTACAAAAATGCTAGAGCACGCTCTCATAATCTCCCGCCTCGACTACTGCAACATCCTCCTATGTGGTCTCCCTGCTAACACGCTCGCCCCTCTCCAGTCCATCCTTAATTCTGCTGCCCGACTGATCCACATCTCGCCTCACTACCACCCTGCTTCTCCTCTCTGCATGTCCCTTCACTGGCTCCCAATCTTCCATCGTATCCAATTCAAACTACTAATACTGACTTACAAAGCCATCCACAAATTGTCTCCTCCATATATCTCTGAACTAATCTCTCGCTACACTCCAAAACGTAATCTCCGGTCCTCCCAAGATCTCCTTCTCTCCTCCTCTCTCATTCGCTCCTCATGCAACCGCCTCCAAGACTTCTCCCGAACATCCCCAGTCTTCTGGAACTCGCTGCCTCCACACGTCAGATTATCTACTACACTTGCAAACTTGAAACGGAACCTGAAGACTCATCTGTTCAGAAATGCCTATAACCTTGAATGACCTCACTGCTTCACCACCGTGCGGAGCTGCCGCCCGACCACCGTGCGGAGCTGCCGCCCGACCACGGTGCGGAGCTGCCGCTCGACCACCGTGCGGAGCTGCCGCCCGACCACCGTGCGGAGCTGCCGCCCAACCACCCTGCGGAGCTGCCGCCCGACCACCGTGCGGAGCTGCTGCCCGACCTACACCCCACCTACTGTCTCCTCCTCAAAATCCTTTAGAATGTAAGCCCGCAAGGGCAGGGCCCTCTTCCCTCTGTACTAGTCTGTCTACTGTAACCTGTATATGTGTTCTGTATGTAACCCCCTTCTCATGTGCAGCACCATGGAATCAATGGTGCTCTATAAATAAATAATAATAATAATAATGTCATCAGAGTTCATTGGGAATTCCGATGACCTCCTGGATGTCACTGTGCTTTGTGAATACTCATCTGTCCCTGCGGTGCTGTCCTCGGTGGTGCTGTGCCCGGCGCTGTACCCGCGATGCTCCGGCTTCCTGAGTGCGGTGAATAATCGATGACTATAATGAGCGGGGTCGGGAGCGGGAGGCAGCAGAGCCGAAGAAGGCAGGTAAATATGGAAAATATTTTTATTTCACAGACCCGTGTTTTCTCCGGTACCTGTCACACGCATGCAAACACGGATGTCACACGTGTGACACACGTGTGACACACGTATGACCATAACCATGCATGTGACTGGTACCCGATTAAACACGGACGTCTGAAACCGGCCTTACTCTGAGGAGATCCTGGATGGCCTGAACCACTGAACAGTACCAGAATACCATCCTCAGTCGCAACGCTCCGACTCGTGCTGACAAATGTCACAGTGCTCCAAATTTTAACCTGTTCCCTGGGAACCGTCAAGCAAGAACTTATCCATACCCAACTATGAAGGGTCAGCAGACCTCCGATGTGACCTGTTACTCCATTAACCAAGGCCTTCCCTGACCTCCCTACCTCAGCTGTCATGATATTAATACAACATATCATTAAAGGGAACCTGTCACAACTTTTTTGGCGTATAAGCTGCGACCACCACCACCGGGCTCTTATATACAGCATTCTAACATGTTGTATATAAGAGCCCATGCCGCTGTGAGAACATAAAAAACACTTTATAATACTTACCTAAAGGTTGCGAGGTTGGCCATATGGGCGTCTCCGTTCTCCGGTGCCGGCGCCTCCTCTTTCGGCCATCTTCATCCTCTTTCTGAAGCCTGTGTACATGATGGGTCTGCATGATACACCTTCACCGGTCTTGTGCAGGCGCACTACAATACTTTGATCTACCCTGCTCAGGACCTGAATGCCGGTGAGTGTGGATGACGTTGGACGCGTCATGCACCGCGGCTAGAGAAGGAGAACAAAGATGGCCAAAAGAGGCGGCACCGGACAACGGAGACGCCCATATGGCCAACCGCGAGACCGTTAGGTAAGTATTATAAAGTGTTTTTTATGTTCTTACAGTGGCCTGGGCTCTTATATACAGCATGTTAAAATGCTGTATATAAGAGCCTGGTGGTGTTGGCCGCAGCTTATAGGACAAAAAAGTGGTGAAAGGTTCCCTTTAACCACCACCCCAAGTTTTTTTTGTTCTTTTTTTAAAAAAAAAACCAAAACATTAGGGTTATTGCTCATCGGTCCTGGATCTACGAGACAGGATTTCTCAATGGTTCTTACTCTTCTTACAAAGGTACTCTTGCTCCCCTTTCACACCCCTTCCGTCAAACTTCGCACCAATCCTATAGCACTCCCTAAGCTATGTGACCTACTCAAATCCCATAACTTCCCCCATCTCCTGCTGTGCCAACTTGCCAAAACCTTTGTTAACCTCTTCCTGCTCAAACTCCCTATTAACCCCATCTGTGCCTTGTTCTTACAAACCCCTGTCATCTCCGGTCTTCAACCATAGCTGTGGCCGTTCTAGCCCTTTTCTTTCTAAAGATTCTAATTTGGCAGGAAAAAAAAATGAATGAATAAGACAAGAACAACAAAAAAAAGACTTAAAAACTGCAAAAGATGAATGGGGTCCTATGGCTTTTTAATAATGTTAAACTTAACCTTATTGGCCACAATATACCGTAGATAGGATGATTGACTATAGTTAGTCACAGTAAATATGTGTATGTATTGGAATTGGGTAAAGACCCCTCATTGGGTAAAGAGACTGAACAGCGCTATGGAATATGTTGGTGCCTAATATACAGTATATAGTTAAATGATAACAGAAGAAGACAAAGAAAATGAGGAAAATAGCAAATAGCATTGAAGAAATGGCTACAATTGTGCCAAAAACATGAATAATGTCAACCATATAAAAGTAGGAGATATAATAAGAAAACAAAGAAACAAAACAAGGTAATTGGATCAGAATAAAAAATATTTTGAAGCAACTAGAAGACAAAAGAGAGAAATTACATAGAAGCCCAGACATGAAAGCAGAGCAGGGATGAAGGGGGAGGGCGGCAGCAGCTGCAGAGTATAAAAGATTCCTGAGGTGCTGGGGACCCCTACTGGAGCAATGAGCGGGGCCATCTCAGCGCTACCTGCAGGACCCTGGCTGTGTGTAACTCCGCACTATAATGAGATCTGGGGGAGACTAATGAAAGGCAGGGGAGGTAAATTTCTCTGGTGGTGTGGTCACAAAGTGGGTATTAATCATCGGCAAGATTCATGGGCCTGGAATACAAAGCAGGCGCTCGATGTGTTCTCTTCAGACCTTCACGACATGTTTATATATCTCTAGTTACACAGGACACAACCAGAACTGGGAGGAGAGAAAGAAAAGCTGCAAGTGACGGGTGTATGAGCAGGAAAACCTCCACGCCAAAGCCAAATGTGCCATGATTCATCTGACAGAGGCCTGAATAATGCTTTCTATTTTATTGCCACGGTTCCTGACTTAAGCGGGCTTTACACGCTACGACATCGCTAATGCGGAGTCGTTGGGGTCACGGAATTCGTGACGCACATCCGGCCGCATTAGCGATGCCGTTGCGTGTGACATCGATTAGCGATTTTGCATCGTTGCAAAACAGTGAAAAATCGCTAATCGGCGACACGGGGGTCCATTCCCAATTATCGTTACTTCAGCAGTAACGAGGTTGTTCCTCGTTCCTGCGGCATCACACATCGCTGCGTGTGACGCCGCAGGAGCGAGGAACGTCTCCCTACCAGCCTCCCGGCCGCTATGCGGAAGGAAGGAGGTGGGCGGGATGTTACGTCCCGCTCATCTCCGCCCCTCCGCTGCGATTGGGCGGCGGTTCAGTGACGTCGCTGTGACGCCGCACGGACCGCCCCCTTAGAAAGGAGGCGGTTCGCCGGTCACAGCGACGTCGCCGGACAGGTAAGTATGTGTGACGGCTCTGGGCGATGTTGTGCGCCACGGGCAGCGATATGCCCGTGTCGCGCAACAGATGGGGGCGGGTACGCACACTAGCGATATCGGGACCGATATCGCAGTGTGTAAAGTAGCCTTTAGGCTATGTGCGCACTTTGCGTTTTGAACTGCAGCGTTTTCATGCCAAAATGCATGCGTTTTGATTTTCCAGCAAAGTCTATGGGAAATAGGGTTTTCTTGTGCGCACTTTGCTGTTCAAAACGCAGCGTTTAATTTGCAGAATTTTGGGCAAAAACTCAGCGTTCAAAGAAGCAACATGTCAATTGTTTTTGCCATTTGGGCTGCGTTTTGCTAACATTGAAGTCAATGAGAAGTTGCAAAAAGCAAGAAACATCAAAATTCCAGCGTTTTACCTGCTTTTTAGTTGCAGAAAACATGCGTTTATAACATCAAAATAATGGAATGATATGTCCCTTTACACACACACATAGTCCAACAATTAAATTAATAAAAATTATTAATTTATTGTTATTTTAGCCATAAATAGTATAAAACCGCTATAATTATATTAAATATAACTATTTTCGTTATGATTTTAAATTTGTTATTTGTTATTGTTTATATTTGTTTTCCTCTTTTCATAGTGTTTGTATGTTTAAACTTTATTTAGCAGTGTCTTTATGTTCAAAACGTATCTGAGTTTAAGCAATGAAAAAGCATGTAAAAAGCGCTAAAAACGCGGCTAAAACACGGTAAATACGCACACGTTTTTATCACGTTTCTGTGGCCAAAAGCAATTTCTGCCAGAGGATGCGTTTAGAACTGCAACTACCTCGACGCAAAGTGCGCACATAGCCTTAGGCCTCGTTCACGTTTGTATAAAACACAAACGTGAAAAAATGGTACCTGTGTCAGTCAGTGTTTTGCATCCGTGTCAACAGCGTGTCAGTTTTTACCATCAGTCATCAGTGGGTTTCTTTGGACGGATGGCTAAAGAAATGAAAAAACTAATATGCTTTGCAATGTTAACCCTTTCACTACCTTGGACATACCTGTATGTCGAAGGCCATGTTTGTCCCTTTAATGGGAGCCTGCATTATTCCCCACACATGACTGTTGATCTGATCAGCAGATGTGCAGCTAACAGGCGCGGGTGGATTGGAGATACCTCTGATGGTGACGATGTCTGGGCAGCCTTCCTACCTCTGCTCCTGACCAATCCTGATCTAGCGCCACCTCCTTCCTTATCCCAGAGGGGGTCTGGCACAGGAGCATGTAAACACCAACAGTGATAGACAAACAGGGGAAACCAAAACTCTATCACACAGCATATTCTCTACTTGGAACAGTGGATAACTTCCAGATCAATGGGAGTCTGACTGCTAAGACCCCCACAATCTCAAGAACACGCTACTGAATAGCCCTGTGTGAATGGAGTGCTGCAGGAGCACTGAATAGCCCTGTCTGAATGTGTCGCGGGCGGAGGAGGGGACGCCGCGCTCTCCCACTGCTCAGGTCCGGCTGCCGCTGCGGCTGCTGCGGCCTGCTGCTGCTCGGTGGCTCGAGCGATGGGCCGGATCCCGGGGACTCGAGCGGCGCTCCTCGCCCGTGAGTGAAAGGGGATTGGGATTTGGGATAGTTTATTGTCCGTGACGCCACCCACGGTTGTGGTGATGGAGTGGACACCACCGCTGCTCTGTTTGGGGGAGGACAGGAGTGATGGTACGGAGCAGCCAGTTGTTGATTTGCACCTCCAAGGGTAGGGGTCTTGGTGCTCCCGGGGCCCGGTGATGGGATTGGAATGGTGGACAGGCGGGGATGGGGCCTGTGGAGGTGCAGGGGCGCAGGGGCAGCGCTGTGCCGCACGGCACGGAGGTACTCACTCAGCCAGTAAACACGACACAGTTCTCGGTAAACAAACGGCTGGTTGGACGGGTCCCTCGGACAGTTCACGGTGCTGATGTTCCCTGCAGTTAGCGGTGACGGTCTCTTCCCTGCACCTATGTGTTGTTGTTTGGTAGCGATGGGTTCCCACCGGTAACCCGCTCCCCAGCTTGGATATGAGCCGGAGGAGCTCCACTCTTGCCCGCAGGCGCTGGCCCTGGGAAACTGGTGCCTTGGCGGTGGCAGTGTCTCCCCTTAACGGTTGGACTGTTGCCTTCAACGGGACTTGGTTGTTGGGAGATAGTCGTCCCCTTTACTGACGGATTTGGCAAATTCGGCGACTCCAAGCCTTGCCAGGATCCGAAAGGCCCCTGCCCTGGTGCTGACTAATCTTCGTATACCGCTCCGGTACCGCCGGGTCACCACCCGTCCACGGTCCTTTCGGCAACCTCCAATCAGTCTCGCCTGCAGACGGTCACCGCCGTCTGCCAACCTTGCTGTCTCAGTCCGGGGCACACACCCGGACCAACTTCAGGCTTGCTTAACTGTTTCTTTTTACTTCTTTACTCCTCTTACAAGCTCCTCTCCTTTGCTCCACTACTACTTCACTTCCTTCTACCTCTTCCTCCTAAACTGCACTGCCTGGTTCTCCCGCCTCCAGGGCTGTGAACTCCTCGGTGGGCGGAGCCAACCGCCTGGCCCACCCCCTGGTGTGGACACCAGCCTCTGGAGGAAGGCAACAAGGATTTTAGTTTTGACCTTGTGTGTACCTGCAGGGAATGTGGGGTGCGTGTGGTGTTGTGACCTGTGACCCCTGGCTTGCCCAGGGCGTCACATTCCCCCTTAGCAAAACGCAGACCGTCCTCGGGCTGCCCGTCCAACACCAGTTTTATTTTCCTTTTTGTTTTCTGTAAAGATAAGAAAAACGGTAACATATTTACAGTTTATGGCATCATCCCACATCGGGAGGTTCAGTGTTTAAACGTTGCAAACATTAAAACGGTTAACGGTTACGGTCTCCGCTCTCTCCCACCCAAGTAACCTGGCCCTGATGCTGCCCCTAAAACCCAGGCAGCACCCCTTGACCCCAGTCCAGCACAAGTTACCCGAGCGGGATCTGTCCTTCCCCTCCAGAGGGTAGCCAGAGGGTAGCCACGCTCTGCTGTGGGCCCTCCCTCCAACCTGCCTCTCCGGAGGCGGTAAATGCGGAAACGGTAACGGTAACACAACTTATTTACAAGCCACTAACGTCTGTGGTTGCCCTGCAAGTTCACGGGCTTGTCCATAAGGAGTCCCTTATGCAACTTTTGAACGGTCCCCACGGGGACAACGGTGCCGGCAACGGCTGGTTTCCAAATCACGGTAAATCAGGTGACTGTTCGGTTATCATCTTATCATCATCTTTTTCAAACTTGCAAACAAAACTCAGTGGTGGTCCCAACGGGGACTGGACAACGGTGCTCCGCTGCCATTACTCCGGATATTCAGCTTCATCCGAGGGAGGGGGTGCAGAACTCACTTGGCTCTCCTGGCTGCCCCTCAGTTTTGCATCTAGGGCGAACCACCCCCTCTCTCCACAGTGCCGGGTATACTGTACAATGTCACCCGGCATCAGATTACGGCCGGGGTGCTCCTCGGGCAGGTGGGCATTCACATCCCGCCGGGCTATAAACACTTCGGCCTCCAGGCCCGGTTCATAGATAAACCCATAGCCCCGGCGGACATCAAACCACCTCACCTGTCCTTCATACAACGGGCCCCGGACACGGAACGTCGCCTGGCGGAGGTTCTCCTTCTCTCGGATTGCCTGTGCCACCAATTCGGCTTTCTTCTTCTCCCTTTCTCCGATCTCCGGACCCAGCGGTACCGGCTCCCTGTCCCAATACGGTGCTGTTGCAAGCTCCGGCGCACGGGTCGGGCCCCACGGGACATTCTGGACGTTGCCCACTGTCAAGGATCTGGGCGGCAGGTCCCGCGGTGTCTTGGCCTTGGGCGCCGCCTTGCAGCGACAACCCGGCGCCACCTCAGCCGAGGTGTGGGAGATGGGCACAGGGGCTTTCTGCGGCTGGGCTTTCAGCTTGGAACGGGCTATCAGCTCCGGCTCAGGGGACTTCTCAGGGGATGCCTCCGGTGCAGACTTCGGGGCCTTCCACGGCAGCACCTCCGATTTACTACGGGCTCCGGCTACAGGTCGACCCGCCGGGGCGGGCATGCTGAGTATCGCTACCGGTTGCGGTGGCAGCGGGCCTAGTGGCGGGATCACAGCTTCCAAGACGGGTGGCGAGGGAGGCAACAGAGCAAGAGGGCTTGGACCGGGTCCCGCAGCCGCGATGACCGGCCCTTCAAGGGCATCGGGGCGTGGGTCACTCACCCTCCCTTCCTCGGCTTCCTCCTCGCGTCTCCGCACGGTCGCTATCACGTCCGCCATGTCGGCCTCCCACTCCTCCATGAGGAGCTGCATTTTGACCTGCAGCCTTTGATAGAGCTGCGCGGTCCGGATCTCCACCCACGCCGCGGTTCCCGGCGTGGGGGCTACGGTGCTTCGGGACGGCATCCACATTCTAGTGGCAACTCCTTCCAGGAACAGGGTGACTGCAGAGTCCTGGCGTCCCTGCTTTTATAGCCGCGGCTACATGCGACCAGCCGCCATCGCGTCCCCCTTAGCTTCTTTCCGGCCCCTCCTCTATTGGGGCGTGGTTTTGGCCTTCGCACCTCTGCTACTCGAGAAGACGCTCGAGCGGGAACTTTTCGCGCCAAAGATGGCGACTTCTGAAATTTTTCAGCCGGATACCTCCGGCGGTCACAAGGCGCCCCTCTACCCAACAGCAGAGCGCCATACCACAGAAGTCAAAAGGGTTGAAATTAAATCACTTTTTCTTTATTTTCACAGGTCTACGCGTTTCAGGGACATAACCGTCCCCTTCCTCAGGACAATGCACAGAAAATACTATCTATAGATATAGATAGTATTTTCTGTGCATTGTCCTGAGGAAGGGGACGGTTATGTCCCTGAAACGCGTAGACCTGTGAAAATAAAGAAAAAGTGATTTAATTTCAACCCTTTTGACTTCTGTGGTATGGCGCGGTATATCAACCTGCTTTCTCATACTTTTTGAACTGTCTCTTCACCGCGGGACCGCTGCCTTCTGCAACACCATATCGTGATCCATATGTTTTGAAAGGGGTTGTGACTGGCACAACCATTCCAGGTGAGTGTACCTGTCATTATTCACCTCCACGTGTTTACCGGGTAAGACCCTATTTGCGCCTTTTTTTTTCCACAGTTATCTCATCAACAGCAGAGCGGTAAGATCCTGTTCGTGACGCCAAGTTGTCGCGGGCGGAGGAGGGGACGCCGCGCTCTCCCACTGCTCGGGTCCGGCTGCCTCTGCGGCTGCTGCGGCCTGCTGCTGCTGCTGCTCGGTGGCTCGAGCGATGGGCCGGATCCCGGGGACTCGAGCGGCGCTCCTCGCCCGTGAGTGAAAGGGGATTGGGATTTGGGATAGTTTATTGTCCGTGACGCCACCCACGGTTGTGGTGATGGAGTGGACACCACCGCTGCTCTGTTTGGGGGAGCCCGGGAGTGATGGTACGGAGCAGCCAGTTGTTGATTTGCCCCTCCGTGGGTAGGGGCCCGGTGATGGGATTGGAATGGTGGACAGGCGGGGATGGGGCCTGTGGAGGTGCAGCGGCGCAGGGGCAGCGCTGTGCCGCACGGCACGGAGGTACTCACTCAGCCAGTAAACACGACACAGTTCTCGGTAAACAAACGGCTGGTTGAACGGGTCCCTCGGACGGTTCACAGTGCTGATGTTCCCTGCAGTTAGCGGTGACGGTCTCTTCCCTGCACCTATGTGTTGTTGTTTGGTAGCGATGGGTTCCCACCGGTAACCCGCTCCCCAGCTTGGATATGAGCCGGAGGAGCTCCACTCTTGCCCGCAGGCGCTGGCCCTGGGAAACTGGTGCCTTGGCGGTGGCGGTGTCTCCCCTTAACGGTTGGACTGTTGCCTTCAACGGGACTTGGTTGTTGGGAGACAGTCGTCCCCTTTACTGACGGATTTGGCAAATTCGGCGACTCCAAGCCTTGCCGGGATCCGAAAGGCCCCTGCCCTGGTGCTGACTAATCTTCGTATACCGCTCCGGTACCGCCGGGTCACCACCCGTCCACGGTCCTTTCGGCAACCTCCAATCAGTCTCGCCTGCAGATGGTCACCGCCGTCTGCCAACCTTGCTGTCTCAGTTTTGGGGCACACACCCGGACCAACTTCAGGCTTGCTTAACTGTTTCTTTTTACTTCTTTACTCCTCTTACAAGCTCCTCTCCTTTGCTCCACTACTACTTCACTTCCTTCTACCTCTTCCTCCTAAACTGCACTGCCTGGTTCTCCCGCCTCCAGGGCTGTGAACTCCTCGGTGGGCGGAGCCAACCGCCTGGCCCACCCCCTGGTGTGGACACCAGCCTCTGGAGGAAGGCAACAAGGATTTTAGTTTTGACCTTGTGTGTACCTGCAGGGGATGTGGGGTGCGTGTGGTGTTGTGACCTGTGACCCCTGGCTTGCCCAGGGCGTCACAAATGGAGTGCTGCAGGAGCACTGAATAGCTCTGTGGGAATGGAGCGGTGCCAGAGCACTGAATAGCCCTGTGTGTATGGAGCGGTGCCGGAGCACTGAATAGCCCTGTGTGTATGGAGTGGTGCCGGAGCACTGAATAACCCTGTGTGTATGGAGCGGTGCCAGAGCACTGAATAGCCCTGTGTGAATGGAGCGGTGCCGGAGCACTGAATAGCCCTGTGTGTATGGAGCGGTGCCGGAGCACAGAATAGCCCTGTGTGAATGGAGCAGTGCTGGAGGGGTGCTGGAGCACTGAATAGCCCTGTGTGAATGGAGGGGTGCAGGAGCACTGAATAGCCCTGTGTGAATGGAGCGGTGCAGGAGCCCTGAATAACCTTGTGTGATTGGAGCGATGCCAGAGCACTGAATAGCCCTGTGTTAATGGAGCGGTGCAGGAGCACTGAATAGCTCTGTGGGAATGGAGCAGTGCCAGAGCACTGAATAGCCCTGTGTGTATGGAGCGGTGCCGGAGCACTGAATAGCCCTGTGTGTATGGAGCGGTGCCAGAGCACTGAATAGCCCTGTGTGAATGGAGCGGTGCCGGAGCACTGAATAGCCCTGTGTGAATGGAGCGGTGCCGGAGCACTGAATAACCCTGTGTGTATGGAGCGGTGCCAGAGCACTGAATAGCCCTCTGTGTATGGAGCGGTGCCGGAGCACTGAATAGCCCTGTGTGAATGGAGCGGTGCCGAATCTCTGAATAGCCCTGTGTGTATGGAGCGGTGCCGGAGCACTGAATAGCCCTGTGTGAATGGAGCGGTGCTGGAGCACTGAATAGCCCTGTGTGAATGGAGCGGTTCTGGAGCACTGAATAACCCTGTGTGAATGGAGCGGTGCTGGAGCACTGAATAGCCCTGTGTGAATGGAGCGGTGCCGGAGTACTGAATAGCCCTGTGTGAATGGAGTGGTGCTGGAGCACTGAATAACCCTGTGTGAATGGAGCGGTGCTGGAGCACTGAATAGCCCTGTGTGAATGGAGCGGTGCCGGAGCACTGATTAGCCCTGTGTGAATGGAGCGGTGCTGGAGCACTGAATAGCCCTGTGTGAATGGAGCAGTGCTGTAGGGGTGCTGGAGCACTGAATAACCCTGTGTGAATGGAGCGGTGCCGGAGCACTGAGCAGCCCTGTGTGTATGGAGCGGTGCCGGAGCACTGAAT
Source organism: Anomaloglossus baeobatrachus (assembly GCF_048569485.1). Lineage (NCBI taxonomy): Eukaryota > Metazoa > Chordata > Amphibia > Anura > Aromobatidae > Anomaloglossus > Anomaloglossus baeobatrachus. The sequence continues at coordinate 688,270,049 of NC_134354.1, forward strand.
AGCCCTGTGTGTATGAAGTGGTGCCGGAGCACTGAACAGCCCTGTGTGAATGGAGCTGTGCTGGAGCACTGAATAACCTGTGTGAATGAAGCGGTGCTGGAGCACTGAATAGCCTGTGTGAATGGAGCGGTGTCGGAGCACTGAATAGCCCTGTGTGAATGGAGTGGTGCCGGAGCACTGAATAGCCCCGTGTGTAGGTAGCCGTACCGAAGCACTGAATAGCCCTGTGAGAGTGGAGCAGTGCTGGAGCAGTGCTGGAGCAGTGCTGGAGCAGTGCTGGAGCAGTGAATAGCCCCGTGTGAATGGAGTGGTGCCAAAGCACTGAATAGCCCTGTAAGGGGTGGACGGACCCCTAGTGTGGAGAAGACGTTTTTCCCCCCCCTGAAGACGCCACAGGAGTATGGTGGCACATTGTACCATGTTATGTGTTATGTACGGTTCTTCCCCCCCTAGGTGCCAGTGTAGTGAGTGGTTCCCCTGGTAACAGTGACAGGGAAGGAAGGGGCAGGGCAGCCTAGGAGGGAAGAGAAGGGGGGTTGGGCTCTGAATGCAGGGCAGTGTGCGGTGAGATGTAACATGGGAGAGAGCTGAGGAGAAGTGCCGGGGCAGAGTGCAGGAGTGGGTGCTGTAGCCGGTAGTGAGTACTGGAGTCGTCCCCTAGTTCAATACAAATCCCTGGGAAAGGGCTGGACTAAAATCGGGATAGGAGTACCACTGCTAGGGCGATAACAATTGGCCCCTGCAGGCAAAGGAAAGTGCCCGTAGAGAAAAAGGAAACCGTTTTCGTAGAAAAGGACTTGTAACTTGTAACGTACTAAAGTAAGCCTGCTGCAAACAGAAAGATGGAAGCTTTGTTTAATAAAACGGTGTTTGGTTTACCCGCTGCCTGCAATTGTCTCTTTCCTGAAAGTGAAGAAGGAGCTGGAGAGCACAGAAAGAACGCTGTCATGAATGGGCCGCATGCATCCACACTCTGCCCCAACAACACACCTGTTTTGCAAGTAACGGCCGGGCCGGGGTTCAGCCTGCGGCCCACAAGGCGAGGGGACCCGACTACACCCCCTGAGGCGCCCCCTGCCCCCGTTACATTTTGGCGTAGTCGGCAGGATCAAGCCTGCAGAAGAGAAACCCCGAGTAGAGACCAAGTGGTGCCTGATGTACTGAACAGGCCACAAGATGGCGGCAAGATGGCGGACGTCCTCATGGATTTAGTGAAGGAGCAAAAAGTGGGCGCCAAACGAAAAGCGCTGGGCTGGCCTGTAAGGAAGAAGCCCGGAGTGCACCGCCCAAAGAGGGGAGGTACCGGCCTCAAGAAGCTGCAGAGGTCCGGAGATGTGGGCGGCGCTGCAAGAAACAGAAGGCATCGCCAGCACAGCATGGACCCGATGAGTGAAGCCGGGGGCGGAGTTTGGGCCGAATCGGAGAAAGAAGTACCAGAGCCACAGCCATGTTACGAGCCGTTCCACAGGCTACCCTGCTTACCTGGGCAATCCCTCTCCGAATCTGTGAGGGCCCAGCGGGCTGAATGGCTGCGTGCATACCACCCAGCATGAGGGTTAATCATCCGGAAGAAAAAGATCTGTTTGTTGTCGAAAGCCGGTACTGTTGGAAGCCGGTGAGTGTTTATGGTTAAAGCTACGTTAAAAGAACTGAACCCGGGAATAGAAGAATGCAGGGACTATGCATGGACTTCTCCCGCGACTGTTAAGTAAAGAACCCTTTTGTTTCTGTTGGTCGCGGCTCATCTAAGACCGGGAGCGCTTGAGGAGAGCCTCCGGGCAGAAGATCAGCCAAGACCGGGAGCTCCCCTGGAGGGACTCCGGGCACCGGACTTGTGTGCCAATCTGGTGTGCTTTGATACGTTAGTTTTAAAATGTTTTTTTTATTGATAAGAAAGAAAAAGAATACTGCTGAAGAAACGTGTGTGTGTTTTCTATATGCGTTGTCTTGCAGGTGCGGAACCTCGCCAGGAGGCTGAGGTTAAAGAGGGGAGGAATGTAAGGGGTGGACGGACCCCTAGTGTGGAGAAGACGTTTTTCCCCCCCTGAAGACGCCACAGGAGTATGGTGGCACATTGTACCATGTTATGTGTTATAGAGAAAAACACGAGAAAAATACAGGGGTTTCTACTAGTGAGACCAGAAATGGTCACAAAATAATGCACAATCAATCAACCTCTTGAAATATAAAGAAATTTTTATTGACAACAATTTTTTATAAGAGGAGAAAGTACATTTTATTATAAATTACATAATAAAGTGAACCAGGTGAAGACGGGAAAATACCGCAACCCAGACACGCCAGGTGACGCACAGATGGGAAAACAGGAGTACGTGCACTGATTAAGGAAAATATATATGGCTGAATATAGTCAAAAGACAATTCAGGGCTAAATATCTGCCAAAAGCTCATTAGAGAAAATCTAAATAGATTTTGTCAAAAAATGACAAACATACAGGGGTGTCTGCAGATATATATATATAATCTAGATCAGTAGGTATATGCAGAACAACCCCCAGATAATCGTTATCAATCCAAAGAGCTAATGAGAGAAAGATAGCCAAAAGATATTAACATATACAAGACATTATGGAATTAACCCTGCAAGACGAATACAGGAAGCCTGACTTAATAGATAAACAAGGCAATGATTAACAAAATACTCCTGTTTTGATAACCAGCTGAGTAAAAACATTAACACTCAGCATAGCACTGATGCCACTAAATAACATATATCAAACCGTGTAAGGATGAACATGCTCATACAAATATATAAAGAGCATGAGCTTTAGTAGACATCAGGCAGAAAAAGCTTACCCATCTGTTAATAACAACCCAGCGTGGCGTGCTCCGACGCGCACGTTTCGTGACCTTCCTCGGGGAGCTGCGCTCGTGTTATGTGTTATGTACGGTTCTTCCCCCCCCTAGGTGCCAGTGTAGTGAGTGGTTCCCCTGGTAACAGTGACAGGGAAGGAAGGGGCAGGGCAGCCTAGGAGGGAAGAGAAGGGGGGTTGGGCTCTGAATGCAGGGCAGTGTGCGGTGAGATGTAACATGGGAGAGAGCTGAGGAGAAGTGCCAGGGCAGAGTGCAGGAGTGGGTGCTGTGGCAGTGGAGCGAAGAAGTTGGAGCTAATCCGGAGCCGGTAGTGAGTACTGGAGCCGTCCCCTAGTTCAATACAAATCCCTGGGAAAGGGCTGGACTAAAATCGGGATAGGAGTACCACTGCTAGGGGGATAACAATTGGCCCCTGCAGGCAAAGGAAAGTGCCCGTAGAGAAAAAGGAAACCGTTTTCGTAGAAAAGGACTTGTAACTTGTAACGTACTAAAGTAAGCCTGCTGAAAACAGAAAGATGGAAGCTTTGTTTAATAAAACGGTGTTTGGTTTACCCGCTGCCTGCAATTGTCTCTTTCCTGAAAGTGAAGAAGGAGCTGGAGAGCACAGAAAGAACGCTGTCATGAATGGGCCGCATGCATCCACACTCTGCCCCAACAACACACCTGTTTTGCAAGTAACGGCCGGGCCGGGGTTCAGCCTGCGGCCCACAAGGCGAGGGGACCCGACTACACCCCCTGAGGCGCCCCCTGCCCCCGTTACAGCCCTGTGTGAATAAAGCGATGTCGGAGTGTGACACGCCAAACTCTATCAGGGTGTCACAGGGAACTGCACTCTCGTCTCTCATGGTGCAGAACCCACCCTCTATGGTTCTGGGTTCCTACACACTGGAACTGCTCCTATCAGCACTCAAATCTTAACCACACCTCACACCACGCCCTGTCAAGACACACCAGTGGGATGGTCTAGCTGAAAAGGGCCACCCGCCTATGGGTCAGGCAGACTGGTGGGAGGGAAGGAAGTCAGTTTCAGTTTAGAGTTGGAGTGAGTAGTACCCCTCAAGGAGTGAGGAGCTGGGGGAGTTGTAGCTGCCTGTGGGACCTTGGTTGGGTCGCAGACAGTGGTCTGGGACCAGAGGAGTCGGAGACCCGGTCGCAGGGTATTGGAAAGGGGTTAACTGACTTAGTTTTTGAGAACGGTCGGCACCCGAACGTCCAATAACCGGACCGGTACCGAGCACGGCAGGCACTCCCTAGATCAGGGAGTAGCTTCACGCAACCTGATAATTCACTTGTGGAGGATAGTCTCTTTATGGACTTTCCCCAAGCGCTCAGAGATTGAAGGCATCAGCACAATGAGGAGGAGAGGGTTTTTTACAAAAATTTAAAACAAGCAATAAATATCGTTCACCTTCACAATTGTGTCCCACTTGTTGATTCTTCACCATAAAATTTAAATTTGTTTTCTTTATGTTTGAAGCCTGAAATGTGGGAAAAGGTTGAAAATTTCAAGGGGGCCGAATACTTTCACAAGGTACTGTATATTGTCCAAATTTTGTGCTTGTTGCTTATGGCAAGTGTTCTACGCATGCCAATCACACTCACCCGACGCCAAGCGTCAGGACCTGCAGTGATCACACCCCCGCACACATCAGCTCTCACACACACACACAATCAGATCACACACACAAATATCCGATCTCACACACACACATCCGATCTCACACACAATCAGATCGCACACACAAACATCCGATCTCACACACATACACATTGAATCACACACACATTGCATCACACACATACTCACCACATCCAGCGACACTGATTTCTTCTGGCTGGCAGAATCCTGGGAGGCAGTGCAGTGGAGCGCAAGAATGCTTGCTTACAGGACCTGTGGGCCGGACACGTGACTTCCTCCCATCATTCCCTGCTGTCAGAAGTATTCTGTAATGCTGGATGTAATGAGTGTGGTGTGTGTGTGTGTGTGTGTGTGTGTGTGCGATCTGCTGTGTGTGTGTGTCTGTCAGTCTCAGTGAGCCAGCCAGCAGCAGGGGAGGACGGAGTGCAACACCCACCAGAGATCACAGGGAGGACCTGGGAGCCACGCAGACATCCGGGTCTGGTAAGTATGAGTCTCCTGGGAAGTGGGGGTCTGCTTTTTTGGGGGGGCAAACTTACCCCCAACCATGTTTCTCCAAAAATAAGGCCTCCTCCAAAAATAAGACCTAGTGCTTTTTTGGGGGACAAAAAAAGTATAAGACAGTGTCTTATTTTTGGAAAAAATACGGTATGTCGCTGACATTGGGGGATCAATGTCCTTCATATTCCACAGTTAAGAACTGGGTCGCCAAATTTAAAACGCGCCACTTTAGCACCAATGATGAGGAATGTCCTGGACGACTGAGAGTGGTTGTTTTTCCGGAAATAGTCGATGCTGTGCACAACCCCATACTGGAGAATCGACGAATTTTAGCTAAGCAATAGCAGACATCATGGGGATTTCCCGTGAGAAGCATGCGACGGAAAACTTCCCGGTCCATTTGTCAGCGTTTCTGGACTAATAAGAACTTCCTGGATCGACTGGTCACTATGGATGAGACCTGGATTTATTTGTATGACCCTGAAAACAAGGAGCAGTCAAAAGAGTGGAGGCACAGTGGTTCTCCTCATTCAAAGAAGTTCACGGCGCATAAATCAGCCACTAAGGTGATGGCGTCTGTGTTCTGGGATAAGAAGGGCGTGCTGCTAGTGGACTACCTTCAAAAGGGTTCAACCATCAATGTGAGGTATTAGATTGAACATTTGGAACAATTGAAGGCAGTTTTGAAGGCCAAAAGGCGCAGAAAACTGTCCAAAGGAATCTTGTTCCTGCAAGACAACGCCTCTGCTCACACTGCACAAGCAACCACGGCAAAACTGGTGGAGCTGGGCTTCCAGCTGGTTGACCACCCCACCTTATTCACCAGATCTAGCTCCCTCCAACTATCATCTGTTTCCAAACCTGAAGAAACACCTCAAAGGTACCAAATTTCACACCATTTCTGATGCCATGTCTGCTACGTATGCCTGGGTTTGAGGCACAACTGAAATCCTTCGTTTTACTAGGCTTACAGAACTTGTAGTACCGATGTAAGAAGTGTGCTGACATCAGTGGAGAGTATGTGGAATAAGTGTAAAGATTCATCATCCTATCTCGTTTCTTTCTGGGTAAAGCCAAAAACTTATCAGCAGCCCCTCGTATACTCAACTTGGTAATCAGAGACACATAATTCATAAAAAAAATCCATCAAAAGCAGCTTGATGATGGTTTTCACATACAATTAACAAACTTTGTTTATGACAATACATAGACTGAAAAACAAGTGTAAACGGAAAAATACATAAGTATAATATATAAGTATAATATTATGCCCATAGGCCTTCATCATGGCTGGCTTTGTACAGTTTTTAAATGTTCTAGCTGTTTTACCATAAAGGCCAAGTGATATGAAGTAACATGAAGTAACATGGCTCCCATAGATTCATCTTGAGCTGGAAATAAATAAAGCTGAATCACTATTTAAACTAAAACATTAACATCTTTACATTACACTTAGGGCCCTATTCATTATTGCATTTGCACTTTTTTGGAGTTCTTTTTGGTGTTTTTAGCTAATTGTTTAAATATTTTTTTATATTTTTAGCTCCTTTTTTGGAAATCTATTTTATACGTGCTTTTTTGTATGTTCACCAATGTTGGGCATGGTTTTTGATTCCCAGATATTTGTGACCAACTTGTCAATTTGTTACTTTTTAAAACGCTATAAAATGTTCGCAGCAATATACTCCAGTCCCTCATGTATACATTTTATGTATGCATAACGATTTTACAAAAAAAATTGAAACAGTTTATCTGAACATGCAACTTTTTGCTCTAAAAAAGCTCAATAAGGCAAAACTAAACAATAGAGAATTTTTTGCTTTTGTGCAATATTTATGAATTACATTCACACAGTTTTTAAAGAATTTGACACCAAAAATGCAAGGTAAGACAAAAACAAGAAAGTAAGTAAATATTGAATCATCCCGTCGTGTTTCAGTTTCTCATCATTTTCAAGATATCATGAAACCTCCAAAACAGCACTGCCCCGATTCATCAACACCGGCGAATTTCACAACAGTCTTGATGAACGGGCATGATTGAATCAGAAACTTCTGATTAATTAAGAGGTCTCTTTAATGAATTAGTTGTGCCTGACAGGTGGCATGCATCTCCATGTGTGCTTCACCACAAATCTTACTCCAGTCATGCACTGGAGTGAAATTTCCGCTGTGACGAACACCACCGCTTGTCATGAATTAGATGAGCTGTGGTGTCACACCTCTGCCCCAGCTCCTCCCAATTTGCCTTAGTTTGACGAAAGTGGCATGAAAATGCCAAAAGTGCCAACTCCGAGTTGCACACAAAATTTTGCATCTTTTTAAAGGTTTTTTTGCACAGTTTTTTGCTGTTAAAGCTTTGATGAATCAGGGCCCAAATCTATATTATGACCAACCCTTCATCCAATCGGATTTTTTATCTTACTATTTTTACAATACATAAGCATGCTGACTATATTCTTTGACACAACTTCTATCTTCTAGTGACAATATAAGGGATGATTTATTGATCGCTGAGTTCGGGAGATAGGAGATAGCTGAGTATTGGGATCGGTAATTTCCAGCAATCCTAAAAAAGAATAAATAGAGCAGAGATGCACATGCTCGACCTTCACTACATTCTGATGGGGCTCTGTTGTGTCCCATTCTCAAATATCCAGTGATTTATAAGTAGGTGCATAATGATCGTGGCAGCTTGCGGTGTGGGGGTCCATTGGGGCCAGCGTTATTTTGAACTTTTAAATGCATTTTCAGATGCATCAACAGTTGAAAACTTTTGCGGAGCATGAAGCCATTGATTCTCTGCTCCATACTGAATCTACAGCCGCAAACGTAACAGAGGTCTGAGACTGCAGAGCACCCCATCATATGACATCAGGCGTGACATCATTACCCGTCTGTGACATTACGCCAGCGTGCTCTGCAGCAGTGGGCCTCTGATAGGCTTGTGGCTGTAGATTATGTGTAGGGCAGGAAGCCAACCAGGAGACATATGAAGAGACCGCAGCTTGGCATGGGAGCAGGAACTGGGTTGATTTTTTTTTAAACAGTATAGCACTATGAGGGCACAATCATAGCAACATAGGGGCCAATATTGATGTATGGAAGCATAACTTATGTGGACAAGAATTGGGTGACATTACAATTATTAAACATTACATTAATTATTGAGTGACATTAACTATATGGAGGCCACATGGGCAGGCATAAGTTATGGGGGCAGAATTGGGGGACATTACTGTAATATGGGAGCCAGATGTGAGAGATATTTTTTTATGGTAGCCAGAATTGGGTGACATTCTCACACTTTAGGAGCCACATTTTTGGGACATTATTATAACATGGGGGGCAGAATTGGGGGACATTATTATTATATGGGAGCCATATAGGGGGACATTATTAACTTTTGGGTCTAGAATTGTAGGTTATTGGTACTAAATAAGGGCCACATGCGGGGACAATATTAATGTATGGGGGCTACATAGGGGGACATCGTTAATGTATGTGGACCATATAGGATGATATCATTATTATCTGGGGGCCACATTGTTAATGTATAGGGGCACTTGTGGGATGTTCATAATATATGGGGCCACATAAGGGAATATCACCACTGTATCAAGGACACAAAGAAGGATTATACACCTGCATGGGGACATAATAGGTGTATCCGCCTATTTCAGGCAGGCTCCAGGATGTGGTCGTCTGCGTTTTGGAGCCCACCTCAAATAGATGGATACGGACAAAAATGATGTGTGACGTAGCACACAATGACACTAAGTGAATCATTACAGTCAGGGATCCTATCAGTATATGGTCCAAATCCCGAAAGTCCCAACAAAGTCACTGCCTAAAACTGTCACGGTGTGTAACATGTGACAGACAGTCGTGTTGTTTCTGGCAATAAAAGGTCATAGCATCTGGCTATGCAGAATGCTCCCTGACTATCCGATGTTCCTTCTGTCAGTACTCATTAGTATACAGTACATAGCTTTCCTGCTGGATTTATATCTCTCCCTTTTGGACCCAGCAGGAGCTCGCCTCCACCCAGCCAGTATTCTCTTGGTGTTTAAATACCCCTTCCTTCGACTGGTGCTGGTGATATTTTCAGTTCCTTAATGCCAAGGTTTTTATCCAGTAGTTGTTCTCCTCTGTGGTTTCATTGCTGAAAATTCTGCTGAACTTCAACCTGAGTCATCTAATGATAAGTAGTTCATGCTTTCCCCCCTGTGTGTCTGTGACGCCCTGGACCCCAGGGGTCACAAGTAATTACATCAGCCACATACACACACATGTCGGGTGACATGTGTGTGACCCCCTGTGAGGTCACACACGTCACCCGAAAGGGAGACCTGATGCCTCCCTCAGGGCTAGTAAAGCACACTAGGTGGGCGGAGTCAGGCAGAAAGACACGCCCACCGAGGAGACTACTGTCCTGGGGCAGGAAGTTCAAAGAGTGAAGTTTTGGAGTTGACAGTGAGTGGTAGTGGAGCAGCTGTCAGGGACCCGGGTAGGAGCCTGGGCCCCCTTGGAAAACGTCAGGCAGGCAGACTGTGGTGGCCGATTGCAGGAGTTCTGGTACAGCAACCGGCGGAACCGTACGGACCGGGCCTGGGTTGGAGCCCACCGGTCCCGAACCGGAGAGTCAAACGTGTACCGGAGCACCAAAAGAAGGGTACTCAGACCCCGTTCTAGCTTAGAAGCCACTGAGTATAGGCAAATTGACTGATTGCTGGCCGGACCTCATGGGTTCATCCACAACCAAAGTCCCGAAAGAAGGCAAAAGCCCACCGAGACCGGGTGAGCTCCACCGCCAAGGGCCAAACACCCGACGGACCAGCGCCTGTGGGTAACCGAGGGCTCCTCTGGCAGCTGAACGCTGAGGAGCGGGCTACCACTGCTCAGGCAGGGGAGCCGAAACACAACATCTAGAGGTGCACGGGAAAAGGGGCCACCATCAACCCCGCAGGGGGACATCAGCAGCCGGCCGTGGGAACCGACCAAACCCGAACTTTGGTTTACCAGTGACTCGGTGTGAATTAATCGTGAGTACAACAGGTGCCATCCGGGCACGACACGCTACATTGTGGCACGGCGCCCTGCACCCCGACAACAGTATCAAAACCCTTACAGTCCCCCCACGGGGCCCTGGGACACACCGCCCCTACCCACGGAGGGGCTAACATCTCGGCTGCGGCCGCAACACCGATCCCGGACGAGCCCGCCATTACTTCAGCAGCAGCGGTGGTGCGTCTCCCGTCACCACGACCCGTCGGTGGCGTCACGACCCGTTACATAACCACTACTCCCCACCGCCTCCCCTTTTAACAAGAGCGACGTGGCCCCCGGTCCGGAGGTGCTCGTGCCACCGACAACCCGAGCCCGGACCTCAAGCGTCTCGGCCCGAGCAAGCGGAGGAAGCGGCCGGGCCCCTCTCAGGGTGGTACATGTCCCCCAGTGTATTTTCTATATTTGGTTAGTGGAGTTGGCAAAGAGCTCATCTCATCCTTTCCCTATTTACGGCCCAGCACTAGGGATACCTAGGATCAGGTATCCGGTTCGGCATATAGGTGTGGAACCTATCTAGGGTGGTGAGGGACCCCAGGGACCAGCAGTAGATTCAGTCAGGGGTCACCCTCTTGCCTTTCCCTAGACACAGGGTTTCCCTTCTCTTTCGCCATTCACTTGATACTTTCCCATACTTAGCGTGACAAAAATGCAATATGAACATAGCCTAAGCCCTTTTATAAATTACTTTTTGCCCCTGGATAACTGATTTTAATATTAATTCAATAAAAGTAGAAAAATACTTTAACATGATTGTGTGACAAATGTAATTATGAACCTTGTGGAAAATGCTTTTTGGTCCATAGAGACTTACAACAATGTGGATCCGCTCAATAGTTAATCAGTGACTGTCGCTGATGTAGATGTCTGCTGGTTTCCGGGTACACGGCGCTCTCATTGCAGTGTCTCTACGGGAAGTTTCCACCATGAAATTAACAGGATGTAGATTTACTGTACTGCGCGTTGCCATTGTCTTACCATGTAAGCTCACATAATGAACTATAGCGTATCCTGATGAGAGCACACTAAAATCAGACACTGCCTCACGCTGATTTCTGAGCATTAAACATGCTGGGACATTATGAGCGCACTTTAATGTTGTTAAAAATGAGGATTATAAACAATTGCTTTCAACCCATTACAGCTGAACAAACACAAAGCCCAAATGGATATAGATGTCTTTATACATTGGTTATTAAAAGAAGCGCAAAAACATTAGTTACTAAATAAAAAGCAACGTGCAACAATTATGTGCATTGGTTTGGACAGGATTTTTTTTAGGAAAAAAATTCTAATAATTGTAATTGATATAAAACTTTCTAAAAGCGAGAAAACAAATCTCTAGGCCTCATACACCTGAATTCATCCACTCTGGAGGACTATACTATACACGTACAGCACACAGTGTGTACCATGAAGGGTACAACCAGGGTGGGTGCACACTTTAGTATTTGCAGCAGATTTATTTTTAATTTTCTATGTTAGCAGGATAAACTGCATAAAATTCAGAAGCCTTATGTGTTTTTACTTTTTTTTACTTTTCATTTGAATGAGTGAAAAATCCAGAAAGAGTTGACATGGTACAGATTTGGGAAAAAAAACACTTTGGAGGCTGAAATCTGCAAAGGAAAATAAGCACCATGTGTATGAGAATTCATACATTTAATTCATTTTGTTGGTATTTTTTTTTAAATGCTGCGTGGTTTCTACCATCAAAAACTTGTAAAAATGCAGTGAGTGAACAAGTCCTAATGCCACTAACTTACACAACATTGCTCCCACAGATTACAAATTATTTTTTTTAGGATATATCTGTTTAATGCCTCTTTCACATGTCAGTATTTTGCATCAGTGTGTCATCAGTATTTGTATGCCAAAACTCGGAGTGTCTCCAAAACACAGAACAGGTGTCACTCTTTCAGGCCAAAAACACACTTCCGCATAAAAAACGTACGTCTGACACGGTCCGTTTTTCGGGTCCGTGTTCCGTTTTTTTGGGGCGTTTCTCCGGTACGTATGACATCCGTATGATGGCGTATGCTATCCGTGTGTGCGTGTGGAATGTCCGTGTGTGCGTGTGGAATGTCGGTGTATGTGTACGTGAAATGTCCGTGTGTAATGTCCGTGTGTGTGGTAAAATGTCGTTGATACATGTTGGCAGACAGCAGACAGATTTGCACGATCAGAATGAAGTCGGATGAACTTCACCCGACTTCATTGTCATTCCGCAGCTCTGTCTGGGTGTCGCGTACTGATTAGCGGTCACCCATGAAGGACTCACCGGTGACCGCTAATCCCCTGAGTGACTGAAGTGAGCAATGCGCTTAGCGCTGCCGTCACTCTGGTTACCCGCGGCTAGCTGGATCCTCCAACCGAGACCGCAACTCACCTGTGACTTCATCGCTGTCACTCGGGCGACTTGCTGTCACAGTTGGAGGATCCAGCGGTGGCCGCGAGTAACCTCAGTGACAGCTCAGCTGATCGCGATACTCACCTCAGTTGCTGCGTGGAGGTAACAGGAGCGGCGGTTTTCTTCTGCAGCTCCTGTCACTTTCATGTAGCAGAGCTGGAAGCGACACTGGACCTCCGTGGATTACGCCGGACATGGATGGGTATTTGGGGCATAATACATTGGTGAACGAGGGAATTTGTTATTGTTTTTTATTTCAAATAAAGGATTTTTTTACGGTGTGTGTTTATCTACTTTAACTTGCAGATTAATCATTGGCGGTGTCTCATAGACGCCTGCAATGATTAATCTTGGACTTATTGGCAGCTATGGGCTGCCATTAACTCCTTATTACTCCGATTGCCAACGCACCAGGGCAAATCGGAAAGAGCCGGGTAGAGTCCCAGAACTGTCGCATCTATTGTATGCGGCAATTCCGGGCGGCTGCTGGCTGATATTCTTAGGCTGGGGGGCTCCCAATAACGTGGGGCTCCCCATCCTGAGAATACCAGCCTTCAGCCGTATGGCTTTATCTTGGCTGGTATCAAAATTGGGGGGAGACCGCCCGTCGTTTTTTTTAATTATTTATTTATTTCACTGCATAGTATATACCCGCCCACCGGCGGCTGTGATTGGGTACAGTGAGATAGCTGTCACTCAACGTGGGGGCGTGTGTAACTGCAACCAATCATAGGCGCCTGTGGGCGGGGGAAGCAGGGAATATGAGATTGATTAATGAGCGGCTGGCATTTTCAAATGAATTGAAGCCGCGTATTTTCGGCACAGGTGTTCCTCGCCGCGCTGGTGATCGGGGATTGGTAAGTATGAGCCGGGGGAAGAAAAAGACCGAGCGCCAATGTAAGTATGACTGAGAAGAGCAGAAAAAAAAGTAAGTAGACTGACTTTAATAAAAAAAAAAATTAAAAAATAGATCGCTCGTTTAAAAACGCACACGGACGAAACGTGCTGAACACGGACATGCTCCGTGTGCTGTCCGTGCAGGCACGGACCCATTGACTTTAGCAGGTCCGTGCCTGCGTGCTGACTGCCAAAAACAGACATGTTGTCCGTGCGGGAAGACGCACACATGTACTTATCACAGGGACACACGTTCCGTGTGATTTTACGCGTGTGTGCCATCACCCATAGAATAACATGGGTCTCCGTGTCTCCGGTACGTGCAAAAACGTACCAAACACGTACCGGAGGCACGGATGTGTGTTGCGGGCCTCAATTATAGCTCTTTTCTGTAAGTTCCACTCCTGTTTTTGGCATCCAAACACTGATCAAACACTGATACAAAATACTGACGTGTGAAAGAGGCCCAAGGCCTCTAGTTTTGATGCATACCAGAATCACGGACATACGCAGACCCATTATAATCAATGGGTCTGCGCACACATCAGTGATTGTTCACTGACCATGTCTCCTTGCGGCGTACAGGCGTGTCTGTGATTGCCGCACAGAGACATGTCCGTTTTTTTCTGGCATGACTGATGTCCTACGGACTACACTATGGTGTGATTCGTGAAAAATGTACAAGAAAAACACGGACATTGAAAATAAAAAGCTTTTTATACTTCTCCAGCGAAGCTGTCTCCGGCCGCTGCTTTAGAGCCGGCTAATAACTGGCATGCATATTCATGTATGTAGCCACAGCCGACCCAGAAATAGCTGCTGCGGGGGCGGAAACACAGCAGAGCCGAAGAGTTCAGGACTACGGACAACAGGAGTGGGGACAGGTGAGAATAAAGGCTGTTTTACACGCAGCGACATCACTAGCGATGTCGCTTGTGAAATCACCTGCCCCCGTCGTTTGTGCGTCACGAGCAAATCGCTGCCCGTGGCGCACAATATCGCTAGTATCCGTCACACGTACTTACCTTCCTAGCGACGTCGCTGTGGCCGGCGAACAACCTCTTTTCTAAGGGGGCGGTTCGTGCGGTGTCACAGCGACGTCACACGGCAGGCGTCCAATAGAAGCAGAGGGGCAGAGATCAGCCGCATGAAAGTCACGCCCACTTCATTGCCGGCAGGACGCAGGTACGTTGCTGTTCGTCGTTCCCGGGGTGTCACACGTAGCGATGTGTGCTGCCTCAGGAACATTGAACAACCTGCGTCCAGAACCAGCAACGATTTTATGGAAATGAACAACGTGTTAACGATCAACGAAAAGGTGAGTATTTTTGATCGTTAGCGATCGCTCGTATGTGTCACACGCAACGACATCACTAACGAGGCCGGATGTGCGTCACGAATTCCGTGACCACAACAGCATCTCGTTAGCGATGTTGTTGCTTCTAAAGGGGCTTAAGTCCATGTGCAGTCATGTATCACAGAGCACGGATCACGGATTGCACATGGACAACCCACATGTGCCGTGAATCACAGCACACGGAGAGATATATACGTTTTTAACACGTCAGTGAAAAACGTCTGTGTTTGTCACTGACGTGTGAAACAGGCCTAACAAAAAGGTAAATTGGAGAATGGACAACTCCCTTAAAGCTCTTGATACAAGATCTATATGAGGTTCTAACATACAGTGTAAGGCCTGAGTCACACTTGCAAGAGACTCGCGCGAGTCTCACATCACATCTCCCGGCACAACCGCACACTCTCCTGACAGGAGCATCTCAGCTGCATAGAAATACATGCAGCCGACCCATTCCGGTCAGGAGAGTGTGCGGCCATGCCGGGAGATGCGATATGAGACTCGCGCGAGTCTCTCGCAAGCGTGACTCAGGCCTAGGACTGAGTTATCATGTCCTGTAACCATCCGTTAGAACGGATCCTGCAGAAATCCGCTGGCAAAATGATTTCTGCCGGTCTCTCCATTTTTTTTAACATTGGAGGGTATGGAGAACGGATCGATTAACAGATTGCTATTTATCTTCCATTTGTAACGGATCCTGTGACCCATGACCCATTCCACCGACTAGGGGCTGGGGTAGAGGGACTACCACAAGGAAGGACACACAGAAAGAAGCACCGGCCTTGACCTCCGAACTATCCGGGATCGGCTGGAGCCCATGACAGCGGAGCTCTACACTGCAGAGGCGGTGATACTTCAGTCAGTAAAGAACTTTGATTTGAACCCCTGTGTCATCCAATCCTTCCCACGCTCTGCTCTCGCCTTGGCTGCACGGCAGCAGGGAACTACTAGTCCCAACATCCCTGGGCCTGAGCTCTGTCTGTAGAGAGCTGCACCAACTAAGCTGTGCTACTATTTGCCCCGGAGGATACCTCTCGCAGCATCACGAATAACTACCATCCCCATCATCCCAAACCCCATTTATTGACACCGCCAGGGTCATGGAACCGGGCCTAGGCCCCTCGGCTTTCCAGAAGCAGAACCGCGACCGGGTAACAAGTCTCCCCAGACTCCGTTGGCGCGTCAACTTGGCGTCACAAACAGGATTTCGTGCCCACAACTCCGGGTACTGTGCGCCTACAGACTGACTGTTACAAGGATGCATACTGGCAGCCATTGAAGAATAAGAGGTGCCATGTATAATCACCCAGTTGGGTGTGTCCGCCTTTTGTGGGCTGGGTGGTGGTATGGGGCAAAAAGCTGTGCTCACCCACCCCTGCCAGAGACGAGAAACAAAACTAGCCACTTAGCTAGGATGGTGAATAAAATGATACCCTCCCTTTCCTGATTGGATGTTTCATTGCAATAAAATGTTTTATCAAAGTTCCAGAAATCAGTGCACCAGTTGATTGGTGTCTGCAGTGGGGTGGGACTATGTGAGTCTTCCTTTATTATTTGTCCTCTGTGTAGTTTCATGGCCTCTATGTAAATAGATTCCCAGTGTCGCTGCGATTATAATAATGGCCGGCGCATGCGCAGTATACACTTGTAATATTTCTGACACTTTAATGAAATGGCGTCAGAGTCGGCGCCTGCAGATACCGCTATCTCCAATGCCATCTTTTTGAAGATCCTGTCCTTCGGCTTGTAACATGTTGGATGCTCGTTCCAAGGGCGGCGCATGCGCCCTCATATCCTCTGCCCTGGTAAATACCACGGGAGTGCACGTGGTCACAAAATAAGAGGAGACCCAGCCCCAACAGCAGCTCACCACCTAAACAAACTCACAAGACACCTCAGAGGAGGACGCTTTTCTTGGAACAAGTATCCAACATGTCACAAGCCAGATGACAGCATCTTCAATAAGATGGAGCCGGAGAGAGTGGTATGCGCAGGCGCTGACATCATTTTATTAACGTGACTGAAATACTTCAATTGTACACTGCGCATATGCCGGCCATAATTAGAATTGCGGCAACAGGGGTAATCTATTTACATAAAGGACATGAAACCACACGGGAGGAATAACAAGGAAAGACTCAACCCACATAGTCCCTGCTGCCCACACCAATCAACTGGTGCACTGATTTCTGGAACTCCTAGCACCAGTATGGCACTGCTTTTACTTTATATATGAAAATCCTGGTGGTTGATTCCCTTTAAGCAAGGTTCTAAATAGTCTTCATTAGCATGAAAAGGGGAGAAAGTCTATCAGAGCAATAAAGCCAAGCTATAGAATACAAGGAAAGTACATGAACAGGAAACCAGTCCAGGATAGAAGCTGTGCTGCTAAATAGGAAGTGAAGACAGCAGCACACTGGACATAAACAGACCTCACATCCAGCCTATATTACTGAGAGAGACACTCCCAAAGAGAAAAATCTCAAGCTTGGATTAGGATGC
Organism: Anomaloglossus baeobatrachus; assembly: GCF_048569485.1. Classification (NCBI taxonomy): domain Eukaryota; kingdom Metazoa; phylum Chordata; class Amphibia; order Anura; family Aromobatidae; genus Anomaloglossus; species Anomaloglossus baeobatrachus. The sequence goes on from NC_134354.1 coordinate 688,287,256, forward strand.
ATTGCATATCAGGGGGTCTGAAAATGCATGAAGAAATGAAGATTGCAACCTGAAACCTAGGGAAATTTGATCACCTTAAGGTAACTACTTATCTTTTTTTTTTTTCATGATAGAGGTGTCGATAGTTTAAGTAACAGGGCCTATTTGTGACTACCACCTCATCACCCTCGATAATGAAACCCCTAACTGTATAATAAATTATACCTGGCTCTATATAAAATAATTACTAACAATTCCATGCACTATGCATTCCCTTCTCTGACCACACAGACAGTAATGTACAGATCTAGCTACCAATGATATATATAGTAACAAAATGCTATAAATATCTGTAAAGCATATGGACATATCACTCAGTAAAGCACCGTGGGTCGCCATAGTAGATAATGGACTAATGAAGCAATGTACCATAGGCTCCAGAAAAAAAACGTGGTTAATGAAGCAATAACCTGTATGGCCATAGCAGGGGATGGTATAATGATGCCATGTGCCGTGTGCCGTCACAGGATGACATGTTAAAGGTGAATGCCTTAGAGTACATCAATTAACCCTTTGGTAACCAAGATGGCCTCAACATATAATTTTTTATATTGTGAGTACTACAGGCAAGTTTAAAACACTTCAAGTAATCATGGAAAAATGTGAGGAAAGTATTTTTTAATTTATTGATACATTCTCATAGGCACTTCCTAATATACAGTATACAATTACTTTCACAATCCAAATGATGCCACAAGATTCTCTTTTAGGAAACGTTTTACCGGTTAATTTAATAAACATTATTTTTTCAATTTGAAATGTATAATTAGGGTCTGAGCGCACATTAAGGGGTACTTTGCACGCTGCGACATCGCAGGCCGATGCTGCGATGCCGAGCGCGATAGTCCCCGCCCCCGTCGCAGCAGCGATTTCCTTGTGATAGCTGCTGTAGCGAACATTATCGCTACGGCAGCTTCACATGGACTCACCTGTCCTGCGACCGTCGCTTTGGCCGGCGACCCGCCTCCTTGTTAAGGGGGCGGGTCGTGCGGCGTCATAGCGACGTCACACACCAGGCGGCCAATCGGAGCGGAGGGGCGGAGATGAGTGGGATGTAAACATCCCGCCCATCTCCTTCCTTCCGCATATCCTACGGAAGCCGCAGTGACGCCGGTAGGAGATGTTCCTCGCTCCTGCGGCTTCACACACAGCGATGTGTGCTGTCGCAGGAGCGAGGAACAACATCGGACTGTCGCGTCAGCGTAATCATGGATTACGCCGACGCTGCACCGATCATACGATTACGACGCTTTTGCGCTGGTTAATCGTATCATCTAGGCTTTACACACTACGATGTCGCATGCGATGTCGGAAGTGCGTCATTTTCAATTTGACCCCACCGACATCGCACCTGCGATGTCGTAGTGTGCAAAGCCCGCCTAATTATTTACAACAGAAATGTCTGCACCAGAATGCTGCAGGTTACATTTCAACCATCTCAAGCACATGCTGTTACTTTTTTCCTTGCAGATTTGAAGAGGTTTCATATCTGCAACGTGTCAATTATTTTAACATTTTTGCATCATTTTTTTACCCATTGAAATGAAGAGGGGAAAAAATGGATCAAAAACACATGCAAAAAAATGCATACCAAAAAAATCGTCGAATTTTATGCAATGTTTCTCCTGCCAAGAGATGCGTTTTTGGTGCAGAAACTGACCTACGGTGCGTGTTTTAAATCCATAACATGTCAATTTCTCTCGTACGCTGAATTTTATGTGCAGATTTTCCCCATTGAAATGCATTAAATGTGAAAAAAATGCAAGAAAAAATCTACGTAATACGCACATGAAGTTTTCTCAAAGCGAAATATCAGGAAGTACCAAACACAAAGCACTTTTATTTAAAGCTTGATATATACAGTATATATATATAAAAAAAACTGGGCAGACTCGCAGATAACCAAGACCGGCGGGTCTAACCGGGTGAAGTCATTGAGTTTAATGAAGTCCCCTGAGGTCAAGTGACCTGCGATCACTGGTGGAGGTGTGACGCCCAGGGTTATGGGGTACTCGGTCCCGGGCAGTGTATGTCTGGGGAATGTCACTTTGTGTGGCCGTTGCCCGGTTCAGTGCCCTGGGCCCTTTTTGTAAAGGGGAATATTTACAGGGGATTAGAATAGTGTTCACACGTGACGCTACTTGCGGTGTTGAGGCTATGTAGATGGAGCCGCCACTGCACAATGTCCACTACTGGGGCTGGTGTTAATGGCAGCCTAGATGTTAGACCCTTCGCAAGCAGGGCCGGGCCCCAGAGGGTAGGTGTAATGACAGGTGTTGGAAGAAGGTAGCCCACACAAGAGTTCAGTGCAACTGGTTCTTTACTCCCTTTCTGGTGGTTACTGGTCACCCGAGGCCAGCTGCTTTCACCTTCAGTTCCCCTTTGTCCCATTGCCAGTGTAGTAATCTGGTACCTTCTTCCCCTACACCTATTTCTGGTTGGTGGGTCTCCGTGGCGTAGAGCAACTGGGGGTCCCCGTCCGGTGGTTTTCCCACTGCTGTCCGTATGACGATAGCTTGAACCCTGTGGGGTTGGAGTCTCTTGTCCTGTCCCCAGTTCTCCCTTTGCTACGGAGTCTCGGATTTTTAAAGTCAGCGAGGTCCTTGATGGTCCCCTCACTGCGCAGGTCTTAACAGGTCTGCCTGGAGCTTCTGCCTGACCTAGGGTCCTGTACCCCGTTGGTGGGTAGTTCCGGGAATACTCCACCGTACTCCACCAGCAACTACCTACCTGGGCACCAGTTTATTGTTCACTCTAAAGGTGGCTTTACACACTGCAACATCGCAAACGACATCGCTGTAACGTCACCGGTTTTGTGACGTAATAGCGACCTCCCCAGCGACATTGCAGTGTGTGAAACACATCAGCGACCTGGCCTCTGCTGTAAAGTTGCTGATCACTACAAATCGTTCAGGACCATTCTTTGGTCCTTTGTTTCCCGCTGTGCAGCATGATCGCTAGAAAGTCTCAGTGTGTAAAGGGGACTTAAATGTGCAGGCAGCAGGAGCCGGCTTCTGCGGACACTGGTAACCACGGTAAACATCGGGTAACCAAGAAGCCCTGTCCTTGGTTACCCGATATTTACCTTCGTTACCAGCCTCCGCCGCTCTCACTGTCAGTGCCGGCTCCTGCTCCTTGCAAGTGTAGCAGAGTACACATCGGGTAATTAACCCCATGTGTGCTGTAACTAGGAGAGCAGGGAGCCAGCGCTAAGCAGTGTGCGCTGCTCCCTGCTCTCTGCACATGTAGCTACAGCACACATCGGGTAATTAACCCGATGTGTACTGTAGCTAGGAGAGCAGGGAGCCAGCGCTAAGCAGTGTGCGCTGCTCTCTGCACGTGTAGCTGCGTGCGCTGGTAACCAAGGTAAATATCGGGTTGTTTACCCGATATTTACCTTAGTTACCAAGCGCAGCATCGCTTCAGTGCGTCGCTGCTGGCTGGGGGCTGGTCACTGGTTGCTGGTAAGATCTGCCTGTGTGACAGCTCACCAGCAACCCGTGTAGCGATGCTCCAGCGATCCCTGCCAGGTCAGGTTGCTGGTGGGATCGCTGGAGCGTCTGATTGTGTGACCTCTCACCAGCAACCTCCTAGCAACTTACCAGCGATCCCTATCAGGTTGTATCATTGTTGGGATCGCTGGTAAGTTGTTTAGTGTGATGGTACCTTAAGTCAGTGCGTCTCCTCACGTCCACCCTCACTCTCTCCTCTCACTACTGTGACTGAGTGTCCACTATCTGCCCCTCCCACCTGGTCAACTAGTGGACTGGACTGGCTCCACCTTTAGGCGGCCATCCATTGGTCCGACCCTAGCTTTGCACCATTTTTTGTGGGATTGTTGGGGAAAACTGGGATTTTATGAAGTGTATGTGTGTGACCGGCACTGGTCTTCTGGGGCCCTAGGGGGTAGGTCCTGCATCCTGGTGGGAATGCAGAACCTTGTAGCTCCCTGATGGCTTCAGGGGCACTACCAAGGGTTGTGGGAACTTCCAGCTGTGGCCGCAACTAACCTGAGTGATGTCACCGCTCATCGTTGTGGCTCAGTCCCTGCCTGACGTCCGCAGCAGGCGGTCATGTACCATGATTCCGCACTCTGACTTCAGTAATGTTGCTGAGCTGGAATTGTCATGCGACCTAGTGTGGAACCACATGCGGTTACACAATGGTAGGGCATTCAGTTGTCAGGCATTGTTTACTTTCACAAATTGGTATAGTATTCAGTTGGTAGGACATTGTTTAGTCTAACACCAATCACTAATTTAAGTATCACTTAATTAAACTGTACAGAGTCACGAGAGTGAGAGTATCAAGACATTATTAAAAAATCGCAAAAATAAATGGATTTTATATAATGCTTTACCTGCGCTTTTTTTTTACTAAAAAAATTGCAATAACTGATCAGTGTTTCTCATGCATTTTTTTCATTTACTCGCTTTCTATGGGTGAAAAAAAAGCTGCAAAAGCGCTTAAAGAACTGACATGCTGCTTCTTTAAAAAAATGCAGCAGTTTTCCATTTGTCAGGAAAAAAAATAGTGTGCATGAGATTTCAGAAATCTCATAGCTTTTGCTGGTTCTTTGAAAAGCATTTACTGTGCATAAAACTCATTAAAAAATGCTGCAAAAAACGCAACATGTGAATATAGCCTAATAGGTGCAGAGAATCTGCATCATCAGAAACTCACCAAAACTCATTGTGGGCACAAAGCCTAGAGTAGAAAACCTTTCACTCGAGTTTTGCAGCTGTGACGCTGGAAAATCTTCCACGGCAGACTGTGTGCACACGGTGCACTTTTTCTTGCACATTTTCACAAATCTGCAAGCATAGCCTTTAGGCTATGTCCGCACTTTGCGTTGAGGTAGTTGCAGTTCTAAACGCATCCTCTGGCAGAAATATTTTTGCCAAAGTTGCTTTTGACCACAGAAACGCGATAAATACGCGTGCGTATTTACCGTGTTTTAGCCGCGTTTTAGCGCTTTTTAACTGCTTTTCCATTGCGTAAAGACAGATGCGTTTTGAACATAAAGACACTGCAAAATAAAGTTTAAACAGTTAAACACTATGAAAAAACGAAAAAAAAAAAGAAAACAAATACAATTATTTAAATCATAACGAAAATAGTTAATTTAATATAATTATAGCGACTTTATACTATTTCTGGCTAAAATAACAATAAATTAATATTTTTCATTAATTTAATTGTCGGACTATGTGTGTGTGTAAAGGGACATATCATTCCATTATTTTGATGTCAGAAACGTATGCATTTATGTAGTCCAAAACGCATGTTTTCTGCAGCTAAAAAGGATGTAAAACGCTGGAATTTTGATGTTTCTTGCTTTTTACAACTTCTCATTGACTTCAATGTTAGCAAAACGCAGCCCAAATGGCAAAAACAATTGACATTCTGCTTCTTTGAACACTGAGTTTTTGCCCAAAATTATGCAAATTAAACACAGCGTTTTGAACAGCAAAGTGCGCACAAGAAATCCACTTTTCCCATAGACTTTGCTTGAAAATCAAAACGCATGCATTTTGGCATGAAAACGCTGCAGTTCAAAACGCTGCAGACAAGCAGGTAAAAACGCAAAGTGCGCACATAGCCTTATTCTTATGCCAACAAAGTGCAGGCATTCAGGATTATTTTCATTGCAGATTTTGTTGCAAAAAAAATCTGCAGCATGTCAATTCTTTCTGTTTTTCCTGCATGTTCACCATTGAAAGCAATAAAAAAAAATTAAAAAAAAGCATTAAAAAAGTGAAAAATTGTGGCAAAAAAACCCCATACGTTTTTTTATGCTGCATTTTTCAAGCCAGAACACGCAGATTTGGTTGCAGATTGCCTGCAATCAAATATGCAACATGTGCACGTAGCCTTAGTACACTTATAGCGCTTATTCTCAATGCTGCCACCTAGCGTCCATTACTAGAACTGACGCGTGTTGTGGCTTTGAAACAACTGTCAATGCACTTTTATTGGTCAAATAGTGTTTTAACGAATTAAAACCTGTGTAATGTAATCATCTATTGATTTGCTTTAAAGTGAAATAATCTTAATTGAAGCTTTTTAAAGGGCCGGGTCAGTAAAGACAAACATGATGACATCAGTTATGAATATGGAAATTTCTCATTTTACATAAAAGACAATAATTTGATGCTGAAGGGAATTTTTTCCATTGACAAGGAATGCACGACAAGACAGGAGTCATATTAACAAAAAGCTAGAATAGGACCATAACAACCAATTGGATTCAAACTTGTTTTATATAGTATATACCTCTCTGTTGCATAAAACTAATATAAAGGGACCTGGACACTCATTTCTTCTCCAGACTGTAATCAATAGTATGACCAGACTTCCATTAATTAACAAAGTAATTAATAATTGACCTCTAAGCAGATCGCTGAAGAGCCATTTGCTAAAACTGTAAAACACTGATGAGATTGTAGCGCTCAAGGACATGGTTTTCAATTCAGATTAAGCATTACATAACAACTTCTTGTAGATATCACAGAAGAAAAGAAGAAAAGTCTACTGATAAATCTTTACTAACTACAGGATGGTAAGGTTGGAGGGTGATAACAATTCTAGATGTCTTCTCTCTGGACAGATCCAGCAATGGCTTTGTGACGCCCTGGACTAGCCAGGTCGTCACAGGTAACACACACGCACCTTCACCCCCACTAGACAGTAACATTAGCCAAAGACAAAACCCTTGTTGCCTCCCTCCAGTGTCTGATGTCCACACCAGGTGGGGTGGAGCCAAGCGTTTGGCCCCACCCACCGAGGAGTTCACAGGCCTGGAGGAAGGAAAAGTAGGAGTTCAGTTGAGGAGTGGAGGAGGAAAGGAGAGATTGGTCTTGGAGGTTGAAGTGAGAGGAGTAAAGTGGAGAGTGTCTGGGTTTGTGGCCCAGGCACTGACAACAAGGTTGGCAGACAGTGGTGGCCGTCTGCAGGAGTGGTGGATCGACGCGGAACCATAGGACCGGGGTCGGGCGGTGGCCCGCCGGTACCGACCGGGGAGCGAAGTGAAGCCAGCACACACAGGCAGGGCCATCGGACCCCGACTGGGCTTGAAGTCGCCGTCAACAGTCAAATCCGAGTGTGACAGGAACCCCAGGGGTTTCCTAACAGCCAAAGACCCGTTAGAAGGCAACCGCCCGCACCGTGAGGGTATACAGCTACCGCCTAAGGCTAGAGACTCAAGGGCCAGCGCCTGCGGGCAAACGGGCTCCTCCGGCATCCATACACCAGGGAGCGGACTACCGTTGGGGACCCATCGTAGTCAAAACAGTACACAAAGGTGCAGGGAAAGACAGCCGCCATCACCTGTCCGGGGAGAGACACTGCAGCTGGCTGCGGGACCCTTCCATCCAGCCGTTTGGTTTACCAAGGACTTTGTGCATCTCTCGCTGAGTGAGTACACCCATGCCATACGGCACCGCACCGCGCTGTCCCTGCACCTCACCAACCCTGCCTCCCCGTCACACCACCGGGCCCCGGGACCACCAACCCCTACCCCCGGAGGGGGAAAACAACATCCTTGCTGCTCCCTACCATCGCTCCCGAGATCCCCGTCATTAGCAGCGGTGGTGCCCATCTTCACCACAACCCGTGGGTGGCATCACGGACTCAATCCCCGAAACCAACCACCCTTTTCACTCACGGGCGAGGAGCGCCACTCGAGTCCCCGGATCCGGCCCACCGATCGAGCCACCGAGCAGCAGCCGCAGCAGCGCCGGACCCGAGCGTTAGCGAGCGCAGCGTCCCCTCCACCCGCAACAGCTTCATATTGATCATCATATTGAGTAGAAGGTATATTCATATACAGAGGTGTAATTTGAAGAAATTGACCCAAATAGAAAAACTTTAATAGAGACCTGAGACTTCAGGTCTGTGAAGCACCAGTGATGGCCATTGAACCACCGTGTTTCCCACAAGCACTTCATGCCCGAAGTGTCACGCTTTGACACGTGACGGACGCATTCAGACCAACCGAAGTCTGGACGCACGACAAAAATACAAACAGTAGAACAGGTTGTGGGGGGACACCGGGGACACAATAACAACGGTGGACCCTAGCTCTAGTGAGTGGGATAGATGGACACCTGCACTCACCTGCCGCTGACCCTATGCTTGTAACAGGCCCTATACAGTCTCCTCAACTGTCACCGAACAGGAACCTGAGACCCTAAGAAATACCCTGACTATTGTGTTGACTAGTGGCAGACGCTAGCTCCACCGCTATACTAATACACACAGGGAAAGGAAAGAAGAACAGGGGAAAACAAGAAAGGATAAAGTCCAAATGCAGGAACAAGCCTTCACAGGTCCTTTCACCAATGCGGCCAGAGAACAAATGGCTTTGTATTTCAGCAGGGATTGCTGGGTAACACCTCTATTTAAAACTGAAGGACGAGACTACAAAGCTACAGCAGCTGACACACTAAGCTAGAGACTGCTGGAGAATCTGCCAGCAGAAAAGTTGACATTAACCATTTAGGTACTGAAGGAAAGAAAACCATATTTAAATGTGGATAACCCGAAAGAGATGAGAGGCAGCCATTAGTGTCCAAAAACCGGGAGACGATCATGACATGAAGTTAATAAACACTAAATTGTGGATTACATTGTGTAGCTCTTTAATGGATTTATATGTCCAACCAACGACACCCATCAACACGACTCTCACTGTCCCTCCCAAGGTATGTGCTTCTTCATATGTCCTGTGTAAATACAGAGATAACTGTGTAAATTCAGAACAAACCACTGTTAGCTGAATGTGTTACAGCAGAACCTGTGCTGAGCTTTATAGTTTTACTAATACTATAGCTCTACAATTCACCAGAACTGTCCCTACAGGAGGAGAGCTCGCCCTGCCAGAAACCAAGAGGTAAGGAAACAAAAGAGACTGCATTGCTCTGAGATGTTCAAGAGACAACTTTAATAGTTTATTTACATAAGTGCTTTTAAAGGACTATTCTCAATTTGAAAATTTATGGGATAGAGGATGACTTCCTGATTGCTGGGGATCTGATCACTTGGTCCCTCACTGATACTGAGAGCCCAGATGGAGCATTGATCGATCTTGGAAACTGTCACTCCCTTCACTCTTACTGGATCCACTTGAGATAGCCAAGCGCTGCACTTGTCTGGTCTTTGGCATTCTCAGTTGAGTGAATGGCACCACGGTGCACTTGATCAACCTCCACTTCACTCACATGGGACTCCTCAGAGCCCTAGCTCTCAGAATTGGTGGGGCTCCCAGTGGTCAGACCCTAACAATTCTATCCTTGTATCCCCTATCTCAAAAAAGGATAACTTTCAAACTTGAGAACACCCTTTGAAATAATGCAAATTGTTGGTAACAGAACCAGCCTAAAACCCTTTATAGATAACACTGGCCCGCTGTCCAACATAAAACTATTTTCATAATAATGGTTAAAGTCATCTTCTGAGAGGATGCAGGGAACCCCACATAGAAGCGACAATATAAACTTCTGAGGCTCACCTCTAAACTCTAAACTAATCCTTTTGGCATTTACCCCCTCCTACCCTAACCAACATGGGCCTGACATCCCTTTATTTGACGTGTTCCAAACTATTTCTTATAGACAGGGAGTTTCCCACCTAAACAGTGTGGCTCCAGTCAGGATTGCTATGCTATACACAGACACAGACTGAGCTCCCTCTCCCTGGATTCTGAGGGAGAGGACTGTACTCCATCTCTTCCTGAAAAATGTTAGTCAATAGAAATTTCTGTTCATTTATTCCCATTCATTGCAGCTGATTGAAGCACACACACCTATAAAGAGGTCTGGTGTTTAGTAGTTGTCTAGACAATAAAGAGAAGTGAGGAATTCCCAGCTTTAATTATTAATGAGTAAATAAATTAGCCACTGCACATTCAAACAGCTTTTCTTATTTGTCATGCGTCTGGATTCCCCTGTCCGCCAGACCATAGTGGATGCACCTTTTTCTCAGATGTTTAGTTTCTGCCATTCTTCCTTTAGTTCTATGAGGGTAACAAGTGTTTTCAGTTACTCACTTGCCTACACAATCCCCTTTTGGGTGAGTCTTCCTCCTGATGGTATTTCCTGCTGCTGATGATATTCTTATTTTGTTTACATATTTTTTATTTTAAAATTTGGTTCAAATAAAACAAATTGTTCACACAGTAAAATTTAACAACAATTAGTCAAATTACAATCTAAAGTTAAATTAACATTACATTTTTGAAATAGAAAAAGTGGGGCAGGGGAAAGGGGGAATGATATTCTTATTTTGTAGTCTAGACATATTGCTGTTAGTTTCTGCCAGTCAGTGGAACACCAGCCTGGATACCTCTCTCTGATATTTATGTTCTCCACTCTGCACCCATCTTATATCTTATGTTTGTTATCAGTAAGTAGGTGACATATTCTTCATCAATATTCACTCTCTCTAATATTTTGTTGTTTGGCTTACTCACTCTGGGATCACTTTCTACCTTAGCACACCCTCTCTTCTGTAGCTAATTTGCACCCTACCTTGCCCTCTGGTCTTTTAGGAGGAACGTGAAGTGATCAATGGGTGATCAGATAACATAGACCTGAGTTGCCATAGTTTGTGGTCAGGGCTATTCCATCTCTTGCAGGAAAAACTAGGGACTGCAGTGTTGGGGCATCTAGTCTGTACAGAAACCAACATTGTCATTTGTAGTTTTATAGCGCGTACCTTAGCCCCTTGTAAGTTGCTGTCCTGATACAATAATGTATTACATAAACAATCTGTAAATTACTCTAATTTGAAATGTCTTTTTTCTTACCCTTAAAAAAATCGCTGCAAACTGACACTTCCTTGGTGTCGCTCCTTTATAATTTGCCATCCACTGCCTCTTGTCAAGTGTAATTCATCTATAGCAGCAGAGGCACTGAGGTTTATTACAGGACGTGGGGACGTCTGTCTAATTGTATACAGGCATAACAGAGAGGTGAGATTTCATTTCAGTACTAGGGAGTCATTAGACAGTGGCAGGCATAGTGCATTCTGGTAAGTGAGAAAATTAAAGTTTTAGCACCTATGATGCTGGTAGAATGCTAATGAAGAGGAACTACAACTAACCACTCAAGACAAGTTGATGGCAAGTTATATGAAAAACTTTGTTCCAGCACATATGGAGTAAAAACGTCTTTTTATTGGAAAAATTGTACTAAAACACACATGGATGGCAGGTGAAGAAAACACAGACCCCCTGACGAAGGTGACGCCGAAACGTGCGCGTCGGGGCTGGCATCACATGTGAGCATTAGTATCCCCGTGTCCAGGTAAAAAAACCTTTTTATATGTATCCTTTACATCCAATCTTGGCTGAATTTCTGCCACAGTTACTCCTTGCATTATAGATTTCTAAACTTTTATGCATATTCCATATATTTATATATGCCTCACATGTACACCCTTTCAACTTTTACTTATACATTTTGGTATTTCATATACTCTCACATGTAAACTCTTACTTTACATACCACTGTTAATACCACTGTACACGTGCAGGCTGATAACTGTGTGTTTCTTGTTATGGTTACACTATTGATGTCAAATGGATATGATATTCCAACCTTTTTGAATTTTTCTAGTAACTATCAACTTTAGCATTGTGAATTGATTTTACATTTTTGTATGCCTTTAATCAGCCTCAACATTTACATTGTAATGCCTGTACTTTGATACCTGCTTTTACTGCACACAATATTTACACATGTGATGCCACTGGTTTTAGGTTTTCTGCCAGTTGGCAATCATTTTTAATAATAAAGTTGTTATACTTTTTGACCTAATCGGTTTCCTTTGAATATTTTTGTGTTCTGTTTTCGGTGCCAAGTTATGTTACAGTAGGTCAATCACATCCATATGACCCACACACTATTATTTTGAATATGTACCAATTTCTTTACACTTTAATTTTTTAGTGTGGTGTACGGTCATTTTCATTGATCAAACTTCAGTGGCAGGCATAGTGTATTCTGGTAAGTGAGAAAATTAAAGTTTTAGCACCTATGATGCTGGTAGAATGCTAATGAAGAGGAACTACAACTAACCACTCAAGACAAGTTGATGGCAAGTTATATGAAAAACTTTGTTCCAGCACATATGGAGTAAAAACGTCTTTTTATTGGAAAAATTGTACTAAAACACACATGGATGGCAGGTGAAGAAAACACAGCAAACTGACCCCAGAAACACCGGTTTACGCGTTTCGAGGCATGTGCCTCTTAATCATAACCTGGGTTACTATTAAGAGGTGCATACCTCGAAACGCGTAAACCGGTGTTTCTGGGGCCAGTTTGCTGTGTTCTTTTCACCTGCCATCCATGTGTGTTTTAGTACAATATTTCCAATAAAAGAAGTTTTTACTCCATATGTGCTGGAACAAAGTTTTTCTTGGATTGCCTTGGACGGATGCCGTGCACTAGGAGGAACAGGTGAGCCGGGTGCCTTAGATTTTTTTGATGGCAAGTTATAGACCAATGTTCCCCTACCTCATTCCTCTAGGCCCACCAGCAGTGCACATTATCACGATTTTCTTAGCATTACACAGATATTAGAATCATCACCTGTGGAGGAGATTAAATTACCACTTGTGCAATACTAAGGAAATCCTGAAAACATGCATTATTGGTGGGCTTAGAGGAATGGAGTTGGGGGAGTACTGTTATAGAGCAGTAGTATGTACACCCAATGCATTTTTAAAGGTGTTGTCCCCTACTCCGACAACCTTTGTCAATCACTGTGGTTCCTCCCAGTAAAATATCAGCACTGATAGTCACCTTCGGTACCAACGCCGTTCCTGCAATTCACTTTCCTCCTCAAATCAGTCATTCCAGAGGAAGTGAAAGAGCAACCGCAGATCTCACCTCTTATGGGTATTAATTACACCCAAAGGAGAGGAGAGGAAAGCCAGTGCTGATTGGTCACAGGGATTGCATGACATAACAATGTCACGTGATCCACGGGAGAGCCAGTGCCAACATTGTGTTGTATGACTGTACAGGTACACTGTAAGTCAGTTACTGATAAAACAAAACAATACAAATATTCAATTTTTATATATTTATTTATTTATATATTTTTTTAAAGATCTCCAAATTAGAGATGAGTGAATTGTTTGATGTGTCAATTTTTAGGAGTTCCCCGGCCCAGTGAATTTCAACAATTTGCAATTCAATTTCATGAAGAAGGCTGACATGGCCTCATGTATGGACATGCGAGCTTCCTCATAATGCCTTGCAGCTATCACATCACATAGTATAGCTCAGCCAATCAGGAGAACATAACTACCACAACTTGGCACAGGAAATACCCGACCAAGAAAGAAGTGAGAACTCACCAAATTTACTATGAATTTCAAATATTTTATTTTCATTAAATTCATTCAATTATAAGAAACAAGAGAGCCACCTGGGGGGCGCATGAATCCAGATACATTATCTAATCATCATATCTATCCTAAATGAATTGCTAAACATAATAGAAGGTGACCACACATCACAATGGTCTGATACAAATTAGTATATCAATCTCACCAATTTTATATGAAAAATGGGATAGGCACATAAAGCAGTAAGATTGGGTAGTGTGACATACGTTTATCAATCCATTGCAACATATAAATTAATCATATGCAATTCAACATACCCAATATCACTGATATATGTGTGCCTTAGAATATATCTCCACCATTATTATTTATTTCACTATCCCATATTACATCGCATAAATTAGTATACTATTCAATCATTTTATATAAGGTAGACACATGGAGTAGTGGGACCGGGTAGTATAACATACATTTACCGATGTATTGCAATATATGAAAATCAATAATATATAATTCAAAACACCCAATATCACTAATGCATGTGTACCTTACAGTATATCTCTACCGCTGTTATTCAATTCACTGTGCCATGTCACATCAATCAGTGAGATTATCAACAATCAAGCAGTATAAATAGACCTGCTGGGATGCGTGAGTCACCTCCCATATACCAATACAGCATATAACAATACCACTATTACATACAGCCACTTAGATAGAAATTACTTACATTAGCAAGGAACTGCCTGGTCATGCGTCCCGCCACCCCTGACGTACGTTTCGCCACACGCTTTATCTTTTTATCTTTTGATAAAGTGTGTGGCGAAACGTACGTCAGGGGTGGCGGGACGCATGACCAGGCAGTTCCTTGCTAATGTAAGTAATTTCTATCTAAGTGGCTGTATGTAATAGTGGTATTGTTATACGCTGTATTGGTATATGGGAGGTGACTCACGCATCCCAGCAGGTCTATTTATACTGCTTGATTGTTGATAATCTCACTGATTGATGTGACATGGCACAGTGAATTGAATAACAGCGGTAGAGATATACTGTAAGGTACACATGCATTAGTGATATTGGGTGTTTTGAATTATATATTATTGATTTACATATGTTGCAATACATCGGTACATGTATGTTATACTACCCGGTCCCACTACTCCATGTGTCTACCTTATATAAAATGATTGAATAGTATACTAATTTATGCGATGTAATATGGGATAGTGAAATAAATAATAATGGTGGAGATATATTCTAAGGCACACATATCAGTGATATTGGGTATGTTGAATTGCATATGATTAATTTATGTTGCAATGGATTGATAAACGTATGTCACACTACCCAATCTTACTGCTTTATGTGCCTATCCCATTTTTCATATAAAATTGGTGAGATTGATATACTAATTTGTTTCAGACCATTGTGATGTGTGGTCACCTTCTATTATGTTTAGCAATTCATTTAGGATAGATATGATGATTAGATAATGTATCTGGATTCATGCGCCCCCCAGGTGGCTCTCTTGTTTCTTATAATTGAATGAATTTAATGAAAATAAAATATTTGAAATTCATAGTAAATTTGGTGAGTTCTCACTTCTTTCTTGGTCGGGTATTTCCGGTGCCAAGTTGTGGTAGTTAAGTTTGATTGAAGTGTACATAACTGGACATTAGAGATTAATCTGGAGAACATAGTCTGTATAAGACAAGAGACAGAGAATGAAGCAGCCATTTTGGGGAGAATCTGGAGAGTGAAAAGACGTCACCGCTTACAGTTTAGTAATAAATATATAACGAGAAAAAGAAATAAAACACCATTTTGGGGAGACTCTGGATAGTGAGAATACGTCAACGCTCACAGTTTAGTAATAACTATACGAGGGGCTGCTGATAAGTCTTTGGCATTGTGATCTTTTTTGTTTCTATGGTAACAGATGTTACATTATGTGTCTAATATACTGTACGTTTTCAAAATATTGTGTTTTTAGGTAATGGCAACAGTGTTCTACGCACACGGGAAAACAAAATGGCACAGTCTGATGCAATATTCACAGCAACTGAGTGCAGAGGAGTGATAAAATTCTTATTTCTGCAAGGAAAGTCGGCGAAGGATATTCATGGTGATATGCCGCAGACATTGGGGGATCAATGCCATTCATATTCCACAGTTAAGAACTGGTTGCCAAATTTCAAACGGGCCACTTCAGCACCAATGATGAGGAACGTCCTGGACGACCGAGAGTGGTTGTTGTTCTGGAGATCGTCGATGCTGTGCACAATCTCATACTGGAGAATTGACGAATTTCATCTAAAGCAATAGCAGACATCATGGGGATTTCCCGTGAACGTGTTTGTGTCACTATCTATGAAAATTTGGACATGAGGAAGCTATCTGCAAAGTGGGTCCCCAAATGTTTGACAACAGATCAGAGAAGCATGCGAGTGAAAACTTCCCGGTCCATTTGTCAGCGTTTCCCGACTGATAAGAACTTCCTGGATCAACTGGTCACTATGGCTGAGACCTGAATTTATTTGTATGACCCTGAAAACAAGGAGCAGTCAAAAGAGTGGAGGCACAGTGGTTCTCCTCATCCAAAGAAGTTCATGGTGAAAAAAATCAGCCACTAAATGATGATGTCTGTGTTCTGGGATAAGGAGGGTGTACTGCTAGTGGACTACCTTCAATGCAAGGTATTACGTTGAACTTTTGGACAGTTGATGGCAGCTTTGAAGGCCAAAAGTTGCGGAAAGCTGTCCAAATGAATCTTGTTCCTGCAAGACAACGCCTCCACTCACACAGCACAAGCGACCACGGTAAAATTGGCAGAGTCGGGCTTCCATCTGGTTGACCACCCACCTTATTCAGCAGATCTAGCTCCCTCCAACTATCATCTGTTTCCAAACCTGAAGAAACACCTGAAGGGTACCAAATTTCACACCATTTCAGATGCCATAGCTGCTACAGATGCCTGGTTTGATGCACAACCAAAATCCTTCGTTTTACTAGGCTTACAGAACTTGGAATACCGACGTAAGAAGTGTTTGGACATCAGTGGAGAGTATGTGGAATAAATGTAAAGTTTCATCATCCTATCTCGTTTCTTTCTGGCTAAAGCTAAAGACTTATCAGCAGACCCTCGTATAAGGAGAAAAAGGAATAAAACAGTAGACAAATTTGTAATGCCAGCGTCCCGGTTTCTGTAAAAGATTTGCCCATCTCTACTAGAATTTTTTGGGCAAATAGCACATTCTGCAACAGTCAGCGAACTGATCACAGTGTAAAATTAGGCAAAGATAAACGACATGGTGTACGATGACAAATATGAAGAATATACAGATTTAAGTTATTTTCTGTGTTTTATTGAACTGTTTTCTCACCAGACATCAGCCACAGCAATTCCTTTACATAACACGGTACGCGGGACTTTTCTAGTTTCAGATCAATTACACTTGAATATGGGAGTAGCCGGCTTCCCCCAGAGTATTTTAGCAGAGGATATAAAACCTGGATTGTCCGACGGGCCACTTGTAATGTAATGCCAGATGGTCACTTTAGCCTGGGTTTGGAAACGTCTGTGCCTATCGTACAGCTGCGGTAGACTCGGCTCTATGGATCAGAGAGAAACACAAATCTTTTGCAGATACTGTTATACTCCAAAACATTCCGACTGGTCTGTACACATGGAATGGGAGTGTGGGACCAAAGACATAAACCTGCATCTGTGTGCAGCAATGGTTGGGGACTGGTATGTGTTTGGCTACACATTGTGTGTCTGGGGGTTTGTGCATTCACACTCGAATGATTTTTATGGTAGCATATCGCATTGTATTCGTTAGGGATATTGTTGAAGAGCGCTTAAGCCAATATTTCAAAGTAATGAAGCAGCCTTATACCTTAGGATCGCCTTAATAAATATACAATAAATATTACCATAGCACAGAACTGTAATAAGGACTAGGACATGGAACGCCATTTCAAGCCCCTAATACCACCCCTGGGACTCCCGCGCCCACAGACGCTGTAATTCTTCGTTCCTAACCAGCATTGACATCGTACTTTGCGTAAGACAAATTGACTCGTTTTTGCATATGTAACTAGAGGGAGCGTAAGGGTATAAATATGGAGTGAAATTGTAACGCCGGCCTCTGCTTATCTCTAATCAGAGATTTGGAGCAAGAAAAAAAAAAGAAAACTGTAAGCATGGGGTAATAGATTATTATGACCACCAAAAAAATATTACCTCAGCAGTAATCCATGAAGGCAAGAGGAAGAGGAGAACCATGATCTGCTATGGTAAATAGGTCCATGGTGTACAATGTGTGCTGCTATCAAACAAAAAGGTATATCCTCTATGTGCTGGCAGATAAGCAGTTAAATCGTCACCCTAAAGACAATGGTGGAGATTTTGCCAAGCTGCCTATCAGTAGAGGTGGGCATACCTTTGGAAGTTCGGTTCGGCAGGTATTGTCGATCCTTAATAAAGTTTGGTTTGTGACCCCAATTTCATCCGAACCTCAATGGAAGTCAGTAATTGGGCAGTTCGTGGTTTCACCCACATGCAGTCAGCCATGGCCAGAACACTTCCAAGGGAGGATGGGCTGGGAGTTTCAAATTTATTTTTTTTGTGTGTGTGTTCACACTACATCTGATCAAGCTGATGTTATCCCAATCGAATCCGAACTCAGTTTTTTTGATAGTTTGTTTCCGAACCCAAATTCTGAACATCGAACCTCAGGTTCAGTCATCTCTGCTCACCAAATTGTATCTTTATTTTAAAAAGGCCTCTAAATATAAGCTTGAATCTGATTGGTTGTAATGGTCAACAGTTTTCTTTATTCTTATTTTCAACAAAGTTTATTGAACACTCAGGGATTACAAAATAAAGGTAAAGAAAAGAAGTGCATATAATGTTCATGATTCCACTGTATCTTGTATGAAAAAATAACCCCACACAGGGAGCATTAACATTGCATAGTAACAATCAACAATCCAAATGAAAGTAAGAACTGGGGTTCGCGTTCAATATTATCCTGAGTGAATACATGAAATGATAGAGGGGAAAAAGATAAGTGGAAAGGACAGAAAAAGGTGAGTAGGGATGGGAAGGGTGCAGAATTGGGTCAGGGAGGGGAGGTATACATAGCCGAAGCTAGACGAATAAAAGGCTCACAGGTCATCATCCTTTGATCTATGTAGAGATAGATACAATGGTACTTAGGTCGTCTGAGTGTTGGGCTTGTATCCAGGGGACCCAGATAGAACGGAATATTTTGAGACGGACGGTCTCCTTTTGTGGCTTCGATTTTCTCATATAACATTATAAGGTTCACCTGTTTTTTAACCAACAGTTTTCATTATTCTTGATCCCAGTTTACTATAAGAGTTTTCAGCAATCTGAAAACGCAAGTACTGTACAAAAAAGTGAATACACTCACCCCCAACAGAACCTATCTGGAGACGCTAAAGGAAACACCAAGAAAAACACATCCAAAAATTCTACCAAAAATACACAGTGTGAGTGTGGCGCCCCTGAGGCTTCAGTCGCCACAGGGTACTGCACCTCACTATAGGTGCAGTATTCATCCCGGGTAAGGAGGAGGTCATTGCCGGTAAACCACAAATCCACCAAAGCACAGAACAGGGCGCGGAGCCCTAGGCTGGTGGGCACTGCACGTCCCACTAGCAGATTCCGCCGGGCAGAGGATTGCAAGTCTTCTGGCCCACACAAAGTGCCCGGGACACAGCAGCATAAAGAGCCAGGAGTTGTGACTAAGAGTGGCCCAGTAACGGACTCGCGCTGCCTGCCATACGGGACAGGAACTGAGCCAATCCAAGGACTCGGGTCCCAGCGTAGCTTCAAGCCGCAGGGACTCACACAACACAGTGCAGGGATGAAGGACTCACAGAAAGAAACACCGGATCTGACCTCCGAACTATCCGGGATAAGCTGGAGCCCATGACAGCATAGTCCAGCAGTCCAAAGGCAGTGACATCTCAGTGAATAAAGAACTTTGATTGCAACCCCTGTGTTGTCGGCTCCTTCCCGCACCAACCCAGCTGCACTACCAACGGCCCCCAGAGGAAAATCCCTGCAGCGGCAGCTCCCATGATAGATGCACACAACAGGTGGCATCACGAAAAACTCCAATCCCCATTTTTATTGACACTGCCGGGGTCACGGAACCAGGCCAGGCCACTGTGACATCCCAAACCTACACTGGCCCGGTGATGGGTAATCTCCAAGACCCCGTGGGTGCATCATGAGTATAATGTGGTTTATCTGAGCAATAACAGTCGGATTAGAGTTTTATAGGCTACATTCCCACAATGAGCTTTTGGTGATTTTTTGATGTTGGAGAATTTCTGCCTCATTTCTGCATCTATTATGTAAATAGAAATTGGGGTAGGAAAGGGAAACAGCTCACCTATCCACGTATCTCCTGCACCGTGTGGAAAGGTACACCTGGAGTCACCCAGGTCGAGGCGCTTCATTCCAGAAAACCATAAGAAAATTCCCATAGAAATTAATCTATAATTCAAATTTTAAAAAGGTAAAGAATTTACCAACACAAAACACTATCTCAAATAGTGAAACGGCAAAAATTAGGTAGATTACCAGTTTTCAGAAGAGAGGGGGGGGGTGCAACTGGTCCTAACATATCCCTACCTAGCAATGGAGGGTATGACGCCCTAGGGTTGTGCCGCCCCATTCACCGTCGGGAGACCCTAAAGACTCCCTAATGTGCCCTACACTACACAAATATGTGCACCAAAAGTGAAACCAAAATGTTATAAACAGGACCACTGATGACACGGATATATATTCATGTTATAGTACAGATATATATTCATGTTATAGTAGTCACTTATCTGACAAAGAGGTCCAGCAGTCAAGGTCCTCATAAACAGACATAATCTGTGTCATCAGTAATCCTGTTTTTAACATTTTGGTTTCACTTTTGGTGCACGTTACAGTTCCGCCTCCCCGTCCACATGGCTAGGTGGCGGAGCCTTCTCCCAGGCCTCACTTCCGGAGCTTGGATGCTTTAAATACTGACATCTCCACTGATTCAGCGCCGGCTATAAGCTTAGCGCTGCTTTGCCTGTGATTGCTGGTCCTGTAAGTGTTATCCTGATCCGTCTGTGTCTGTGCCCATGTGCCCTGTCTGTGTTCCGTCCCCTAGTCGTCCCCCCATTCCTCTCTCCCCTTTCATACCTCCCTACTCAGTTGCTTCCTCTAGTACTGACCTCGGCCTGACCTCGACTCTGCTTCTGCTCTTTCCTCCAGTCCTCCTTCTGCCCGTACTCTGCTTGACCCGGCCAGCCTGACCATTCCTCGCACGCCCTACAGCTCTGCTGCCCAGCTGTGCTGTGGGGCAGTGTACGAGCACAAATTGTGTATCTACTTCCTGGTTCTTGTTGCTCCATTTAGTGTCTTCTGCTGCAGAGCTCCGGCTCCCCCTGGTGGCAGCTTGACACACATATTTGTATAGTGTAGGGCACATTAGGGAGTCTTTAGGGTCTCCCGTCGGTGAATGGGGGCGCCACAACCCTAGGGCGTCATACCCTCCATTGCTAGATAGGGATACGGTAGGGATACATTAGGGCCAGTGCCCCGCCCCCCTTCTTTTCTGAAAACTGGTAATCTACCTAATTTTTGCCCTTTCACTATTTGAGAGAGTGTTTTGTGTTGGTAAATTCTATACCTTTTTAAAATTTTTATTTTTTATGGGAATTTTCTTATGGTTTTCTGGAAAATGGTTCCCTTGTTCACACTAGCTGCGGCATTGGTTGTTTTTTGAGGCTTCATTCCAGCAAGAAAAAAAAATGGAAAAATTCTCCAGCGTGAATCTTTCCAGTATAAAATGTCCACTTTATTGTAAGTTCATAAAAACAGATTGCTTCCAAGCAACATACATTGCATTGCAAAGGCCAAAGCATTTCGGATATGGTGCTTTAATCATTAAGGCACCCTTTCCGAAACTCGTTGGTCTTTGTACTGCAATGTATGTTGTTTGGAGGCAATCTGTTTTTATTAGCTTATAATAAAGTGGATGTTTTATACTGGAAAGATTTACGTGGGATGATTTTTTTTTATTATGTAAATTAGATTACTTGCATTTTTATTATTGCGTTTTTTTAACATGCATTTTAATCACGTTCTTGACGTTACCTTTTCTGTCTCTTTTTGGTATGTCATGCTTTAAATACAGCTCCTGTGTTTTTGATACTTCTTTGATTTGGCTTTGTCAAGAAATTGGCAATCCTGGTAAGTCCTGATGATCATAACAATAAAACAGCCATGGTAGTTAATCAGAATTTTACTGGACACAGTTATTGTTTCCTGTACTTGTGAACTGTCTGGTATTGCAGCTCAACGTCAATGAGATCCCAATGGTTCCACATCAATCCTAAGGGGTACTTTGCACGCTGCGACATCGCTAGCCGATGCTAGCGATGCCGAGCGCGATAGTACCCGCCCCGTCGCACATGCGATATCTTATGATAGCTGCCGTAGCGAACATTATCGCTACGGCAGCTTCACACGCACTTACCTGCCCTGCGACGTCGCTCTAGCCGGTGACCCGCCTCCTTCCTAAGGGGGTGGGTCGTGTGCCGTCACAGCAACGTCACACGGCAAGCGGCCAATAGAAGCGGAGGCGCGGAGATGAGCGGGACGTAAACATCCCGCCCACCTCCTTCCTTTCATATAGCCGGTGGAGGCAGGTAAGGAGATGTTCCTCGCTCCTGCGGCTTCACACACAGCGATGTGTGCTGCCGCAGGAACGAGGAACAACATAGTATCTCCTATTGGTGCGACATTATGGAAATGACTGACGCTACACAGATCGCCGATTTACAACGCTTTTGCGATCGTTTATCGGCGCTTCTAGGCTTTTCACGTTGCGACATCGTTACCGGCGCCGGATGTGCATCACTTTCGATTTGACCCCGACGATATCGCAGTAGCGATGTCGCAACGTGTAAAGAACCCCTAAGGGCTCATTCAGATGTCAGATTTTTCCATGTACAAGAAAATTGGATTGACTTTTTTTGGGTTAGACTTTGATCAGAGTGTGGCCCGAGTGTCTGTTTCTTCACCTTCTCCATTCTGCCATCTGTGAAAATTGGATCAGTTAGATGTCTTTCAAGTGCTGTCCAATTTTTTTTTTCATGGACTCATAGATTTGCATTGCTTATTTGCCTATTGGACTCTCAAAATAAAATTAGACATCTCTCCACAATTTTCTGCGGACTACACAGTCCTTGAAAAATCATGGACATGTGAATGTCCCCAAAGACTATCACAGGTGTGAACACCACGGATAGCACTCATATGCAGAAATCAAATGAGGTATGGTCCCCACAAAGGTTTTTAGGAGGATTTTGAAGGGCATTTGTTAAAAATTCTCCTAAAAATACTTCAAAATGCTCTGAATGTTCTTACTAATTCATTTCAATGTAAAATCCACTTTGAAGGCCATGTGAGCAATTTTTTGAGATTTTTGTTTCATACAAAAATCAAAGTAAAAAAGCATACTCTGAAGCAGATTTTGCCTCCAAAAATCTCTGTAGCCTAAAGGTATGCGATTAGTTTAAAGTATGGTGTCACGTACACACTTCTCAATACGTGATGTGGGTGTGTCTGCAAGGGTTAATATATCTCCTCTAAGGCAATGTGCGCACTTTGCGTTGAGTTTGTTGCAGTTCTAAACACATCCTCTGGCAGAAATTGTCTTTGTCAAATTTGGTTTTGACCACAAAAACGCTAAAAATACGCTTGGGTTTTTCCGCGTTTTGGCCGCTTTTTTACGCGATTTACATGCTTTTTCATTGCTTAAAGTCAGATGCGTTTTGAATACAAATGCACTGCTAAATAAAGTTTAAAGATTCAAGCACTATGAAAAAAAGGAAAAAATGATTACAAATATCATGATTAAAATCATATACAAAATAGCTTATTTTATTAAAATAACTGTCTTCTAATATTTATGTATAAAATAACGTTAATTTATTGATTATAATTAATTTAATTGTCGGACTATGTGTGTGTGTGAAGGGACATATCATGCCCGTAATAAAATGTAAAAAACGCATGCTTTTATTTTGTCGAAAAAGCATGCTTTCTGCATCAAAAAAGCATGTAAAACGCTAGGATTTTGATTTAGGATGCGTTTTGAAACTTCTCATTGACTCTAATGTTAGCAAAACGCTGCCAAAATGGCAAAAACAATTGACATGCTGCTTCTTTAAACGCAGAGATTTTGACAAAACTTCTGTATCAAAAACGCAACGTTTTTAACAGCATTGTGCGCACAAGAAAGCCCAATTTCCCATAGACTTTGCTT
This sequence comes from Anomaloglossus baeobatrachus, assembly GCF_048569485.1. NCBI lineage: Eukaryota > Metazoa > Chordata > Amphibia > Anura > Aromobatidae > Anomaloglossus > Anomaloglossus baeobatrachus. The sequence goes on from NC_134354.1 coordinate 688,311,013, forward strand.
GAAAATCAAAACGCATGCATTTTGGCATTAAAACACTGCAGTTCAAAACGCTGCAGAAACGCATGAAAAAAAGCAAAGTGCGCACATGGCCTATCTCTATGGAGCACTCAACCTCTGTCACAGGCTATAAAGTCCGCATAAATCACATCCCCAACACTGAATACACAACACGGATACACAACACACTGCCACCACTCATCAAGTCAAGGGCTGATGGGTCCCCCAAATGTATGCTACAATAAAAAAGGGTCACACACTCTCTGAAATGCTATGGCTTCTTTAGAGCATACAAGAATCAAACTTCTTAAAGTTTTAAGCTTGAATATAAAAAATACAGTGCTTACAGAAAAGATATAAAAAAGTACAAATAAAACAACACACAAATATGCAAAAACAGCTATAAAAGGAAAAGGGAAAATTACTGAAGACACCTAGTTGTCTTCTATTACCTTGGGGGGAGGAGAAAATGAATTATCTCTGATAACCAGCATAGGCAGACCCTCACATGTGAAAATCTCTTTTGTGCAACACAGCTTTGATATGCTTGCCTTGGGCTCATGCAGTGGCGTAACTAGAGTTTGATGGGCCCTGATGCAAAGATTGGACCTGGGCCCCCTAACTGTACACCGACACTTGGGGTACAGGATAATGACGCCAACACTCGGAGTACGGGATAATTACGCTGACACTCAGGGTACAGGATAGAGTTGCTGACACTTGACTGTTTCCCTCAGCACTCATGTTTCCCATGATGTGAAATCCCTCTTTCTATCAGGTCCCAGCTTTCCTATTTTCTGATATCCATCTTGTCCTCAGCACACACCTTCCCCATGCTTTTCTATACATCTTTCCCTCAGCACGCAGCTTTCCCATGCGCTGATATACATATTTCTCTCATCACCCATCTTTCCCATGATATCAGAGCATGGGAAAGCTGGGTGTAGAGGGAAAGATGTACATCAAAGCATGGGAAAGCTGGGCGCTGAGGGAAAGAGCCTCTTTCCCTCAGCACAAAACGTTCCCATCCACTGCTTTTATCTTTGTCCCCACTCATATATATGTGTCGCCAGGGGTTAAGGAGATACCCAGAACCGGGCCAAGGGGTCGCTTCTGGAAAGGGGATCACGGTGTCGTGACCCGGTCTGTGCTCCCTGGTTCCACAATAAAAGGGGGGGGGTTATGTTCGTGACGCCACCCGTGGAATGTGATCAGAGATGACCACCGCTGCTGCAGAACCTCCGGGGTGATGGAAGGCAGCTTGAGATGGGACGGCTCCCCACGGGTAGAGCCTTTTCCCCGGGGCAGTGTGTTAGTAGTCTATGGGGGGAGTGCAGGACACGAGCACAATAAACAGGCAGACTCACGGTTTTGCAGTTTCTTTGTCCTTTACTGATGATGGTATTCAGCAGAGTACTGTCCACGGAGTCTGTGAGGGGTTCAGGGTTTCTCCCACCCAGCCGGGCCGTTTTGGCTTCCTTGCCTGCACTGTGTGTCTGTGGCCTGCTGCTGTGAACTATGTAGCCGGCTCTGCTGTGCTCTGCTCCTAGGTACCGACCTGACAGGCAACTCGAGTCCTTCCTAGTATGTTCCTGAACTCTCCTATGTTGCTTGTGTCTGTGGTACAGGTGAAAGATCTGGAATCTTCACTTCTCTGGTGGTAACTATGCAGTATGTAACCTGCAGTCTCGGATCCAGCATCCGTTCTGTGTGCTCTACTGGGATGAGCTCAGCAATGCTCTGCCTCCCAGGAATGTTCTCTGTGTAATCTGTCTCCTTTCCTCAGACCCTCAGCTAGGCCTGGAATTGGTCAGTGGATCCTGAGGTGAGCTAAAGCCAGCTTCCAACCTGCAGAGATCTTGTCTCCTCAGTGCTCTGCACTGAACTTCCAAACTGAAACTACTTCTGACCATTTCCTCCCCCCAGCAGAATGTACAGGGAAGCATCTTGGTCTCCCCCTTCTGGCCAGGAGGTCTTGGTGTTGTGTGTGGGGAGTTAACCCTTTGTGTTGTTACTGTGGCAACCCTGGGGTGCCACATTCCCCCTTAGTGAAGAACAGTACTCCGGGACTGTGAAACAAACAAACAAGTTATCACAACAATTATATATATACAGAGTCTCAAAAGGAAAAAATACAAAAACCTTAACGTTCAAAAAGAGTCCAAAATGTTCAAGAATATGTAAGTGGTCATACAGTATAGTCTCTGTAGGTACTGGGCACTGGGCTTTTGGTCTTAACGTTGCAATTAAATAAACGTTTCAATCAACAAACACTTCTTAAAGGTGTCTCTACTCTGGTCATAAGTGCAGTAGGCCTCACGGCCCTCGGGCCACCAACATGTGATCAAGTTGTAACTCTCCGTGCTGCCACCTTACACCACTCTTCTCTCACCTTTTCTGTACACTAAACTGTTACGGTTTTTCATATAAACATTATAACATATGTACATTTTATATGCAATTCCACATTAGTCTTTATATCTTGCTGGTATCTGACCCTGAGTACTACGCTGTGACCTGCGTACTGCTGGTGTACTGGGTGTACTTAGCATAATGGTGTGGGTGGAAGTGTACCTATTTGGTGTTTCTGGTACTTGTGAGGATGGTGGACCGACTGTAGGACTGGCAAGCTCACTGGGACCAGGAATCTGTTCTTCCTCTACGGTTTCGACTTCCAGTTCTTCTTGTCTTGGGACTTCTTGTGGTACAAGTTCTGATGCTGGTTCCGCCACTTGAGGGAAGGCGATCATTGGGACTACTACTGCTCCATAGTAATTTGGCCATGTTTTTGGGAAATCTCCTAAGACTGTATGGAACACGTCTTCTTCCTTCTTGACAGGTTGTACCTGTATGGGTAAGGTGACTTCTGGTGTCTTCAGGGTTTCAGGACACGGTTTGAGTTGATCTCTTGACACGACAGCTGATGTCCTTCCTTCATCCTTACTGATGAGACACACTTTGGGATTATCCATACTGGATGGTAAGACTGTATATGGGGTGGTTTCCCACTGATTATCCAATTTGTTTGTGCGTCGTTTCCTCTTGAGAACTTGGTCACCAGGTTGCAATGGGGTTGCTAGAGCATGCTGGTTGAAGGTTCTCTCCTGTCTTCCCCTAGCTTGTTGGAGACTTTTCTCTACGCACTCTTGTACTTGGCGATACTGCTGCTGACGTAGGGTATCCCAATTGGATTCTTGAACTTCCGCATCTGGCTTCAGAATTCCCATATCTAAATCAATTGGCAGTTTACCGGGCCTTGCACGCATGAGGTAAGCGGGGGTGCAGTTTGTAGAACTCACCGGGACATGATTGTACAAGTCCACCAAGTCTGGCAATTTCTCTGGCCATTGATTTCTTTCTGACTCTGGTAAGGTCTTCAACAAGTCAATCACAATATGGTTCATCTTCTCACATAAGCCATTTGTTTGGGGATGGTATGCTGTTGTGCGGATCTTTTTACAGCCATACATGTTGCAGAATTCTTGGAAGATCTGTGATTCAAAAGCTGGACCTTGATCTGCAAGGACTTGTTCTGGGTAACCATGGGGTCTGCAAAAGTACGTCTGGAATGCTTTAGCTGCTGTTCTAGCTGTAAGGTCTTTCACGGGTACCACCACTAAGAAGCGTGAGTAATGGTCCACGATGGTTAAGGCATAGACATAGCCAGACCGGCTTGGTGACAACTTGACGTGGTCTAATGCAACTAGCTCGAGTGGTTGCTTGGTTACTATGGACTGGAGTGGAGCTCTCTGGTTCTGTTGATCCTTTCTTCTGAGGTTGCACGGTCCGCATTTTCTACACCAATCTTCAATTGATTTTCTCATGCCAACCCAGTAGAATCTTTCTCTTAAGAGCACTTCCAACTTTTTCCAACCAAAATGACCAGCACCGTCGTGGTAAGCTTCCAGAACCATCTTGACGTCTCTCTTGGGCACGATGATCTGCCAGACCAACTCATGTGTTTTTGGATTGGTGTGCCTTCTACAGAGCTTCCCTTGGTACAGGAACAATTTACCTCTCTCTTTCCAGAGATGTTGTGTCTCAGCTGGGGCATTCTGATTAGGGTATGCACCTTGTTGTGTAAGCAGTTCTTTCACTAGCTTCACAGCTGGATCACTGTCTTGTGTTTCAGCCCATCCGTGGTGTGCTAATGGGTTGAGAGTTGCCTGCTGTTGTTTTTGGTAGACACTCGGTTGATACTGTCCCATCTTAGGACGGTGAAAGGCCGGCAGCTCAATTTCTTCCAGTCCCTCCGGTTCCTCTTCCACGTTCCCCGAGTGTGGCATCCGGGATAAGGCATCTGCATTCCCATTCTTGTGGCCTGCCCTGTACTTGATGACAAAGTTGTAGTTTGACAGTCGGGCTATCCATCGCTGTTCCAGCGCACCTAATTTTGCAGAGTCCAGGTGGGTCAACGGATTGTTGTCAGTAAAGATGGTAAATTCTGCAGCTGCCAGGTAGTGTTTGAAACGCTCTGTTACAGCCCAAACTACTGCCAGTAGTTCTAACTTGAAGGAGCTGTAATTCTCTGGGTTTCTTTCTGTAGGCCGGAGCTTCCTGCTTGCAAAGGCAATAACTTTCTCCTTGCCTTCCTGCTTTTGAGACAATACTGCTCCCAGTCCTACGTTGCTGGCATCCGTGTACAAAATGAAGGGTTGATGGTAATCTGGATATGCCAGGATCTCTTCTCCTGTCAGTGCCCACTTCAACTTCTTAAAGGACTCTTCTCTCTCATCACTCCACTGGAAAGGAGGATTTCGGGCTGCAGACTTCTTTGACTGTCCTACCAGGATGTCTTGTAGGGGTGCTGCTAGCTTCGTGAACCCTTTTATAAATCTTCTATAGTAGCCCACCAGTCCCAGGAATTGCCTCACCTCTTTCACGCTGGTGGGTCTCGGCCAATCTCTGATCACGGTAACTTTTTCAGGATCTGGTGCTACCCCTTCTGAGCTCACGACATGTCCCAGGTACTGTACCCTTGGCTTTAGAAGGTGACACTTGGATGGCTTGATTTTCATGCCGTATCCGGATAAGGCTTCAAACACTTCTGCCAGGTCTTGTAGATGCTGTTCATAGGTCTTGGAGTAGACTATGACGTCATCCAGGTACAGGAGGACAGTTTCAAAGTTCTTATGTCCTAGGCAGCACTCCATCAGTCGCTGGAAGGTTCCAGGTGCGTTGCAGAGTCCAAACGGCATACAATTGAACTCACAGAGGCCCATCGGCGTGGTGAACGCTGTCTTCTCCTTGTCAGCCTCTGCCACAGGAACTTGCCAATACCCACTAGTCAGATCTAGGGTGGAAAAGTAAGTAGCGGATTTTAATGCAGCCAATGACTCTTCTATCCTAGGTAATGGGTATGCATCCTTGTGTGTAATGCGGTTGATCTGTCGGTAGTCTACACACATCCTCATGGTCCCATCTTTTTTCTTAACTAGCACTAGTGGGGCTGCCCAGGGGCTACAACTGTCTCTTATTACCCCTGCTTCTTTCATTTCTTTGAGCATGTCTTTGGCGCATTGGTAGTGAGCCGGTGGTACTGGTCTATACCTCTCCTTTATGGGTGGATGGTGACCTGTGGGTATAGTGTGCTCTACCCCTTTGATCTGCCCAAAGTCTAATTGGTGTTTGCTGAATATTTGTTCATATTCTTTCACTACCCTGTATACTCCATGCTTTTGATGGGAGGGTGTAGAATCGGTACCTACATGTAGCTTTTGGCACCAATCCTCCAGCTTTCCCTCTGAGCCATTGTCCTCCGCCTGATTTGACGGCTTCAAGGGCTCAACGGTGGTGATGGCGTTGTTATCAACCGTATATAGCTTAGCCATGGTAGCATACTTTGGTAGGGTGACCTCATCTTCCCCACAATTTAGAAGGCGTATTGGCACTCTCCCCCTGTGTACCTCAACTATTCCTCTGGCCGTCAGTACAGTGGGCCTACTGTCTGAGTACATGGGTTCTACCAGGGCCTGATAGTCTCGCCCTCTGATGCCTATTGCGGCTCTACACCAGACCAGCATTTCTGTTTTGGGAGGAATTACAATAGGTATTGGGTCACTTACCCTTGCACTGCCAATTTCACCTCCTGACATTTCTACCTGCTGCTTCAGCATCAAGGCTTTAATTTCCTTCTGCAGGAGTCTCTGTTGCCCAGGTTTGGCAGTCTCGACGATCTGCTGCAAGACAGTAATTACCTCTGCAAAACAATTTTCAATTACATTCATTCCTAGCAGCATAGTTGGTTCACGTTCTCGTCGGTCAACATCAACAATGATAATACCCTGATTCTGCAATTCTACTCTCCCAATCTTAATGGTCATTTCTCTGAAACCAACCTGTGGTAATAATTCACCATTGCTAGCCCATATATTCAATGCAACATTAGATGGACCGCTGCTAACGTCTGAATCAGCCCAGTACCTCTTATAAAGGACATGCGGAATTGATGTTATTTGGGAACCAGTGTCCAGCAAGGCGTTGAGCGGAATGCCATCCAGCACGATGGGGATGACTGGACGTCCTCCCACATACTTGTCGTGCCAGGGTGAAGGACCTTGAGAGTTCATTCCTGAGGAGCGGCCCGCCTCCCCAGGGGATCCCCATTTAAAGCACATTCACGGGCAAAGTGACCTGGCTCCTTGCAACGGCGGCAAATGGGCTGTCCATCCGGCTGGTAGCGGTCGCTGGGTCGTCCTCTCGTCGCTTGGTATCTCCTAGGCCTCATCCACGGGACATCCTCCTTGCTGGTCGCCAGCTCAATCTTGGGTGCAGACTTGGATCCACGCAGCTCCTGGACGATTCTAGCCATGGAAGCAACAGTGTCCGTAAGGGCTTCAAGCTTTTGATGTAGAGCCTCATTAGTGATGGGCTCCAGGTGGTTAGCAACAGCCGCTGACATGGCCGATGTCACCGGCACTACTGGCTGCTGGGGTGCCACTGTAAGGTGTTGAACAGAGTCTATATCCTGCGGCTCCTCCACCTGCTGGAGGCGGATGGCTCTATCCTTTAGCTGGGCAAATGTTAGTCCTGGATCCTGGATCACCATCATGCTCAGTTGTCCCCGGTGGGAAGGGGATGAGAGTCCATCCAGGAATTGGTCTATCAGCAGCTTATCTGCTCCAGGGGCTAAGGCAGGTTCTGCTAATTTAAGTGCTCTGAGCGCCTCCTGCAAGTTTAAGGCAAAGTCTCTTGCGCTCTCTCTAGGTTTTTGCTTGCATCCAAAGAACCTCATTTTAGCCCGGCTGCCAGCAGTGGATTCAAAAGCTGCTTTTAGTCCAGCTATTATATGCTCTACAGTGTCTTTTGCATCGTCCGGCCAGGATGTAACCTCCCGCTGGGCATTGCCAGTTAACTGTCCCATAAGCATACCAACACGCTGAGCTTCTGTCAGGGGGTACATGCTGTAGTAGATTTTTAGCTTTCCGATAAAGTCATTAAGTGTGTTGGGCTCACCTGAGTACTGCGGCAGCCACACTGCACCCGGGGTGTACGGCATCAGGAACGGCATGATAGGTGCCGCTGCACCGCCGGGTACAACAGCGTCTCCCTGCTGCGACATCTTTGCGCCCCCTTAGTTAATTTCACCAGTCTTCTTGACAGCAAGCCTGGGACACTTTTCTGCGTTTTCGTTCGGGTCGCAGCACTGAGCGCACCTCCTCTGCGAGCGGTGGGCGGAGTCTTAGTTTAGGCGCGATGTTTTCCCGCGCGTAGCAGGTAATGGCGTGATTAAAGATGGCGCCTGGAAAATTTTACCAATGATGTTTTTGAATTTTTCCAGGTATCTTTGCAAAGTTTAAAGTCCGTTCTTTGTTGCAACAATTCACAGTGCAAGTCTTTTATGCGATGCAATAAGTCTTTACAGGCACACGTCACCCGGGTTGCAGCCGGGTCCAGTCCGCATCCTGTTCGTGACGCCAAAGTTGTGTCGCCAGGGGTTAAGGAGATACCCAGAACCGGGCCAAGGGGTCGCTTCTGGAAAGGGGATCACGGTGTCGTGACCCGGTCTGTGCTCCCTGGTTCCACAATAAAAGGGGGGGGTTATGTTCGTGACGCCACCCGTGGAATGTGATCAGAGATGACCACCGCTGCTGCAGAACCTCCGGGGTGATGGAAGGCAGCTTGAGATGGGACGGCTCCCCACGGGTAGAGCCTTTTCCCCGGGGCAGTGTGTTAGTAGTCTATGGGGGGAGTGCAGGACACGAGCACAATAAACAGGCAGACTCACGGTTTTGCAGTTTCTTTGTCCTTTACTGATGATGGTATTCAGCAGAGTACTGTCCACGGAGTCTGTGAGGGGTTCAGGGTTTCTCCCACCCAGCCGGGCCGTTTTGGCTTCCTTGCCTGCACTGTGTGTCTGTGGCCTGCTGCTGTGAACTATGCAGCCGGCTCTGCTGTGCTCTGCTCCTAGGTACCGACCTGACAGGCAACTCGAGTCCTTCCTAGTATGTTCCTGAACTCTCCTATGTTGCTTGTGTCTGTGGTACAGGTGAAAGATCTGGAATCTTCACTTCTCTGGTGGTAACTATGCAGTATGTAACCTGCAGTCTCGGATCCAGCATCCGTTCTGTGTGCTCTACTGGGATGAGCTCAGCAATGCTCTGCCTCCCAGGAATGTTCTCTGTGTAATCTGTCTCCTTTCCTCAGACCCTCAGCTAGGCCTGGAATTGGTCAGTGGATCCTGAGGTGAGCTAAAGCCAGCTTCCAACCTGCAGAGATCTTGTCTCCTCAGTGCTCTGCACTGAACTTCCAAACTGAAACTACTTCTGACCATTTCCTCCCCCCAGCAGAATGTACAGGGAAGCATCTTGGTCTCCCCCTTCTGGCCAGGAGGTCTTGGTGTTGTGTGTGGGGAGTTAACCCTTTGTGTTGTTACTGTGGCAACCCTGGGGTGCCACATATAGCTCTCCAAATACTATAATGGCCCAAACATAGCCTTCCATATAGTATAATGGGTCCCTCATAACCCTTCATATATTAGACTGCACCCCCATAGTCCTCCATGAATTATAATGCACCTCCCATAGTCCTCCATGTAGAAGATAGACCTCCAATTATTATAATGCATCTCCCATAGTCTTCCATGTATTATAATTCTCCCCATAGTCCTCCATATATTATACTGCACCTCATAGTCCTCCATATATTATACTGTACCCCATAGTCCTCCATATTTTATACTGCACCCCATAATCTTCCATATATTATAATGCATTGCATAGTCCTCCATGTATTATAATGCATCCCATAGTCAATGTATAAGGTGTCCTTCATGTTGTATTATGCAACCCACATACTTTTTAATGCACACCCATAGTCCTCCATATATTATAATGTAGTCTTATAGTCCTCCATGTATTATAATGCACCTCCATAGTCCTCCATTTATCATAATGCAGCCCATAGTCCTTCATGCATTATAATGCAACCCCATAGACCTCTGGCCACTCTCTGTTCACTGATTTAAAAAAAATCACCTCTCCCCATTCCCAGCTGCTCCAGTCACAGTGTCCTCCAGTCCTGGGCACTGCATGTCTCAGCACAGCAGGTGCACAGTAGTGACATCACCGCGCTTCGATGCACTGAGACGTTGAGCGCAAGCACATGAGAAGGATGGAGCAGACCGCTCCGCTCCATCCTTCATCATTTATTTGGGCAATGATGAGCGAGGTGGTCCCAGTGCAGCCACTGGCTTCGGAGCCCCCTGACTCACGGGCCCCATAGCAGCCGCGTGGTCTACCACTGAACAGCACATGTTTGACACCTCCAGCGAAAGCTTCTTTGTTCTTGCAGTACTGAAATCCAGTTTGTCACTAAATGTGACTTTACTGCTGTTTATATATTTCCCCTACAATTATATATTTCATTCACATATCGAAACAGTTTAAATTGTGTTTTCCCTTATGTCACAAGGAAATGTAAATTGTGATTATTGGGTTATGTGACAGATGATAGATGCTGCTCCATCCACAGCCAATAGGTATCAGACACTGAATGCATGATTTCAGCCAGGTATGTTTGACTATTAAAATGCTATTAATTCCTAAGGGGACAGGGAAACCTGCTGGAGACCCACTTTTTCAACTAATCACCATGCGGCTAAAGGCCGCTTTACACACTGCGATATCGGTACCGATATCGCCAGCGTGCGTACCCGCCCCCATCGGTTGTGCGTCACGGGCCAATCGCTGCCCGTGTCGCACAACATCGCCCGGACCCGTCACACGGACTTACCTTCCCTGCGACGTCGCTGTGACCGGCGAACCGCCTCCTTTCTAAGGGGGGCGGTTCGTTCAGCGTCACAGTGACGTCACAGCAGCGTCACTGAACCGCCGCCCAATAGAAGCGGAGGGGCGGAGATGAGTGGGACGTAACATCCCGCCCACCTTCTTCCTTCCGCATTGTGGCCGGGAGGCAGGTAAGGAGAGCTTCCTCGTTCCTGCGGTGTCACATGGAGCAATGTGTGCTGCCGCAGGAACGAGGAACAACTTCGTTACTGCTGCAGTAACGATATTCGAGAATGGACCCCCATGTCACCGATGAGTGATTTTGAACGTTTTTGCGACGATGCAAAATCGCTCATAGGTGTCACACGCAACGGCATCGCTAAAGCGACCGGATGTGCGTCACAAAATCCGTGACCCCAACAAGATCACTTGAGCAATGTCGTAGAGTGTAAAGCCCACTTAAGTCTCTGGTAGTTTTTAGTACTCGTGCACACAAGTTGAGTATTTTATGAGTTTTTACTGCAGTATTTGTAGCCAAAACCTGGAATGGGTGATAAATCCAGAAGTGGTGCCGTGTTTCTATTACACTTTTCCTCTGATTGTTCCACTCCTGGTTTTGGCTACAAATACTCAGGTAAAAAGAACTCACCAAATACTCAATGTGTGGATGTGGCTTTCAGGTATGCTTTTCTCTGAAATAAAGTTTTGGTACCGTGTTAGCCAATTGAAAAATGATTGATTGCTCTCAGTGAGAGAAACAAAACTATAATTTTGTAGCTGTGATACCTTTTAATGGCTAACTAAAATAAAACAAAAAGATGTTACAAAGCAAGCTTTCGAGACTTCTCAGGTCCCTTCATCAGGCATGTTATAACAAAATATCTGAAGAAACACAAATATATACACAAACAGGGGAGATGCATGGTATAAAAGGACATTTAAATAAACAAACACTAAGCTTAGAGAGAGATTCTGTACCGCCCTGTGCTCAGCAGCCGAGCCGCTCGGATCCGGACCTTCAGTGGGTGGCTCGAGGGTCTCCGGACCTGGGGGTCTCGCGGTCACTTCAACTAAAAGGGGAGTTGTGGTTTGGGGACGTAGGTGTACGGCCAGAGCTGTGTTAAGTTCGTGACACCACCCACGGGATGTGGTGAAGGTGGACACCACCGCTGCAGTTATGGGGCACCCGGGGGAGATGTTCGGCAGCAAGTTGTTAACCGCTCCCTGGGCAGGGATGGTGGCCCCGGAACCTGTTGGGTTTGGTTGGTGGTGCAGGGAGATGGGCGACCGGAGGGTGCTGATGTACTCACTATTAGTAAACACACGAGTCTCTGGTAAACCAAGGTGATGGTGGTCGGTGCCCACAGCTGGCTGCAGTCTGGTCCCTCTTCCGGCTGGTGGTCATTGTCTTTCTCCTGCACCTGTGTGTGTGATGGTGGACTGCCTGTGCTTGCAACTTCAGGAGTCCGCTCCCGGCTTGTGGTCACCTGAGGAGCCCTTTGCCCGCAGACGCTGGCCCGTGGGATCTCTGAGCCGTGGCGGTGGCTTTCTATCCCCCTCGTTGGCTGTTGTCATCAGTCAGGACTTTGGGTGGGACATGACCTCTAGTCCTAGCCGCAATCAGTTAATTCGCTAGCCCCCAGTAGCTTCTGGACCTAGCTTCAGGGTCTGAGTACCCCCCTTTGTGCTCCGGTTTCCGAGTCGGTTCATCGGGTCGATACCGGTGGGCAACTACCCTGTCCCGGTCCACCTCGGTTCCACCGAGCTGTCTTCCCGACTCCTGCAGACAGAGACTACCGTCTGCCTCCTAGCCAAAGGTACCAGGGCTCCTACCCTGGAACCTGCTCAAATTATTTTTTCTCCTCCGCTGAAGCTGCACACAGCTCCAGCCCACACGCCTCTCCAACTTGAACTCTAGACTGTGACTCCTTTGCTTTCCCGCCTTAGGCTGTCTGAGACTCCTAGGTGGGCGTCTTCCAACCGCCTTGTTCCGCCCCCTGGTGTGTCCATGAAGCCCTGAGGGGGTGACTAGGGTTTTAATGTTTGGCTGTGTGTTACCTATGTGAGACAGGTGTAATGCGGGGCCCTATCTGTGACTACCTGGCCCGGCCAGGGCGTCACAATTCCATGCCTGATGAAGGGACCTGCGAAGTCTTGAAACCTTGCTTTATAACATCTTTTTGTTTTATTTTAGTTAGCCATTAAAAGGTATCACAACTACAAAATTATAATTTTGTTTCTCTCACTGAGAACAATCAATCATTTGTCTGAAATGCCACAGAGTTTGAATCAAACATATATGAAATCATACAGCTAGTGCCTGATACATGCGGCCCGTGGATCAGCTGACGTTCCCTATAACTGAAAGCTGGGTGAGTAGCAATAAAGATGCCATAAGAGCTCCTTCTCAAAAATATCTCTTTTTTTCACCATTTTTTATAAATTGGAAAAAAAATGTTGGTGGCATTTTCTATGATTTTTTTTTTAGTTAATACATGTTTTTTTTCTGGTATTTTTAAACACCTATACAAAAGCCTGTTTTTGTATGTCTGCCACTCTGTATAGGAAGGCTGGGCAAAGTAAACAAAAGTTCTTTGGAAATATGGAGGATTAAATCAGGGCACACTTAATCAGCATCTTCTGTACATGAGGTAATGTGCAAGTTTCCAGCAAGAACATTACGAGGGGCTGCTGATAAGTCTTTGGCTTTGTGATCTTTTTTTTGTTTCTATGGTAACGAATGTTACATCACGTGAAAGCCTTATGTGTCTAATATATGTTTTCAAAATTTTGTGTTTGTTGCTTATGGCAACGGTGTTCTACACATGAAGGAAAACAAAATGGCAGAGTCTAATGCGATATTCACAGCAACTGAGAGCAGAGGACTGATAAAATTCTTCTTTCTGCAAGGAAAGTCCCGCGAAGGATATTCATGATATTATGTCGCAGACATTGGAAGATCAATGCCGTTCATATGCCATAGTTAAGAACTGGGTTGCCAAAATTAAAACGGGCCACTTCAGCACTAATAATGAGGAACGTCCTGAACAACCGAGAGTGGCTGTTGTTCTGGAGATCATCGATGCTGTGCACAACCTCATACTGGAGAATCAATGAATTTCAGCTAAAGCAATAGCAAATATCATGGGGATTTCCCGTGAACGTGTTTGTGTCACTATCCATGAACATTTGGACATAAGGAAGATATCTGCAAAGTGGGTCCCCAAATGTTTGGCAACAGATCAGAGAAGCATGTGCGTGAAAACTTCCCATTTGTCAGCGTTTGCGGACGATAAGAACTTTCTGGATCGACTGGTCACTATGGATGACACCTGGATTTATTTGTATGACCCTGAAAACAAGGAGCAGTCCAAAGAGTGGAGGCACAGTGGTTCTCCTCGTCCAAAGAAGTTGAGAGTGCAAAAATCAGTCACTAAGGTGATGGCATCTGTGTTCTGGGATAAGGAGGGCGTGCTGCTAGTAGACTACCTTCAAAAGGGTTCCACCATCAATGCAAGGTATGATGTTGAACTTTTGAACCAATTGAAGGCAGTTCTGAAGGCCAAAAGGCGCGTCAAGCTGTCCAAAGGAATCTTGTTCCTGCAAGACAATGCCTCCGCTCGCACTGCACAAGCGACCATGGCAAAACTGGCAGAGCTGGGCTTTCAGCTGGTTGACCACCCACCTTATTCACCAAATATAGCTCCCTCCGACTATCATCTGTTTCCAAACCTGAAGAAACACCTCAAGGGTACCAAATTTCACACCATTTCTAATGCCATGGCTGCTACGGATGCCTGGTTTGATGCACAACCGAAATCTTTCTTTTTGCTAGGCTTACAGAACTTGGAATACCGATGTAAGAAGTGTGTTGACATCAGTGGAGTGTATGTGGAATAAATGTAAAGTTTCATCATCCAACACTTGTTCCAGGCAGTAGTAGATGGAAGGCTTTAATAATCTTCACACAGGGTTTCCAGCGTAACATACATTATTATTATATTATATTATTATTATTACGTAATTTATTCCATAGCGCTTTACATGTGAAAAGGGGTGTACATAGTAGGAACAAATACAATAATCCTAAACAATACAAGGCACAGACTGGTACAGCGTCCAGAGAGGACCCTGCCGCGATGACCCACAGTCTACAAGGGATGGGTGAGGATACAGTAGGTGAGGGTAGAGATGGTCGTGCGGTGCTATAGTGGACTGAGGGTTATGGCAGGTTGTAGGCTTGTTTCGGAAGAGGTGGGTCTTCAGGTTGCTTTTTGAAGCTTGTCAAGGTAGGTGAGAGTCTGATATGCTGTGGCAGAGTATTCCAGAGTATGGTGGATGAACAGGAGAAATCTTGGATGCGGTGGTGTGAAGAGGAGATGAGAGTGGAGTAAAGAAGGAAATCTTGTGAGGATTGAAGGTTACGTGCGGGTAAGTAGCGGGAGACTAGGTCACAGATGTAAGGAGGAGACAGGTTGTGGATGGCTTTGTAGGTCATGGTTAGGGTTTTGTTAAGGAATAACGTTTGGAACTCCATTCTATGTCTGAACTGGGTGCAAAAAACCTAAAAAACATCACTATGGGGAGATAAGGTATGCACACCAGTGACTATGGAAGGGGAATACATGGAATAGCAGAAACTGCTGTGTGAATACTGACATGAAAAATTCAATAGCCATTTGTTAGAATGAAATGTGAAAAATGAAACCTGCATTACTGCCATGAATATATGAATAAAGAGAAATTTAGCTACTGAATTGATCAATGCAGAAGAGCCCCAACACTACGCCAAAGTATTTCTCTACGTTGGGGTCCCTAGCTTGTGTGTGTCCTCTCATGCAGTTAAAAAACTTACCGTGTATGGGACGCTGAGACCCAGGCTATATATGCGTATAATGTGGATTGGCAATAGGTGTGTATGGGGAGGGTTCACAAACGAAAAACTACTAACATTAAGGAATAACGTTTGGAACTCCATTCTATGTCTGAACTGGGTGCAAAAAACCTAAAAAACATCACTATGGGGAGATAAGGTATGCACAGGTTTTAGGTTTTTTGCACCCAGTTCAGACATAGAATGGAGTTCCAAACGTTATTCCTTAATGTTAGTAGTTTTTCGTTTGTGAACCCTCCCCATACACACCTATTGCCAATCCACATTATACGCATATATAGCCTGGGTCTCAGCGTCCCATACACGGTAAGTTTTTTAACTGCATGAGAGGACACACACAAGCTAGGGACCCCAACGTAGAGAAATACTTTGGCGTAGTGTTGGGGCTCTTCTGCATTGATCAATTCAGTAGCTAAATTTCTCTTTATTCATATATTCATGGCAGTAATGCAGGTTTCATTTTTCACATTTCATTCTAACAAATAGCTATTGAATTTTTCATGTCAGTATTCACACAGCAGTTTCTGCTATTCCATGTATTCCCCTTCCATAGTCACTGGTGTGCATACCTTATCTCCCCATAGTGATGTTTTTTAGGTTTTTTGCACCCAGTTCAGACATAGAATGGAGTTCCAAACGTTATTCCTTAATGTTAGTAGTTTTTCGTTTGTGAACCCTCCCCATACACACCTATTGCCAATCCACATTATACGCATATATAGCCTGGGTCTCAGCGTCCCATACACGGTAAGTTTTTTAACTGCATGAGAGGACACACACAAGCTAGGGACCCCAACGTAGAGAAATACTTTGGCGTAGTGTTGGGGCTCTTCTGCATTGATCAATTCAGTAGCTAAATTTCTCTTTATTCATATATTCATGGCAGTAATGCAGGTTTCATTTTTCACATTTCATTCTAACAAATAGCTATTGAATTTTTCATGTCAGTATTCACACAGCAGTTTCTGCTATTCCATGTATTCCCCTTCCATAGTCACTGGTGTGCATACCTTATCTCCCCATAGTGATGTTTTTTAGGTTTTTTGCACCCAGTTCAGACATAGAATGGAGTTCCAAACGTTATTCCTTAATGTTAGTAGTTTTTCGTTTGTGAACCCTCCCCATACACACCTATTGCCAATCCACATTATACGCATATATAGCCTGGGTCTCAGCGTCCCATACACGGTAAGTTTTTTAACTGCATGAGAGGACACACACAAGCTAGGGACCCCAACGTAGAGAAATACTTTGGCGTAGTGTTGGGGCTCTTCTGCATTGATCAATTCAGTAGCTAAATTTCTCTTTATTCATATATTCATGGCAGTAATGCAGGTTTCATTTTTCACATTTCATTCTAACAAATAGCTATTGAATTTTTCATGTCAGTATTCACACAGCAGTTTCTGCTATTCCATGTATTCCCCTTCCATAGTCACTGGTGTGCATACCTTATCTCCCCATAGTGATGTTTTTTAGGTTTTTTGCACCCAGTTCAGACATAGAATGGAGTTCCAAACGTTATTCCTTAATGTTAGTAGTTTTTCGTTTGTGAACCCTCCCCATACACACCTATTGCCAATCCACATTATACGCATATATAGCCTGGGTCTCAGCGTCCCATACACGGTAAGTTTTTTAACTGCATGAGAGGACACACACAAGCTAGGGACCCCAACGTAGAGAAATACTTTGGCGTAGTGTTGGGGCTCTTCTGCATTGATCAATTCAGTAGCTAAATTTCTCTTTATTCATATATTCATGGCAGTAATGCAGGTTTCATTTTTCACATTTCATTCTAACAAATAGCTATTGAATTTTTCATGTCAGTATTCACACAGCAGTTTCTGCTATTCCATGTATTCCCCTTCCATAGTCACTGGTGTGCATACCTTATCTCCCCATGGTTAGGGTTTTGAACTGGAGTCATTGGGCAATGGGAAGCCAGTGAAGGGATTGGCAGAGAGGAGAGGTCTGGGAGTAGCGGGGAGACAGGTGGATTAGTCAGGTGGCATAGTTAAGAATAGATTGTAGGGGTGAAAGACTGTTAGAAGGGAGGCCACAGAGCAGGAGGTTGCAATATGTTAGGGCCAGGTGGAAGGGCAGACCCAGGAGGTGGCTCCACTGGGCCGAACTCCTAGATGATGGTAAGGGGTCCGGTAGCTGGAGCACTAAAGGTAGCAGGGCAGTCCGTGCACAAGAGTATAATGGAGAAGTCCCTGGGACCACGGAGTCACTGATGGTAGTCCGGGTGACGGAGCTCAGGTTCGGAAGCCGAGATGATGTCAGGCGGAGTCCGGAACCGTTGGAGCGAGATGACGGGTCACCACAGGGGTCAGAGATGGTACGGACTGTCAGGATGGCAGATAGGCAGCGTTCGGAGTGCGGGATGCGGCAGGACCGGATGGCGAGGCAGGATCGGCTCTAGAAGAGAGATACGTGAGTATGGCACAGAGACACAAGGAGACCTGACTCCTAGCTTGGGAAACACGAAGATCAGGCCCCGCCCCCTTGGACATTGCACCCCTTTATACCCCGTACCTGTGTGCTTCATTTCCTGTCAGTGGACACTGGCCCTTTAAGAAAGGGTCAGTGACCGCGCCCTAATGCGCATGCGCGCGGCCCGGGTGCCAGAAGCCAGGGCAGGAAGCTGAGAGGAGGACGCAGCAGAGCCGGGCTGGGGCTGGGAAGCCGACGGGCGCCGGGAGCGGGGACCAGGAGGCCTGGGAAGCGCGGGCGATGGAGGTTGGAGAGCGGGGAGCGTGGCAGGTGAGCCGGGAAGCGAAGCAGAGGACCCAGGGAGCGTGACAGTACCCCCCCCCCCCACGCCCCCCTCCCCGCAACCGGGACAGGAAGGCACGGATCAAAGGAGTACCCACATTCTCCCGGGGTTCCCAGGACCTATCCTCAGGACCATAGCCAGCCCAGTCCACCAGGAAGAACTGTCGGCCCCGTACAGTTTTCATGGCCACGATATCCCTTACCGCATAGATGTCGTCATCGGCAATAGGAGGAGGGGCCGAACTGGCAGCAGCGGAGAAGGGACCAAGGACAACCGGCTTGAGCAGGGAGACGTGGAAGGAGTTGGGTAGCCTCATCGTGGCCGGGAGCTGTAGCTTGTAGGAGACCTCATTGATCTTGCGGAGGACTTTAAACGGCCCGATGTAGCGAGGACCCAGCTTGTAGGATGGTATCTTCAATCGGACGTACTTGGAAGCAAGCCAGACTAGATCTCCAGGAGAGAAACACGGAGGATCCAGACGTCTCTTGTCTGCATGTCTCTTCATCCGCAGGGAAGCACGCCCAAGGGACGCCTTGACAGAGTCCCAAATGGTTGCAAAGTCACGGGCTACAGCATCAGCAGCAGGGACATCCGAAGAAGGAGATACAGGTAATGGGACGGAGGGCTGAAGTCCGTAAACGACATGAAAGGGAGAGCTGGAGGAGGACTCACTGACGTGGTGGTTATGGGAGAATTCAGCCCAAGGAAGAAGCGTGGACCAGTCGTCGTGATGGGCGTTGACGTAGTGTCGTAAGAAGGAGGTCAAGATTTGGTTGACCCTTTCCACTTGGCCATTAGACTGGGGATGGTAGGCAGAAGAAAAGTCCAGAGTCACTCCCAGATGTTTGCAGAGAGCCCTCCAGAAGCGGGAGGTGAACTGAGTTCCTCTGTCGGACACGATGTGTGATGGAAAGCCATGCAAGCGGAAGATGTGATGTATATAGGCGTCCGCGAGTTCCTGAGCAGAGGGCAGTCCAGCCATAGGGACGAAATGAGCCATTTTAGAGAACCGGTCCACCACGACCCATATGACTGTGTGTCCGGAGGACAATGACAAGTCCGTAATAAAGTCCATTTCAATGTGTTGCCAGGGAACTGAGGGTATAGGCAGAGGCAGAAGACGGCCATATGGCAGGTGTTTGGGCGTCTTGTTCCTGGCACAAGAGGAGCAGGCAGAGACAAAAGCAGCGACGTCCGTGCGAAGGGATGGCCACCAGTAATGACGTACAATCGCACTCCATGTTTTCTTTTGACCAGCATGACCGGCTGTTTTCGAGGCATGGCCCCAGTGTAACACTTTTTGCCTGTCAGTCTCAGAGACATAGGTTTTCCCGGGCGGTATCTGGTCCAGGGTGACAGGAGCCACTGGAATGATTTTACTAGGACAGATGATGGGCTGTGATGTCTCCTCCTCCTGCTCCATGGGCATGAAAGACCTGGACAAGGCATCAGCGCGTACATTCTTGTCCGCGGGTCGGAAATGGAGCTGGAAATCGAACCTGGCAAAGAACAAGGACCACCTGGCTTGCCGTGGGTTCAGTCGCTGAGCGGACCGCAGGTATTACAGGTTCATGTGGTCCGTGTAAATGATTACGGGGTACACTGCTCCTTCCAGAAGGTAGCGCCATTCCTCCAGAGCCAGTTTTACTGCCAATAGCTCTCGGTCACCGATGGTGTAGTTGCGTTCAGGCGCTGAGAAGCTCTTGGAGAAGAAACCGCAAGTCACCATCTTCCCGGAGGAGGACTTCTGCATGAGCACTGCTCCGGCTCCCGAGGAGGAGGCATCCACCTCCAAGGTGAACTGGCGGTTTAACTCCGGACGGTGGGGCACAGGAGAGGAGGCAAATGCCCGCTTCAGGGAGCCAAACGCGGCGTCGGCCGCAGGTGACCAGTCCTTTGGATTAGCCTCCTTCTTGGTCAAGGCGGAGAGAGGAGCGGTCAGAGCAGAGAAGTGAGGGATGAACTGGCGGTAGTAGTTGGCGAATCCCAGAAAGCGTTGGATTGCCTTCAGTCCAGAAGGAGGAGGCCAGTTGAGAATGGAGGAGACCTTCTTTGGATCCATCTGCAGTCCGGTATCGGAGATGATGTAACCCAGGAAGGGGAGAGAAGACTGCTCAAAGACACACTTCTCATACTTAGCGTACAGACGATTCTCTCTCAGTCTTTGTAGAACTAGCTGCACGTTCTCTCTGTGGGTCTGGAGATCCGGAGAGAAGACAAGGATATCATCCAGATACACCACCACACAGACGTAGAGAAGGTCCCGGAAAACGTCGTTCACCAATTCCTGAAAGACTGCTGGTGCGTTACACAGGCCGAAGGGCATCACGCAGTATTCATAGTGCCCATCGCGAGTATTGAACGCGGTCTTCCATTCGTCCCCAGAGCGGATGCGGACCAGGTTGTAGGCACCTCGAAGGTCCAATTTGGTGAACACACGAGCTCCTCTAAGCCGGTCAAACAATTCGGGGATGAGCGGCAGAGGGTACTTGTTTTTTACGGTGATTTGGTTCAATCCCCGGTAGTCTATACATGGGCGTAGGTCGCCCTCTTTCTTCTTAACGAAGAAGAAGCCTGCTCCAGCAGGAGAGGAGGATCTCCGAATGAATCCCCTTGCCAGGCTCTCTGTGATGTAAGTAGACATGGCCCTTGTTTCGGCTGGAGATAATGGATATATCCGTCCTCGAGGTGGTGTTGTTCCCGGGAGCAGGTCGATGGCACAATCGTACGGACGATGTGGCGGAAGTACCTCAGATTCCTTTTTATCAAAGACGTCCGCGAAGGACCAATAGGCCGAGGGCAGTCCCGGTAGGTTCTCTGGAACCGGAGGTCGTCGGATGGGTTGTATGGTCTTCAGACACTTCTCCTGGCACGAAGAGCCCCATCGGGTGATTTCACCAGTGCCCCAGGTGACTGATGGCTCGTGTGTCCGTAACCAGGGAAGTCCCAGCAGGATTTGATGGGACATGTGTGGGAGGACGTAGAGAGCGATGTTCTCGGTGTGCAGGGCACCGATACGTAGTTCCACCGGCTTGGTGATCCAGGAGATGGTGTCAGAGAGGGGTGTCCCATCCACAGAGGCAATCACGAGGGGTTTGTCGAGTGGAGTGACAGGCACCTGGTACTTGTTCACCGTGGCTTGCTGGATGAAATTGCCTGCTGCCCCAGAATCGAGGTACGCCTCGGCCGTGAACCGCGTCTCTCCCGTTGACACTTGTACAGTCCACATAACCGGGTCTGAGAGAGTCCCAGCACCTAGGGTGGCCTCTCCTACCAACCCTAGGCTTTGGAGTTTCCCGGCCTCTCTGGGCAGGAGCGTAGCAGGTGTGTGCCCTCTCCGCAGTAGAAGCAGAGGCCCTTGGCGAGCCGCTCTGCTCGACGTTGTTCAGACTGCCGCACACGGTCGATCTGCATGGGTTCGTGGACGGAGACACCAGATGCCGTTGACTGTAGTACGGCGGACTTCTGCGGAGGAGAGGAATGCCGTACCGGACGTCTCTCACGGGACACCTCTTTAGATCGCTCCTGAAAGCGGATGTCCACTCGAGTCGCTAGGGTAATCAGGGCATCCAGGGTGGATGGTACGTCACGACCAGCCAGCTCATCTTTAATTCGACCCGAGAGTCCTTCCCAGAAGGCGGCAGTTAGGGCCTCGTTGTTCCAGCCAAGTTCCGAAGCCAAGGTGCGAAAACGGATTGCGTATTGACCCACCGTCAGAGTCCCCTGACGTAACCGGAGAAGAGATGAGGCAGACGCGGAGGCGCGTCCGGGCTCGTCAAAGGTGCCACGGAATGCCTGCAGAAACTCCTGGATGTTCGTGGTCACAGGATCCTCCTTCTCCCACAAGGGGTTCATCCACGCCAGTGCCTCACCCTCTAGATGGGACATGATGAAGGCGACCTTGGCTTGGTCGGAGGCAAACAAATGCGGCAGCTGCGTGAAATGGAGGGAGCATTGGTTTATGAAACCCCTGCAGGTCTTGGGATCTCCGGCGTACCGGGGTGGTGAAGCCAAACGAAGTCTGGAAGCATCCGAAGAGGCTGCCACGGGGGCTGGAGCCGTGGATTGGCTAGTGGAAGCCCGAGATGCTGAAGATGTAATTGACGCTTGTAGCGTGTTCAGGCGGGCGTCCACCGAAGTCATGAAGTTCAGCATGCGGGTCTGGGTCTCACGCTGGCGTTGGAGTTCCTCCTGCAAGGCCGCTAGTGCTTCAGCGGGATCCATGGCCTGATCTTACTGTTAGGGCCAGGTGGAAGGGCAGACCCAGGAGGTGGATCCACTGGGCCGAACTCCTAGATGATGGTAAGGGGTCCGGTAGCTGGAGCACAACAGGTAGCAGGGCAGTCCGTGCACAAGAGTATAATGGAGAAGTCCCTGGGACCACGGAGTCACTGATGGTAGTCCGGGTGACGGAGCTCAGGTTCGGAAGCCGAGATGATGTCAGGCGGAGTCCGGAACCGTTGGAGCGAGATGACGGGTCACCACAGGGGTCAGAGATGGTACGGACTGTCAGGATGGCAGATAGGCAGCGTTCGGAGTGCGGGATGCGGCAGGACCGGATGGCGAGGCAGGATCGGCTCTAGAAGAGAGATACGTGAGTATGGCACAGAGACACAAGGAGACCTGACTCCTAGCTTGGGAAACACGAAGATCAGGCCCCGCCCCCTTGGACATTGCACCCCTTTATACCCCGTACCTGTGTGCTTCATTTCCTGTCAGTGGACACTGGCCCTTTAAGAAAGGGTCAGTGACCGCGCGCGCACCCTAATGCGCATGCGCGCGGCCCGGGTGCCAGAAGCCAGGGCAGGAAGCTGAGAGGAGGACGCAGCAGAGCCGGGCTGGGGCTGGGAAGCCGACGGGCGCCGGGAGCGGGAACCAGGAGGCCTGGGAAGCGCGGGCGATGGAGGCTGGAGAGCGGGGAGCGTGGCAGGTGAGCCGGGAAGAGGAGCAGAGGACCCGGGGAGCGTGACACAATAGTACAGGCGGGAGATAATAAGGGCATGCACTAGGGTTTTTCCAGCTTCTTGACAAAGGAATATACGAATCCGGGAAAAAGTTTTGAGTCCGAGGCGGCAGGAGGTGAAGAGAGCTTGGATGTGTGGCTTGAAAGAGGGAGCAGAGTCTAGAGTTACTCCCAGGCAGCGAGCTTGTTGGACTGGGGAAAGTGAGCAGCCATTGACTTTGATGGATAGGTCAGATGGGTGGGTGGAGTGAGGAGGAGATAAGATAATGAATTCTGTTTTGTCCATGTTCAGGTTTAGAAATCGAGCAGAGAAGGATGAATTAGCAAACAGACATTGTGGGATTCTAGTTAGTAAGGAGGTGATGTCAGGTCCAGAGAGATAGATCTGCGTATCATCAGTGTAGAGGTGATACTGAAAGCTACGGAACTCTACGAGCTGTCCCAGGCCGAAGGTGTAGATGGAGAACAGCAATGGTCCAAGAACTGAACCTTGGGGGACACCGAAAGATAGGGGGTGAGATGAGGAAGTGCTGTGAGAGTGGGAGATGCTGAAAGTTCGGTTGGTTAGGTATGGAGAGATCCAATAGAGCACCAAGTCTGTGATGCGCAAAGACGAGAGAATCTGTAGTAGGAGGGAGTGGTCTACTGTGTCAAAGGCAGAGGACAGGTCCAGGAGGAGGAGGACAGAGTAGTGTCGCTTGGCTGTGCTTGTTAACTTTAGTTAGGGCAGTTTGGTGACTTTGACTTGTGGTGGTGACTGGTGACTTGGTGACTTTAGTTAGGGCCGTTTCAGTGGAATGATGCAGTTGGAAGCCAGATTGTAGCTGGTCAACGAGGGAGCAAGAAGATAGGTGTGAGGACAGTTTAAGATGGACATGCTGTTCCAGTAGTTCTGAGGCATAGGGGAGAAGTGATATGGGGTGAAAGTTTGACACAGAAGAAAAGTCAAGGGAGGGCTTTTTGAGGATGGGTGTGATTGAGGCATGTTTAAAGCGTGAAGGGAATACACCAGTTGTTAGTGATTCGTTGAAAAGATGGGTTAGGGTTGGGATGAACACTATGGTGAGATTGGGGATGAGGTGGGATAGGAGTGAGTCAAGTGGACAGGTGGTGTAGACTGTGAGCCCTCGCGGGCAGGGTCCTCTCTCCTCCTATACCAGTCTGTTTTGTACTGTTAATGATTGTTGCACGTATACCCTCTTTCACTTGTAAAGCGCCATGGAATAAATGGCGCTATAATAATAAATAATAATAATAATAATAATAATAATAATGTGATCTTGAGAGTAGAGTGGAAAGATGATCTTCTGTCATGGTGGAGAAACTGGATTTTGAGGAAGGAGGCTGAGTAGTTATGTGGAGGGACTGTGGGGATTGTGGCCAAAGCTTGCTCTGATGTTGTCAATCTTCTGCTTGAAGAAAGAGGCAAGTGCATAAGTCTGTTTACAGATTATCTTCTCCACTTACACAGTCTTTCTCCTTGTAATATGGTTCTACACAGAGCAGAACACTGTACCTTATCATGCAATGAGGCGAGGAAGAGGAGTGAATCCTGTACTGGCCACTTATCTCCTATATACTGTACTTGCTCTTGAAATGTTCTAACTATTCTGCACTACTGACAGTCTTTCCTGGACTTGCTGGCATCTGTAGTGTGACTCTCTTCTTAGGATACATACACTACACTTACCACTGTGCCTTCTTTGCTGAGAGACAAGCAGATACTCCTTTCCTTTAGCAGAGGCAAACACACACTCACTGCTTCCCAGCATCCCCTGGTTTACTGCTGGATACTTCCTGTCTCTTGCTGCTGCCTTGACTCTACAATTGCTGGATGATGTGGATCATCTGTGCAGTTCCTACTTGTCACACACTCCCCCACTATTTTAATGTTGTCCCTGACATCTGTTGTAAATGATCAACACCTCTATTTTTTTCTAGTCGCGGGACGTCTCCCTCATCCTAGATCCCCCCCAGGTGCCATAGCCAATCATTGGCTCCTATCAATCAGTTTCTTAAGTATTGATCAAGTAATAAAGGGAGTGAGTTGCTTAACTTTGATTAACCGGTTAGATGCTATGGTCACTATTTAAGGGGTTATATTGGATTATTGTTTTTCTATCATGGTGCTAAGAACTGACAGGCAGGGCGTTGCTAACTACCTGCCTGTTCTGCTCAACGCCGACTTAGAGCGATCACGGACCAATCCTAACGATGATTCTAATGCTTAAGGCTAGGTTCACACTTCCGTTAAATTGTATCAGTCAAAATCCGCTGCTCTGGTAAACAACGGAATCCATTTAGCGGATTCCGTTGTTCCCATAGACTTGTATGAGCGGTGGATTGTGACTGATGATGCTGTGTTGCACCCTCCGCCTGACTGATCAGTCGTGGAACGACTGACCGCGGAGCGGAAGGAACGCAGCCTGTAACATTTTTTGAGCAGCGCAATCCGTAGGATTTCGCTGCGCATGCTCTCTGTGGCTCCCTGCACCCATAACCAGGATACACATCGGGTTACTAAGCAATGCGCTTTGGTTAGTTACCTGATATTTACACTGGTTATGTGTGCAGGGAGCCAGCGCTAAGCGGTGTACGCTGGTAACCAGTGCAAATATCGGGTAACCAAGCAAAAAGTGCTTTGCTTTTAGTTACCCGATATTTACCCTGGATAGGTATGCAGGGAGGCCGACACTTCCCCGCTCGGCTCCGCCCCCTCCCGCACTCGGCATGTACGCACACACACACACATACTCACTCACTCACCTGTCCCCAGCCCTGCAGTCCCCGCGGCACTGATGTCCTCAGCGCCACGGCCCCGCTTGGCTCCACCCACCCCGAACTCCGCCCCCTCGCGCTCCGCCCCCAGCACACAACGGAGTCTGCAATAAAATTTTGTTCTTTGTCATCCGTTGTACAACACATCAGTCACATGCGTTAAGCAACGCATGTGACTGATGCCAAACAACAGAAATATGAACCTAGCCTTAATTAACCTGATGTCAACAGAACAGCTGATTCTCTCCTACTCTGCTCTGTGGCCCAGGCACCACTGCTTACATCATGCTGATTGACAGTCGACTCCCCGCAGTTTGGCATGACATAGGCAGTAACTCTTCATCAACAGAGCAAAACAGGAGAGAATAAGCTGCTCTGTTGAAGTAACATCACCAGGAGGCACAGAATCACAGGCAGGAGTATTCCATGACCACTCTGAGCCTGCAGAGATCGTCCCTGAACAGAACAGACAGGTACCGTGTTTTTCGAAAAATAAGACACTGTCATACTTTTTTTGTCCCCCCCCCCCCCCCAAAAAAAAGCACTATGGCTTATTTTTGGAGGTGATCTTATCCTTGGAGAAGCATGGTTGGAAGTAGGTTTACCCTCCCAAAAAAGCAGACGTCCCATTTCCCAGGAGACTCATACTTACCAGACGCGGACGGCTGTGTGACTCCCAGGACCTCCTGTGATCTCTGGTGGGCGCTCCCAGCAGCTATGCTGCACAATGTCCTTCCCTGCTTCTGGCCGACACACACACAGCAGATCACACACATCAGATCACACACACACACAGACTCACTCACTAATTACATCCAGCATTACAGAATGCTTCTGGCTCCAGGGAACGATGAGAGGATGTCATGTCTCGCAGGTCCTGTAAGCTAACATTGTGGCAGGTCCTTGCGCTCCACCGCACAGCCTCTCAGGATTCTGCCGGTGAGAAGAAATCGGTGTCACTGGATGGGGTGTGTGTGTGTGTGTGTGTGTGTGATCTGATTGTGTGTGTGGTCCGATGCTTGTGTGTGTGAGATCAGATGTGTGCGGAGGTGCGATCACTGCAGGTCCTCTGCTCAACGTCTGGTGAGTGTAATTGTGGGGTGTCCGCTGTCTATAATGAAGTGTCCTGCAGTATTTGAATTTTTTTTAGCTGAATGGACATTTCATTATTGAACCGTGACTAGGTCTTATTTTTGGAGTAGGGCTTATATTTAAGCCTTGCTTCAAAAATCCTGAAAATCCCTGCTAGGGCTTATTTTGGGGGGAGGTATTATTTTTGTAAAAACACGGTAGTTAGCAACTACATCCCTGTCAATTCTTAGCCTCATAATAAAAAAATACCAGTCCAGGATAACCTCTTTAGCTGCAGCATCTAAAAGGTTTAAACAACTTGGATCAGAGGTTTTATCAGGTACAAGTGGAAAACAGCCCTATCATCACTGGACTCTTGTTGGGATCACGTGGGCATAGCGTCTGTACTCGAGCAAACATCACAATGTTCATGTTTGGTGGTCTGTGTAAGCTATATTCTGAAGATGAGTTACATAAATTTCATTATTAGTCAAAAGTCCCTTCTGGCCAAAGTGACAGAGAAAAAAAAGTCAGCTTAAATGGCCTGAAAAATTGTGCCAAATTTTAAGTGTAAGGCGGGCTTTGCACACTACGACATCGCAGGTGCGATGTCGGTGGGGTCAAATTGAAAATGACGCACTTCCGGCATCGCATGCGACATCGTAGTGTGTAAAGCCTAGATGATACGATTAACGAGCGTAAAAGCGTCGTAATCGTATCATCGGTGCAGCGTCGGCGTAATCCATGATTACGCTGACGCGACAGTCCGATGTTGTTCCTCGCTCCTGCGGCAGCACACATCGCTGTGTGTGAAGTCGCAGGAGCGAGGAACATCTCCTACCGGCATCACTGCGGCTTCCGTAGGATATGCGGAAGGAAGGAGATGGGCGGGTATTTATATCCCACTCATCTCCGCCCCTCCGCTCCGATTGGCCGCCTGGCGTGTGACGTCGCTATGACGTCGCACAACCCGCCCCCTTAACAAGGAGGCGGGTCGCCGGCCAAAGTGACGGTCGCAGGACAGGTGAGTCCATGTGAAGCTGCCGTAGCGATAATGTTCGCTACGGCAGTTATTACAAGGAAATCGCTGCTGCGACGGGGGTGGGTATTACCGCGCTCAGCATCGCAGCATCGGCCTGCGATGTCGCAGCATGCAAAGTACCCCTAAATCAAACCTTAGACAGGAATCATATGAGGGGCTGCTGATAAGTCTTTGGCTTTGTGCCTTTTTGTTTCTATGGTAGCGAATGTTACATCACATCAAAGCCTTATGTGTCTAATATATATTTTCAAAATGTAGTGTTTGTTGCTTATGGCAACAGTGTTCAACACATGCGGGAAAACAGAATGGCGGAGTCTAATGCGATATTCACAGCAACTGAGAGCAGAAGAGTGATAAAATTCTTGTTTCTGCAAGGAAGGAAATTCATGGCAATATGTCGCAGACATTGGGGTATCAATACCCTTCATATTCCACAGTTAAGAACTGAGCTGCCAAATTTAAAACGGGCCACTTCAGCACCAATGATGAGGAACTTCCTGGACGACCGAGAGTGGTTGTTGTTCCGGAGATCGTCGATGCTTTGCACAACCTCATACTGGAGAATAGACGAATTTCAGCTAAAGCAATAGCAGACATCATGGGGATTTCCCATGAACGTGTTTGTGTCATTATCCATGAACATTTGGACATGAGGAAGCGATCTGCAAAGTGGATCCCCAAATGTTTGACATCAGATCAGAGAAGCATGCGAGTGAAAACTTCCCGATCTATTTGTCTGCGTTTCTGGACTGATAAGAACTTCCTGGATCGATTGGTCACTATGGATGAGACCTGGATTTATTTGTATGACCCTGAAAACAAAGAGCAGTCAAAAGAGTGGATGCACAGTGGTTCTCCTCATCCAAAGAAGTTCAGGGTGCAAAAATCAGCCACTAAGGTGATGGTGTCTGTGTTCTGGGATAAGGAGGGCGTGCTGCTAGTGGACTACCTTCAAAAGGGTTCATCCATCAATGCAAGATATTACATTGAACTTTTGGATCAATTGAAGGCAGCTCTTAAAGCCAAAAGGTGCAGGAAATTGTCCAAAGGAATCTTGTTCCTGCAAGACAATGCATCCGCTCACACTGCACAAGTGACCACGGCAAAACTGGCAGAGCTGGGCTTCCAGCTGGATGACCAACCATCTTATTCACCAAATCTAGCTCCCTCCGACTATCATCTATTTCCAAACCTGAAGAAACACCACAAGGGTAGCAAATTTCACACCATTTCTGATGCCATTGCTGCTACGGATGCCTGGTTTGAGGTTTGCGGCACAACTGAAATCCTTCTTTTTGCTAGGCTTACAGAATGTGGAATACCAATGTAAGAAGTGTGTTGACATCAGTGGAGAGTATGTAGAATAAATGTGGATTTAAAAAGAAGGATATGTATAAAACAAAAATTCTTCTCCTTTTCTTTGTATAACCTCTTCTGGGGGAGCTAATAGCCCTCCATCCCTTGAACGAATGCCATTAATCATTTTTGATCTATTAGACTGGACACAGACAGACTACATAGGCACATTGTTTCAGGATGAAATATCTCTGTACATACGGCCTCTGTGCACAGGGCACTTACCTAAAATATATGTGCAACATGTTTGATCTAGTAAATCGACAATTGGGCTCAGGAGGGAAAGACTGGCCCTTTTGGGTCGGACTGGATCCTACATAGTGGTTGTGTGCCTCTTCCCATAGTCCTTTCCTATCCCTTGTTGAAGTGAAGGGAATGTCCTTTTTCAACACTTTGTTAAATAAATGATTGTCCTGGACTGACATTGTTATGCAAATAGTCTCAATTTAACCCTTTCTTGATTTGACTCTGTATACTCACAGTCACTCAGCTTTCCCATAACCCAAGAACCAATCAATAGACGGTCTAAAAAATTTGTACAACATGTCAGACATTTAGGTCATGACGAGACCTTGAATCGATTGCATCTGTGACGCAGTTACTTCCCATTCTTGTTTTGTCTTGAAGTCTTTCACGATAGGAGAGCGAAGATGAACACAAAATCTGAAGAAATTCTCCAGATTGAGGAATACATAGAGCAGGAGCAGGCAGGGGATGTGCTGCAGCAGGTGCAGCCTGTATCCTGTGATACTGAGCTGTGGTGATGGGTGGAGAACATCCCAATATGTATGAAAGTGTGGCTGAGGACGGGAGGGGGCAGGGAAGAGGGTTTGGTTAGACGAGGGGAATAATTCCGTGAAGGACATTACATCCCGAGCAGGCTCTTCCCCCCACCTTTCTATGAATGCTGCGTATCTCTTCAGACATTGTATCAGGCCCGGCGTATAGAGCGGCGCAGTAAAGATGAGTTATGCGCTTGTGACAGGCTGCGAGATCTGATGATGGAAATGTTAATGGCCGCTCGCTGCCTTGCTTTATGGCCGCTGTAATACAGACTTCAATCATAAAAAGCATCGCCCTACATTTTAATGGCCCTCATCATCCTCTCTCCTCTGCCTATATCCCACAGATAAATCACGCCCAGCACTGCAAATGAACAGCCCGTCTTTGGACGCCACACTCCGGCTTCTGATTGGCTTTTGTCAGCTACGACATGGCTTGAGGAGATGGATCTCAGTATCGCTGGTTTTGGTTCATTCTCACCATGTCTTTTGGAGTTTGTGGTTTAGAGTATTTCCTTTGGTTTTTTTTGTTTTTTTTTTTTACATAGAAACGTCATTTGGAAGAACGCATTTTCCTCACAGTTTGTCATTAGGAGTGGATGTGTCAAAAGTCACATCATAGAGGCCATATAAAGAAATAACATGGAGGAAATATATGTAAACACAATGGTTGCCATTCATTATATCATTCCTGGGTTTCTGTAGTCATCACACTTCTGGAATAAGAACTGCCAGAATCCAAACCAGTAGGGCATTGTCCTATACAGGAACAGCTAAGAAAAACCTACAGAGATTGATTACACAGATTATTTGATCCCTTGCTGATTTTGTAAGTTTGCCCACTGACAAAGACATGAGCAGTCAATAATTTAAAAGGGTAGGTTAATTTTAACAGAGAAAGATAAAATATGCAAAATAAAATCCAGAAATTCACATTCTATAAATTATATACATTTAATTGCATTTTGCAGAGAGAAATAAGTATTTGATCCCTCTGGCAAACAAGACTTAATACTTGGTGGCAAAACCCTTGTTGACAAGCACAGCAGTGAGACGTTTTTTGTAGTTCATGATGAGGATTGCGCACATGTCAGGAGGAATTTTGCTTCACTCTGCTTTGCAGATCATCTCTAAATTATTACGATTTTGAGGCTGTCAATTGACAACTCGGAGCTTCAGCTCCCTCCATACGTTTTCTATGGGATTAAGGTCTGGAGATTAGCTAAGCCACTCCATGACCTTAATGTGTTTCTTTTTGAGCCACTCCTTTGTTGCCTTTATCTGTATGTTTTGGGTCATTCTCATGCTTAGCAGAGAAATACCCCCAATAAATAATGTTTCCACCTCCATGCTTGACTGTGGGGATGGTGTTCTTTGGGTGATAGGCAGCATTTCTCTTCCTCCAAACACGATGAGTTGAGTTAACGCCAAAGAGCTCAATTTTTGTCTCATCTGACTATAGCACCTTCTCCCAATCACTCTCAGAATCATCCAGGTTTTCATTGGCAAACTTCAAATAGGCCTGCACATGTGCCTTCTTGGGCAGTGAGAGTTTGTTGGCACTGGATTTTAAGCTATTACGGTGTAATGTGTTACCAATGGTTTTCTTGTTAATAGCGCTCTCAGCTGCCTTGAGATCATTAACAAGTTCCCACCGTGTAGTTTTAGGCTGATCTCTCACCTTACTTATGATCCTGGATATCCCACGAGGTGAGATTGTGCATGGTGCCCCAGATCGATGTCGATGTGCCTTTATTTTATATATGAAAATCTTGCTGGTTGGTTCCCTTTAATGGTTGGCGAGATGTTCTTTTCCTGAAATTCTGTGCCCTTTTTTCTCCACACATACCTTTTGATCATTGTAGTTAAAGAGTTCTATTTTAACCTCATCAGTCACAGGACTTGTTTCCAAAATGCATCAGGCTTGTTTAGATGTTCTTTTGCATACTTCTGATGCTGAAATTTATGGTGAGGACGCATGAAAGGTCTTCTTCTGATGACTCTGTTGGGAACGCCATATCTGTGCAGATGTCTCTGAACAGTAGAAAAATGTATCACAACTTCAGAGTCTGCTGAATCTTCCTAAAAGTCTTTTGCAGTTAAGCGGGGCTTCTGATTTGCCTCTCTAACAATCCTATGAGTAGCTCTCACAGAAATTTTGCTTGGTCTTCCAGACTTATCTTGACCTCCTCTATTCCTGGTAACTGCCATTTCATAATTACATTTCGAAGTGAGGAAAGGGCAACCTAAAAATGATTTATCTTATTTTAGCCTTCTCCTGCTTTGTGGGCCTTCACCGTCTTCATTTTCAGAGTGCTAGGCAGCTGCTTACAAGAATTCATGGCTGCTGTTTTTTGGCACAAGGCTTGAGGAGGATGGGTCTTTATAAAATTGTGAAATTTGCATCACCTGACTTGATAGTGAACAAGCCATAACACTAGCAGGCTAATTAAGGTCTGAAACCTTGGTCAACATTATCTGAGTACACACATTTCCAAGGGTGTTCAAACTTTTGCATTAGCCTATTTTTTTTTGTAATTTTTAAAATGTAAAAGATTTAAAATGTAATTTTTTTTTTTTATTTTTGTCTAAAATACAAAGGAAATGTCTCACAGATTCTTGGGCGCAAGTGCAGTAGAAAGCTCCAGTGTTGTGACCTGGAAATTGATTGTACAGGATGTAGGTTATTTTCAGGACACAGCAGCCTTTCAGCATTCAGAAACAGATGGTGCACAGCAGTATTAGCAGCCTCTTCTTATTATTGGGGGACTTTGTGTCGCGGGCGGAGGGACCGCGCTCGCTACGCTCGGGTCCGGGGCTTCTGCTGCTGCTCAGTGGCTTGAGCGGTGGGCCGGACCCGGGGACTCGAGCAGCGCTCCTCGCCCGTGAGTGAAAAGGGGGTGGTTTGTTTGGGGAGATAGTTCGTGACGCCACCCACGGGTCGTGGTGATAATGGGCACCACCGCTGCAGGTGACGGGGATCCCGGGAGCGATGGCAGGGAGCAGCTAGGATGTTGGTTCCCCCTCCGTGGGTAGGGGTTGGTGATCCCGGGGCCCGATGGTGATACGGGGAGGCAGGGTAGCTGGGGTGCAGGGTTGCGAGGCAGCACGGCACGGTGCCGGATGGCACTGTTGTACTCACTCAGGCACAGATTCACAGAGTCTCTGGTAAACCAAACGGCTGGATGGATGGGTCCTGCAGCTGGCTGCAGTGTCTTTGCTCTCCCTGGACAGATTGATGGTGGCTGTCTTTCCCTGCACCTTTGTAGAATGTGTTGACTCCGATGGTTTCCCAACAGTAGTCCGCTCCCAGGCGTGTATGTACCGAAGGAGCCCATTTTGCCCGCAGGCGCTGGCCCTTGGATCTCTAGCCTATGGCGGTGGCTTTTTTCCTCACTGTGTGGACTGTTGCCCCTGCGCACGGGTCGGGCCCCGCTGGACATCCCCCACACCGGCCACGACCGGTATCCTCTTTGGGGGGTCCTGCGGTGACGCGGCCTGGGATGCTGCCTTGCAGTGGCGACCCGGCGCAGCCTCAGCCGAGGCGTGGGGTTTAGGGACAACAGGCCTTACCTGCGGGGCCTTCCTGCTCACGGCTTCCACTTCTTCCGTAGCCGGACGGACTGCCGGAGCCGGGACTGTCTTGGGTGCGGCCACTTCTGGGCCGACGGTTTCTTTTCACGGACGGGCACTTCCCGAGGGATCTTCCACGGCAGGGGGATCAGTGCGAGTCGCTCACGGGTAATGCCTACAGGCTGGTCCTCTAGGGCGGACGGGTTGAACTCCGCTACCGGTGTTGGGGGCAGCGGACCTAGTGGCGGGGCAGCAACAACCGATGCGGTTGGCGGGGGAGGCAGCAGTGTGAACGGATGCAGACTGGGCCCCTCAGCCGCAGCGACCGGTCCTTCAAGGGCACAGGGGCATGGGTCGCTTACCCGCTCCTCCAGCACTGTCTCCACCTCGCGTCTCTGTACGGCCTCCGCTACTTCCTCCATTTCGGCCACCCATCGCTCCATTAAGAACCGGACCTGGGCTTGCAGGTGGCAGCACATCTGCGCGGTCCTGGCCTCCACCCACGCCGCTGTTCCTGGTGTGGGCTCCGGGATCTCAGCATTGCCGGACGGTACGGACATACTGGCGCTTGTGCTTCCAGGAACCGGATGTGTAGCAGACTCCTGGCGTCCCTGCTCTTTATGCCTTCGGTTACATCAGGCACACCTGCACCCGCCCCCCCTTGGTTCTTTCTAGCACTTCCTTCTTCTGGGGGCGGGGTTTCACTTTCGCGCCCTCCCTGCTCGGGGAAGACGCTCAAGCAGGAAATCTTTGCGCCCAAGACGGCAGAACTTCAAATTTTTCAGCCGGACGCCGCCGGCAGGGACTGCAAGGCGCACTTCTACCGGTAGGTAGATTGGTTCTATCCTGTTCATGAAGCCAAGTTGTCGCGGGCGGAGGGGCCGCACTCGCTACGCTCGGGTCCGGGGCTTCTGCCGTCCCTCGCCCACGAGTGAAAACGGGGTGGTTTGTTTGGGGAGATAGTTCGTGACGCCACCCACGGGTCATGGTGATAATGGGCACCACCGCTGCTGGTGACGGGGATCCCGGGAGCTATGGCAGGGAGCAGCTAGGATGTTGGTTCCCCCTCCGTGGGTAGGGGTTGGTGATCCCGGGGCCCGGTGGTGATATGGGGAGGCAGGGTAGCTGGGGTGCAGGGTTGCGAGGCAGCGCGGCGCAGTACCGGATGGCACTGTTGTACTCACTCAGGCACAGATTCACAGAGTCTCTGGTAAACCAAACGGCTGGATGGATGGGTCCCACAGCCGGCTGCAGTGTCTTTGCTCTCCGCGGACAGGTTGATGGTGGCTGTCTTTCCCTGCACCTTTGTAGAATGTGTTGACTCCGATGGTTTCCCAACAGTAGTCCGCTCCCCGGCGTGTATGTACCGAAGGAGCCCGTTTTGCCCGCAGGCGCTGGCCCTTGGATCTCTAGCCTATGGCGGTGGCTTTTTATCCTCACTGTGTGGACTGTTGCCTTCTGTCGGGTCTTGGGAGTTAGGGAACCCCTGGGGTTCCAGTCACTCTCGGATTTGACCGTTGTTGGTGGCTCCTAGCCTGGTCGGGGTCTGATGGCCCTGCCTTTGTGCTTGGTACAAATCTGCTCCATGGCTCGGTACCGGCGGGCCACTACCCGTCCCCGGTCCTACGGTTACGCTGACTTGCACCACCTCCTGCAGACGGCCACCACCATCTGCCGACCTTGCTGACAGTGCCTGGGCTCCTACCCAGACACTAGCAGTTTCTCCACTCCAAACTCAACTCCTCACTCCACTTCCACTGAACTCCAAACTACACTGACTGCTCTTTCCCGCCTCCAGGCCTGTGAACTCCTCAGTGGGTGGGGCCAACCGCCTGGCCCTGCCCCACCTGGTGTGGACATCAGACCCTAGAGGGAGGCAACAAGGATTTTATTTGACTGGTGTTGACTATCCAGGGGAGGGGGTGTGTGTGATGTTATGTCTGTGACTACCTGGCTAGTCCAGGGCGTCACATTTGCTGCATCCTGCATTGGTAGTTTGTGAGTGGTTGCTTCATTAGTGCTTTGCACCTGTGATGCCTCCATCTTTATTGGTGGGGCTTTGCTGCATCCTGTCAGTGCATTACCGTATTATTCGGACTATAAGACGCACTTTTTTCCCCCAAAATTTTTGGGGAAAGTGGGAGGTGCATCTTATAGTCCGATGGCTGCGATGAAAGGGGGTGCGGCTTGGTGGAGCGGGTCATCCGTGGCATGAGCATGATGTAATAGTGCCTACTGTGACCACGTGTGCCCGCACATTATCTCTTTTCACATGCACTGCATCCCGACGCCCATCGTCTCTCAGTGCTGAAGCCGAGCCGACAGGTGGGCGGGATGATGGGTGTGGTGAGCGCGCATACTAAACAGATCATCCCTGACAACTACAGCCTGGAGTAATCATGTGCGGCTATATTCACTGCCTCCCCACGCATCATCATCAGCGCGGGGGGCAGTGAATAAGTATACTCACCGGCCACTAAGCCCTGCAGCATCGCAATTACCTCCCTTCTGCCTGCCTGCTGATGTGTGTGGAGAGTTGTGTGCACAGCGATGACATCATCGCTGGTGTGCACGGCTCTACACAGGTCAGCAGCGCTGCTGCTGGCACAGACAGGAAGACGAGCGATGCTGCGTGGAGTAAGGAAAGGTGAGCATAAACGTTTATGTTTTTGTGTGCCACAAGATACGGGCCATATACCCGGATGGGGGTGTATAGCAGGATTGGGGCATGCACATATCAGGATGGGGGTATTTATCAGGATGGGAGTATTTATCCAAATGGGGGTATTTATCAGGATGGGGGTATATAGCAGGATTGGGGCACATATCAGGATGTGGGCATATACCTGGATGGAGGCACATACGGTACCTGGATGTGGGCACATACCAGGGTGAGGGACATATATATACAAGGATGGGGATCATATACAAGGCAGGAGGATCACTACCATAATGGGGTACCTTAGTAGAGAATTTGAGGACATTACCCCCATAACAGTGTCAGATCCTTGCCCCATAACAGTGTGTCATGACCACATTTTTTGCTTAAAATTTTATTTTCCTATTTATCTCCTCTAAAACCAGGGTGCGTCTTATGGTCTGGTGCGTCTTATAGTCTGAAAACTATGGCAGATCTTTTGTTCTGGGCAGGTTAAAACTGCTGCCCTCTTGTTGCTGTAGGCTAGTGTTTGATATGCACATAGTCATGATTGTCCTATATTCACCATGTAAGTGACTACATATATGTGATTTGCATAGTAGCGGTTATGGTCAACCAGATTACAGCACTTTTACCATTGAGAGAAGCCGGGTGAGTCTACTTGGCACATAACCGCAAGTATGTAAATCATATTTATGTGGTCACTTGACAGCCAAATTGCACAGGAAAGACAAGGAAATCGTGACAGTGTGCGCACTGCACACTTCGCAAACTAGCAGTTTGTAGTCACATAGAGTGACTGCAGAGTATTCTTCTGAGACTGGACAACCCCTTAAAGAATATTTAGGAATTTATTTATTATGATTACATGTGTAACCACAAGTGATCAGTATGACATAAAAGGGTCATGGTGCTCCACCAAGAGCCATAGTCACTACAGTACTTATGCAGGCACAATGGCACAAATGTGACTGTGCCTGATGCTGCAATTACAGGCACATTCATTTTAGGCTTAATGGTTGGGGCAGCGACCATAGATTACACATTGACCAGAATGTTCTTTACATTTTTATTATTTGTGTTTTTTTAAACAACTTGTTCCAAAACTTACTTTTAATTGTTTGAAAAAGTAACTTTACATCAATTAGACATCATCTGCTTGTCCTAGCTTTTTATCTATTGTTTTGAAGCAGTAACTACTCTGTAATGCATTGCTGAATCTACTCCAAATTAGAAAACCTCGTTAATCTAACACATAAAACGCTTCCTTATTATTTTACTAATCCATTAATTTTTGTTCCATACTGCAGTGTAAGACATGAGCTTCTAAACACAGCAAAACTACCTTTTTTTCACAGATACAGGAGCGCCACTCCTCCCATTTTCTTAAATTCACATTTCCATTTTTGACACTGCCCAGATATTTTCCCTAGATAGAGAAAGCAGCAACAGCCATAATTACCACCAAACCAACACCTGAACCTTGTAATGATCCAGAACCTGTGTTCATAGTGTGACGCCCTGGCAAAACCAGGGTGTCACAGAGCCTGCAGAAATCCAGCAAAGTGCAGGCCATTCTCCTCCTTGGTAACCTGATCCCACACCAGTGCAGCAGGACAGACCCCCCCCCCAGTGTAAGAGCTAAACAGAGCAGGAGGGGAGGGGCTGCAGCAGAGTGTGTGAGGAGTGTGAAGAGAGCAGACCAGGGGAGCATAGCTCCTGGCTGCTATAAGGAAGGGAAGTGTGAGGAAGGGGCCAGAGGTGGCCGGGGCAGGGTAGTGGCCCACCGGCATCCAGGGGTGACCCGGATCACTGCAGGGGGAGTGGGCTCCCCGTTCCCGACTGAGGAAGGAGAAATAAGTGTCTGGCTGCAAAACAAGAACAGGATCCTGCTGTACTGCGTGTGGGACCCCAAACACCCTCTGCACCGAAGGCTGCGGACTCCGGCAGTTTCTAGTTTACCAGTGATTCTGTGTGGTTTAATTGTGAGTACAACAGTGCCATCAGGCACCGCACCGCAGCACTGCGCCCTGCAGCATTCCCCCCCCACCGGGCCCCGGGACACACCGCCCCTACCCACGGAGGGGCCAACACCTAGCTGCTCCCCGCCATCGCCCCCGGGAACCCCTTCACCAGCAGCGGTGGTGCCCACCGTCACCACAACCCGTGGGTGGCGTCACGAACACTCCATCCATCCCGAAAATCCAACTCCCCTCCCTTTTCACTCGTGGGCGAGGAGCGCTGCTCGAGCCCCGGGTCCGGCCCGCTCGAGCCACCGAGGAGAAGGTACCGGATCCGAGCGCGATCTCCCCGAGCAGCCCCCCGCGACGGGGAAGCCAGCCCCCGCCCTCGACAATAGCTAAACCTTGGACCTGAGAGGTTCAAAAGACAAATTGGGTGAAGGGTAGCATGTTTTTGCTCATTATAAAAAAAGTGGACCATTTTTCATCAGTGACATGAGTCCATTTTTATCCTTTTTGGTTCTTATATCTGTTTTTACCATCACTGTGCCTGCCAGTTTTCTTCTTCTATCCATTAATACATAAAAACAGACAGTCCTCCTAAGACACACTGATGGTATTCAAGTGCTATCAATTTTTTCACAGATCTAAGAACATCAATGGAAGATTTTGATTATTAAATTGGATCAAGAGTGAACATGTCTGCTTTTTTTTTACAAGAATCGTTAGCAAAAAAAATAGAATACAATGTGTATTGTCATGGGTGTGTCCCACTCTGGGGAGACCTCTGGCGAGTCTGGGACCAGACGGTCACAGCACCTTGTTATGTGCAGGTCTGTAGCTTGTGTTTTAATGTACCTGCTTTCTTTTGGGGTGCTGTAGGGGTTAACAACTCTTTCCTATCTGGCTATCCTTTGGAGCCTTAATCTCAGGTGCAGCTTTTTGAGATCACTCCCCTTCTATATAAATAGTCCCATGTCTTACCATCTGATGCCGGTTATAGAATCTTATCATTCTTATGCTGGCCACTTTGGAAAGAGCCAGTCTCTGGGAGAAAATAAGGAGTTGTGACAATTCCAGCAGTAGTGTTTAGATGCATTGGAGGAGCTTGGAGTGTTTCCCTTTTTGTGTCTATCTTACCTCTTTCTGTCTACCTCCCCTTGTCTTGTATTATTGTAGTGGTGAGACTAGTTCTCTCACACGGGCCTTCTCACTAGCCAGTGTGGGTTTAGGGCGAGCAAGGGCCTAGGGTTGTGATTGGCGACGGGGAGAAGGACTCATATAGGGACGTTAGGGAGTGCAGGGATTAGTCTTAGGTGAGTGTAGCAGGTGATACTACTACCCTCTCCCTAGGGCCAGGGCCCACCATTGTATCATGGTCCTGGTGTACACTGTGTGTTGCGGCTCTTGCTGGGGGTGCACTTATACCTGGCATAACCCCGGTAGTCACTGCATGATAGGTAAGTGCACTATATGTGAAAAACAAGAATAATAAACATCTGTATGAGGCATAAAGAAAACGATGTCACACATCTATATGCCAGCTATTGACATAACAGATGCCAACTAAGGTGGTGTAAATTTTGAAGAATTTCTTGAGCAGGCTGCACTGCGCGCCCCCTCCTGCCCCAGTTCTGTCCATTTTTGCAAAGCTAGTCAAGACTAGACTAAAAACATTATTAATTTTGTGACATTTGGAGGCAGCCAAAAACCTGTGCCAGCAAAGAACCTCGATGATTGTTTATAAAATATGGGAAAACCTGGTGGTAAATAGTAAATTTCCCTGCTGTGCCACCCTAAAGGAGATTCAAGTCACCTGCTTGTCCATGTAATTCACTTTGGCCAAAAGAAAAAGAATCCTGAACAGCGGGCCCCATATACAGTGGAACCTCGGTTTACGAGTAACACTGTTTGCGAGCATTTCGCTAGACGAGGAAAGCTTGCTGTAAATTTGTAACTCAGTTTACGAGCAAGCTTTGCCGTACGATCAAATACTCACTGCACACACTTCCGTTTCCGTACTTTAACCGCGCTCTGACCTGCTCTTGCACTTCGCACAAAGACGCACAAACACACACAAACACGCATGCGCACACACATATTATGCTCACCTTACCTTCTGTTCCATCGCCGGCCTCATGGTTCTTGTAGTTCACTGGTACAAGATGTGTATCGGGTAACCATCGCGACGATGGTGGAACTTCCGCTGTCAGCTGCTACTCTAAGGCGGGCTTTGCACACTACGACATCGCAGCCCGATGCTGCGATGCCGAGTGCGATAGTGCCCGCCCCCGTCGCAGCAGCGATATGTGGTGATAGCTGGCGTAGCGAAAGTTATCGCTACGCCAGCTTCACACACACACTCACCTGCCGTGCGACGTCCCTGTGGCCGGCGACCCGCCTCCTTGTTAAGGGGGCGGGTCGTGCGGCGTCACTGCGACGTCACACGGCAGGCGGCCAATCAGAGCGGAGGGGCGGAGATGAGCAGGATGTCAACATCCTGCCCACCTCCTTCCTTCCGCATATCCTACGGAAGCCGCAGTGAGGCCGGTAGGAGACGTTCCTCGCTCCTGCGACTTCACACACAGCGATGTGTGCGGCCGCAGGAGCGAGGAACAACATCGGACCGTCGCGTCAGCGTAATCATGGATTACGCCGACGCTGCACCGATGATACGATTACGACGCTTTTGCGCTCGTAAATCGTATCATCCAGCCTTTACACACTGCGATGTCGCATGCGATGCCGGAAGTGCGTCATTTTCAATTTGACCCCACCGACATCGCACCTGCGATGTCGCAGTGTGCAAAGTGCCCCTAAGGCAGCGCGCTGGCCAATCAGCGGCAAGTGTCTCCTGCCTTTGACGTCAGTGCCCTGGCAGCGGAAGCTCCGGGGCATCGGTCGCGATGGTTGCCCAATACACATCCTGTACCGGCGAACTACAAGAACCAGGAGGCCGGCAATGGAACGGAAGGGATGGTGAGCATAATATGTCTGTGTGCGTGCGTGTTTGTGCGTGTTTGTGTGTTTATGTTTGTGTGTGTTTGTGCGTGTTTGTGTGTTTATGGTTGTGTGTGTTTGTGCGTGTTTGTGCGTGTGTGGAATGGCACAATAGTGGACCAGAATGGGACATTGAACAAGTTGTTGAACGAATTGTCTGAGCTTGCATTATTTCCTATGGGAAATTTTGCTTTGCTAGACGAGTAACTTAGTTTACAAGCACACTCCCAGAACGGACTATGCTCGTAAGGCCTCTTTCACACGTTCGTGAAAAACCACGCACGTTTTTCACTGACGTGTCAGGGGTGCGTTTTGACCCGTGACCCGTGTTTATGGGCTATGTGTGTTCTCCGTGTGTTATCCATGATAACACATGGAGAACGGGAACTTTCTCCTCACCTGTCCCTGGCATCGCTGTCCGGGGTGCTGATCTTTGGTTTCTGGTCCTGCCGACTGCTTCCAGTCGCAGTGAAGTGAATATTCCATTAGCATAATGAGCGGCGGTTGGCAGCAAGTGGCAGCAGCGGCAGAGACAGCAGGGCTGGATAAGGTGAGTAAAGTTTTTTTTCTCACAGACACATGTCTTCTCTCCGGTGCGTGTCACATGGAACACATCCGTGTGGTCCGTTTGCATTACGTGTGACACGTTTGCGTTCCGTGTGACACCCGTGATGCTGGAGAGAAAACGGACATGTCGGCGTGAGAAACACAAGGACACACGTAAGTACGGAACGGACACTCGTTCCGTGCGCAAATATTTACATGTGTCCAAAACCATAGGAATACGTAGGTCTACATGTGTACGTGTCTCCGGTACGTGATAAAACTGCCAAACACGTACCAGAGGCACGTACGTGTGAAAGAGGCCTAAACCAAAGTTCCACTGTACTTAGTACTTAGAATTCCCTAACATGAAAATAGGTTTTATAAACTGGACAACCCCTTGAGGAAATTGCTACATATATGTAATACCCTAGCATGAGTTTATCTTCAGAATTACCCACATATTTTCGAATTTATTATTAAATTACATTTTTATATAACTATGTGCCCATGTATCTAAACAGCAATGAATTAACAGATTAATCGGCCATTTGTATTGTCAGATTCCAGCACTGAACATTTTTGCTTATCAGTTTTTAAAACATATGAACTTCTTTATCCAGTAATTATATATTTTTTTTGTCTTAATCTAGGCATTATCTTTTTAATGTGATTATGTCCAATTCACATAAATTGTTTCTTTATTTCAGGGCACAGTCGTTACAATCCAACAATTTTGATTAATCTCATTGAATAATTGCTGCAGTAATATTTATGTTCTCTGCCTAATCTGTATTGTTATAATCTTGGATAGATTAAGCAGCTGGTAAAATGAGCTCAGGAATTTCGTTAGTTTTAAACCCTTAATGAAAGCATGGAAACATTATTTTTATGTCTTCCTTGAGAATACTTTACAAAAGATGAACTTTGTGCCATTACAAGAAGATTTTATATACTAGATAATTTTAGGGCATTGATATCCTCAACAGTCAGCATGTCCTGAGCTGGGGACACAGATTTCCTGAAAGGGGTTTTCCTCAAACAACTAAAATCTACACTGATTGATGATGTTCTGCATTGTGGTCTATTTAAAAGGAAGTTGTTGTCCCAAAAAAAAAAAATTCAATAACTGAAAAAATGTAAAGTATTAATGTTTTAATGTTTTGTTCAAATATTATTTTTTTGTTTTTAATTGAGCAAAATATATATATTTTTTAAAGTTTGATATTTTCCACTCTTAAATACTGGGGGGAGCAGTTGCTGAAATCCCACTGTAGAACTAGCTCACATTACAACTGCAGTAAAAGTGCGTGGAATCTGCTCTCCTGTGTGTGATGTCACCTCCCTCTCCCATTCTGGGTGTTTCCAAAAGCATAAGGT
The DNA here is from genome assembly GCF_048569485.1 of Anomaloglossus baeobatrachus. NCBI lineage: Eukaryota > Metazoa > Chordata > Amphibia > Anura > Aromobatidae > Anomaloglossus > Anomaloglossus baeobatrachus. The sequence continues at coordinate 688,354,020 of NC_134354.1, forward strand.
AAGATGAAGTTTAGGATCACAGTGCAGAGCCATTTTGTTGGTGACTGCAAAGTGATCCTAATATGTCTAAAGTGTCAATGAAGATAGCTGGCATAATGCTCCACTGTATACTGCACCCCACTGTATACTGCGCCACACTGTATCCACTGTACACCGCGCACCACTGTATACCGTGACCCACTGTATACTGTGCTCCACTGAGCTGCTAGGAGTGGAGGCGCGAGGGGAGCACACACGAGGGGGGAGAGGAGTGGAGTAGAGCGTCGGCAGGGGGATAGGGTAGCATCCGCGGCGGGGGGCAGCGGCAGTGGGGAGTGGCGAGAAGGGGGCAATGGCAGTGGAGCAGTGGCAGGGGGGTACTCGGCATCAGTACTCACCCATCCCGAGCGGGTGACAGGGGGAAAGTGCAGCACATGCTGTGGGCTCCACAAAGATGGCGGCAATCTCCTCCCTCTGCTGTGATCTGGACAGCCCAGGGGGCATGTCCAGCTCACAGTAGGGAGCTCTCAGTGTTAAAGGGAATCAATCACCAGGATTTTTGTATATAACCTAAAGGCAGTGCTATACTGGCACTATCAGGTTGATTCTCTACATACCTGTAGTGGTCAGCTCGGATGTTTAGGTTTTGAAACCCAAGAAAGTAAAGTTTATAAAATGTGCTTGAGTGACAGCAGCTGAGGATCAGATATTATCTGGCGGGGGTATGCATCCCCTCCCCCTGTTATAATTAGCATAAGTATTATACAAACAATTCATTTTTCTCTGGCAGGACATGTGTGAGGTCATACCCATGTGACTAGAAGGGGTGGGGCCTTAGCCAACAGAAAAATGTTGCTTCGTGGTATCAGCTTTATTGGCTGAAGCCCAGCCCCTTCTGGTCCCATGGGTATGACTTCACACAAGTCCTGCAAAAGGAAAAGTGAATCAATCTATATATATAATTGCCTTATTCTGTCTGTCTGTCTGTCATGCTCCAAAATTGTGTCACGGTGACATTGTGTCACCGTGACATGTCCTTACGGTGACACAAAGCTGATTGGCCGCTGGGTTCGCCATGGCCCCGCCCCCCCACACGGATTGGCCTCTCGCCCCGGCTGCGCCCCCACACGGATTGGCCAGCCGCTCGCCCAGGCTCTGCCCCCCCCACAGATTGGCCTCTCGCCCCGGCACCCTGCAGGCATTGGCAACTCGCCCACGCCACGCCCCGCCCCCCTCACGCAATAGACGTTAGCTCTCGCCCCCACCCCCCCCCCCCCGCATTGCCCGAACTGACACGGTCACGGAGCCACGAATCCCAGGTGAGTACTGTACTCCCCCCCCCTTTTTTCCCCCTCACCAACGGGAGCCCACATCAGCGTACGCCGCCGCCGTATGCTGGTGTGGGCTCCCGTGCGAGCGGGGGACGTGTTGCGCTGGTAACCATGCTTGCATAGTTACCAGTAAATCAAGGTCCTGCAGCGGCGGGACTTCCACACGCACAAACATAACAGCACACACACACGCATCATCAGATCATCACTCACATCAGATCGCACTCACTCTCACAAACACCTCACACACACCTCACACACACCTCACACACACATCGCATCCACACACTCACAGCATCCGGCGATATCGCTTGCTTCTCGGCCTCGATACTGTGCTGTGAGCTTCCAGGACCTGCCGGAGGATCACATGGCCAGAAGCGTGTGGTATCTCCGGATGTTGTGACTGTGAGCGCGTATGTGCGATATCGTCAGTGTCTGTGTGTGTGAGTGTATGCGATCGGGTGTGTGTGAGTGTATGCGATCGGGTGTGTGTGAGTGTATGCGATCGGTCGGGTGTGTGTGAGTGTATGCGATCGGGTGTGTGTGACTGTCGGGATCGGGTGTGTGAGTGTCGGCAGAGGAGCACGGCGTGCTGGAGGAGGCACGGAGCAGAGAGGCTGATCTTGGGGAAGGCTGAGAGGGGGACGCTGATGCTGGGGGAGACTGGGAGGGGAAGGCTGATGCTAAGGGAGGCTGGGAGAGGGAGGCTGGGAGGAAGGAGGCTGGGAAGAGAGAGGCTGATCCTGGGGAAGGCTGGGAAGGGGAGGCTGATGCTGAGGGAGGCTGGAAGGAGAGAGGCTGATGCTGGGGGAGGCTGGAAGGAGAGAGGCTGAGGCTGGGAGGAGACAGGCTGATGCTGGGGAAGGCTGATGCTCAGAGAGGCTGGCAGGGGGAGGCTGATGCTGGGGGAGGCTGGGACGAGGGAGGCTGGGAGGAGAGAGGCTGATGCTGGGGGAGGCTGATGCTGGGGTAGGCTGGAAGGAGAGAGGCTGATGCTGGTGGAGGCTGATGCTTGGGGAGGCTGATGCTGGGGGAGACTGGGAGGGGAAGGCTGATGCTGAGGGAGGCTGGGAGGGGGAGGCTGGGAGGAAGGAGGCTGGGAGGAGAGAGGCTGATCCTGGGGAAGGCTGGGAAGGGGAGGCTGATGCTGAGGGAGGCTGGAAGGAGAGAGGCTGATGCTGGTGGAGGCTGATGCTTGGGGAGGCTGATGCTGGGGGAGACTGGGAGGGGAAGGCTGATGCTGAGGGAGGCTGGGAGGGGGAGGCTGGGAGGAAGGAGGCTGGGAGGAGAGAGGCTGATCCTGGGGAAGGCTGGGAAGGGGAGGCTGATGCTGAGGGAGGCTGGAAGGAGAGAGGCTGATGCTGGTGGAGGCTGATGCTTGGGGAGGCTGATGCTGGGGGAGACTGGGAGGGGAAGGCTGATGCTGAGGGAGGCTGGGAGGGGGAGGCTGGGAGGAAGGAGGCTGGGAGGAGAGAGGCTGATCCTGGGAAAGGCTGGGAAGGGGAGGCTGATGCTGAGGGAGGCTGGAAGGAGAGAGGCTGATGCTGGTGGAGGCTGATGCTTGGGGAGGCTGATGCTGAGGGAGGCTGGGAGGGGGAGGCTGGGAGGAAGGAGGCTGGGAGGAGAGAGGCTGATCCTGGGGAAGGCTGGGAAGGGGAGGCTGATGCTGAGGGAGGCTGGAAGGACAGAGGCTGATGCTGGGGGAGGCTGGAACGAGAGAGACTGAGGCTGGGAGCAGAGAGGCTGATGCTGGGGAAGGCTGATGCTCAGGGAGGCTGGCAGGGAGAGGCTGATGCTGGGGGAGGCTGGGAGGACGGAGGCTGGGAGGAGAGAGGCTGATGCTTGGGGAGGCTGGGAGAGGGAGGCTGATGCTGAGGGAGGATGGGAGGAGAGAGGCTGGGAGGAGGGAGGCTGGGACAGGTAGGCTGAGAGAAGAGAGGCTGATGCTGGGGGAGGCTGATGCTAGGGGAGGCTGGGAGGGGGAGGCTGATGCTGGGGGAGGGTGGGAGGAGAGAGGCTGGGAGGAGAGAGGCTGATGCTGGGGAAGGCTGGGAGGAGAGAGGCTGATGCTGGGGACAGAGAGGAGAGGCTGATGCTGGGAGGAGAGAGGCTGATGCTAGGATGAGAGAGGCTGATGCTGGGAGGAGAGAGGCTGATGCTGGGAGGAGAGAGGCTGATGCTGGGAGGAGAGAGGCTGATGCTAGGAAGAGAGAGGCTGATGCTGGGGGCAGAGAAGCTGATGCTGGGGGCAGACAGGCTGAGGCTGGTGCAGCATGGGGGATGGAGCACAATAGGGGGGTGCGCAGCATCGGGGATGGAGCACGATGGGCGGAGGCTGATGCTGGGGGAGGCTGGAAGGAGAGAGGCTGATGCTGGTGGAGGCTGATGCTTGGGGAGGCTGGGAGAGGGAAGCTGATGCTGAGGGAGGCTGGGAGGAGGGAGGCTGGGAGAGGTAGGCTGAGAGAAGAGAGGCTGATGCACACACACACACACACACACACACACACACACACACGCGCGCGCACTGCACAACACACCACACACACACACACACTGGGAACCACAAACAACTGCCCTACACAGACACCCACATACACAGACAACGCTGCACACACACAACACCCAACACACAAACACCGCGGCACACACAAATATACGCACATACCGCACAACACACACATTGCACAAAACATACCTCCCCCCAAAACACACCACACACACACAAACCGCGCAACACACACACAACGCTACAGACACACAGCGCTCCACAAACAACGCAACACACGCAACACACATACAACACCGCTCTCACCCCCCGTCACACCCAGACAACACCCAGAACATGTACAGCGCCTACACAAACACTTGGTAACTACACACAACAACATCTCTAACTATATATATAAATATATAACAAAAATCATACATCAACTACACAATACGTAAATTCTAGAATACCCGATGCGTAGAATCGGGCCACCTTCTAGTTGTATAATACTTATGCTAATTCTAACAGAGGGAGGGGATAACTATGAATACCCCCCAGATATTATCTGATCCTCAGCTGCTGTCACTCAAGAAGCTGATGATTTTATAAACTTTACTTTATTGGATTTCAAAACCTAAACATCCGAGCTGACCCCTACAGGTATGTATAGAGTCAGCCTGATAGTGCCAGTATAGCACTGGCTTTAGGTTATATACAAAAATCCTGGTGATGGTTCCTTTTAAGTATAGGGTCGGATGGCGACTATCAGATCCAATGCACAGAGAGCCGTCGTATTTGAGGTTACTGTTGTTACTCCAAGATGGCAGCCCCCAGTGTTTCAATAAAAATAGAATTAAATAAAAACTAAATAAACAATGAGTTTAATGTTTCATTAATAATACCTGATTCTATAATCACTATTATTAATACAAAAATTAAAAAACGCGACACCTTTCCTTTAATGGGGATTTTTGCCTATCAACCTTGCCTCCAGTTAAAGAGGATCTGTCACCAGATTTCACAATAAAAATCTCAAGGTAGTCTCAAGCTGTCAAAGTGAACCTGACAGCTGATGCATGCCGTCTGATCTACATGCAGCATGTATCAGACACTGGCTGTATGTTTTCAGCCATGTACAGCATTTCAGAAAAAAGCATGCTTTCAAAGCTTCCTGTGACCGACCTGCATGGGACATAGGACAGGCGGGTATCGGGTGTCTTCTCTGTGACTGACAGGTCTCTTCCTATACACGCACACAGGGAAAGACCTGTCACTTTAGGGGAGCGAGCCGGGAGAAGTCAGTGGCATAAAAAGCATGCTTATCCTTAATATGCTGCAGCATTTCAGAGTCAAACATACATGGCTCAGATGATACAGACAGTGTCTGATACATGCTGCCCGTGGATTGGACAGAATTTATCAACTGTTATGTTCTTCCTTTTAAGGTTGTGTGTGCACGCTGAGTTTTTTGTTGCAGATTTGGTGCAGTTTCTTGTGCAGATTGTTGCCCAAATCTGCATGTCTATTCTTATGGCAGGAAAGTCAATGATAATTCTCAAGTGCTGTGCACATGTTACTTCTTTTTTCCTTGCAGTTTTGGGTGCAGTAAAAAGAAGAATCATGTGAATTGTTGGTGCATTTTTTCCCTGGGATTTTCAGCCCTTGCAGCCAATGATTTCACTAAAAAAACACTAAAAAAAAAGCATGCATTTCGTGCTGTGTCTTTCTGCCACAAGGTGCGTTTTTTTGGGCAGAAAATTTCTGCCCCTAATCTGCAGTGTGTGCACATACCCTAAATAGGTAAAATTGCAAAGTCTAGAAAGGATGAAAATCCAGCTTCATGGAGTGTGGCTAAAATAAAAATGTATTGAAAGTCCATCCAAAGGTAAAATATAGACATCAATGTCAATAGAAAGGCTTTAAAGCATTAGAGTTATGGACCCACTCAGAGGTTCCCCGTGACGTGGCAGTGGGCTTTATACAGTCTGAGCAGAAGGTTAAACCAAGAACCTCATGTTCAGGTATGAACATTTCTGCCTAGTGGCATTAGATCAGCTGGTGATTTTTGCATGTGCGGTCCATGTCTTTTTCTCCAGCTATGTTGTAGTAAAATTTAGGAAACCTACACCTGCAAATGCTTTTGGAGCCGTAAAACTTATATTTTTAATGTAATTGATGTACAGTTACAATCAAAATTATTCAACCTCTATTGTAAATTAAAGTTATTTAGCAAAATTTAAAAACTTTGTGTCATTTACAATTAGCCAATACAATAAGAACAATTTAATGTGATTTCTCCAAATTCAACACAAAATATCACTTTTAATGTCCATCACAGTCTCCGAATTATTTAACAGAACAAAACCACTGTGCAAGAACAATACACCATGTGCAGAATTATTAGGCAAGTTGTATTTTAGAGGATTTTTTTATTATTGATCAACAACTATGTTCTCAATCAACCCAAAAGACTCATAAATATCAAAGCTTAATATTTTTGGAAGTTGGAGTGGGTTTTTTTTAGATTTGGCTATCTTAGGAGGATATCTGTTTGTGCAGGTAACTATTACTGTGCAGAATTATTAGGCAACTTAATAAAAACCAAATATATTCCCATCTCACTTGTTTATTTTCACCAGGTAAATAAATATAACTGCACAAAATTAAGAAATAAACATTTCTGACATGCAAAAACAAAACCCCCCAAAAAATAGTGACCAATATAGCCACCTTTCTTTATGATGACACTCAACAGCCTACCATCCATAGATTCTGTCAGTTGCTTGATCTGTTTACGATCAACATTGCGTGCAGCAGCCACCACAGCCTCCCAGACACTGTTCCGAGAGGTGTACTGTTTTCCCTCCCTGTAGATCTCACATTTTATGAGGTTCAGGCGTCTCCCTCGTTAACCTGTAATAAATGAAGTAGTTAAAAGGTCTGGGGTTGATTAAAGGTGTGTGGTTTTGCATTTGGAAGCTGTTGCTGTGACCAGACAACATGCGGTCTAAGGAACTCTCAATTGAGGTGAAGCAGAACATCCTGAGGCTGAAAAAAAAGAAAAAATCCATCAGAGAGATAGCAGACATGCTTGGAGTAGCAAAATCAACAGTCGGGTACATTCTGAGAAAAAAGGAATTGACTGCTGAGCTTGGGAACTCAAAAAGGCCTGGGCGTCCATGGATGACAACAGTGGTGGATGATCGCCGCATACTTTCTTTGGTGAAGAAGAACCCGTTCACAACATCAACTGAAGTCCAGAACACTCTCAGTGAAGTAGGTGTATCTGTCTCTAAGTCAACAGTAAAGAGAAGACTCCATGAAAGTAAATACAAAGGGTTCACATCTAGATGCAAACCATTCATCAATTCCAAAAATAGACAGGCCAGAGTTAAATTTGCTGAAAAACACCTCATGAAGCCAGCTCAGTTCTGGAAAAGTATTCTATGGACAGATGAGACAAAGATCAACCTGTACCAGAATGATGGGAAGAAAAAAGTTTGGAGAAGAAAGGGAACGGCACATGATCCAAGGCACACCACATCCTCTGTAAAACATGGTGGAGGCAACGTGATGGCATGGGCATGCATGGCTTTCAATGGCACTGGGTCACTTGTGTTTATTGATGACATAGCAGACAAGAGTAGCCGGATGAATTCTGAAGTGTACCGGGATATACTTTCAGCCCAGATTCAGCCAAATGCCGCAAAGTTGATTGGACGGCGCTTCATAGTACAGATGGACAATGACCCCAAGCATACAGCCAAAGCTACCCAGGAGTTCATGAGTGCAAAAAAGTGGAACATTCTGCAATGGCCAAGTCAATCACCAGATCTTAACCCAATTGAGCATGCATTTCACTTGCTCAAATCCAGACTTAAGACGGAAAGACCCACAAACAAGCAAGACCTGAAGGCTGTGGCTGTAAAGGCCTGGCAAAGCATTAAGAAGGAGGAAACCCAGCGTTTGGTGATGTCCATGGGTTCCAGACTTAAGGCAGTGATTGCCTCCAAAGGATTCGCAACAAAATATTGAAAATAAAAATATTTTGTTTGGGTTTGGTTTATTTGTCCAATTACTTTTGACCTCCTAAAATGTGGAGTGTTTGTAAAGAAATGTGTACAATTCCTACAATTTCTATCAGATATTTTTGTTCAAACCTTCAAATTAAACGTTACAATCTGCACTTGAATTCTGTTGTAGAGGTTTCATTTCAAATCAAATGTGGTGGCATGCAGAGCCCAACTCGCGAAAATTGTGTCACTGTCCAAATATTTCTGGACCTAACTGTATATGGGTCCTTTGCAGTCCACTAACTCATCTTAATGCATAATTTGACCTCCTCTGGATTTAGAAGTGGGCCATTACCTCTTGGGTCTCTGTGCCACTAATCTTGGATTTCTTGGATTTGAAGATTTGTGTGCTGCAACCGCCTTCTTGAAAATTCCACCAAATATTTTCGATGGAGTTGTCATAGCCACTCCAAAATCCTAAAAGGACTTCTTCTGAACCAAAGTCTTGTTAGACTTTGAGTTATGTTTGGGATCATTATCCACCTACCAGAAGCTGGTGTCTGACAATGCATCATATTTGTAGCAGTTAATAATAGCGAAAGGTGCTCTACTAAGCACCAAAGATGAATGTCATGAAGTGATGAATAATTCTGAGACTACAGTAGTTGGTAAAGGTGTCATTTTGTGTTGAATTTGAAGAAATGTTATATTAGTTGTGTTGAGCTGTTAAATTTGTTTTTGTTTGGTTATTGGAAATTCCAGAACGTTTGTAGATTTTATTTTTAACTAAAGATGTTGTGAATCGATTTGCAGAACCCGATTCAGCGGCCTGGTCAGTAGTTTGTGGTCGACGGATGGGAACCCAGAAAAATGCCTCCTACCTCATGTCAAGTGCATTATGCTAGCTAATGAGAAGATGAGCCGTGAATGATGAGAGCTAGAAGGTGGTTCTCAAGGCTTCTGTCTGATGGCCACACATTACTGACTTGGCCGCTGGGCCTGTGCCTGAGAATTGAATTGCACAAATCTATTATTAACCTCATTTTCAATGAGGGTTGACTACTTTGATTGCAACTGTAGGTCATAGTCTCTATTTGCCCAAGGGCAAAACATATTGTGCATCTAGCAGCTAATAAAAAATACAGTTGACTATATTTTTGATACTGTCCAAAGTATTTTTGAGTTGAGCGCTCTTCAGCATTCCTCTTATCTCTATCAGTAGTGACTGATGTGCTGCTGTTTGTCTACATGCACATGCAGCCTGTCAATCACTGTCAACAGGCAAGAGGAGACGAAATACTTCTTTCCTTCATGTGCAGTTACCTACTTCACTTCTGTAAAGGATAGCAGAGTGTCTATACATTTTCACACTTTATAAAAAAGACGAAGGCTGATCTTGATAAGGTGGTGGGGTGAATGTCAGGCACCTGATTCATTATGAGACACACACCTCTTGTAAGGTGCTATGCACCTCTTTGGGCTTCAAAAGAAATCTTACTCCAGTCAGGTATTGGATTAAGATTAGTGGTGTAAGGCATGCATCCACTCGTCATGAACTTGATGAGTGGAAGTCACCAGTTTCTGTTACGGTCAGAAACCAGTTCTACCCATATTGTAGGAGCTGAGCAAAAATGGCATGAAGACACCAAAAGTCTTAACATTTTTGCAGTCTTGCATTGTCCAAATGTATTGTGAGTTTCGAAAACTTTTAACACCAAAGGGGCATAAAAACTTTGAAGCATTGGAACCAAAGTTCCTTAAATAGGTCCAGATGGTCCTTACTATATATATGTCACCCTCAAATACATGAATGAGTAACAATGACAGGATGGCCATCTTATCTGATGAGATCTGTGGATTTTATATTTCGAGTACTAATATATTTGCTTATAGTTTATTATACCGAATCGATTCACTTTACTCACACCATTGCCCTCGGATGAGCAGCCCTTGTGAGTGACTAGTATAAGTATCCACCACGCCTCATAATAATGTTTCAAGCCCCAGATATGAAGAGGTATGCTGTGTATTGAGCAATGAAACAGAAAAGTTGCTATTACATTAATAAGATGAGATTCTTATTACAGTGTCGTTTCATGTACGGAATGGAACAATCACTCAGTCCTCCTTTTCCTCTTGTCTACTTTGCCAATGTGATCCTTAAGTCATTTTCTCAACCACAATTATACCGGAAGCCGGGGTGTATTAATAAAGTAGACGGGCCTGAGTTACGGTTAGCTGCAGTAGTTAATTATGGTTCAGTGACTTACACTTCCCTGTCGCTGTACACCGTAAGTCAGCCACTTTATTTTTTATTTCACCACAAATAAAATTATGGACCTTTTTCTCATGGAAAAGAAATAGAGGATGGTTTAAGGTTGTGTGCAATCTACAAGTCAAAGGCAATGGTCCGTTACAGATCAGTTTCAGATGTGGTGTCTATGTTTCTGAGATATAGTGAATTAGAGGGTGCAATCATTTTATGGATTATATGTAAGGTAAAGATATAAAGCTTCTCTATTCTATAAAGGCAAAATGGTAGGAAAAATCTGAATCTAAATACAAACATTTAAATAATTATGACTTTTTTGTATTTTATAACTTACGAATGCAAACAAGAAGTTGCCCGTATCATAGATATTTTCCCTTCATAGAGGAAAAAGGTCAACTTAGCTTGGCCCCATTTCCAAATTTAGGCCTTCCTTTTTTTCTTCAAAGGCATTAAAGTATCAGCAGCAAATTAATTAACTGCCATTTTTTAAATTTTTTTTTAAGGGATAATCAAACAAACTTGAGTTGTTTTGTCTCAGGGTAAGCTGATAAGTGTGGGTTATTCTGTGCCTTTGAAAATTTGTCAGTTCGCGCTGCAGCTCTCTTTTTAATTTGGTACCAGGACATACTCATTGTCAGGTTAAAGAAGGTTTCATCAAATTGTTCATAGTGAATTGGACGAATGATGTAACAGTGGCTGGTGAGCAGAATAATATGTTTTTGTTTTGTTTTTTTATTTTGTCTCTTTTTTTAATTTGATAGAAGAAAATAGCAACAAAAAGAGGAAAATATCCTTCAAAAATTAAGTATTACTTACAGCAGAGATGGGCTGCAGTGTGTACATCGTCCAGGCCAAAAAACAATACTCTACCAGGATACAGCTAAACCCCCACTAAGTGGAGGCATCACAGGTGCAGGAGGAGCAAATCACACACACCTCCATGGAATGGAGGGGGCGATTGCTAGATGATAAAACTGCACACTAGTGGCTTACATAGAGCACTGTTCACACATGCAGATAACACAGTCACAAACCCGCAGCCTATTAGGTGACGCCCATACTATTAGATCAGGCGGGCTGCCAAACCATACCCCACCTGTGTATCATGCAGAGACAGAAACTTTAAAGGGAACCTGTCAGCAGAAATGTCCCCTAAAACCTAACAGATTCCCCCTCTGCAGCTCGTGGGCTGCATTCTATAAAGGTCCCTGTTATGATTGTGCCCACTTTCTGACCGAAAAAAAGTGTTTATAAAGTTGTACCTTTTTGGCTTCTGATTCTGTAAATCCGTCACGGGGGCGGGCTGCCTGATGGCCGTTATTCTGCCCCCTGGTCCTGTATGCCGCCCCCATCGCTGATTTCAATACTTCTGGACTCCGCCCACTGCTCCAGCCATCCCCGCGCATGCCCAGTGCCCATCTCTCGGGGATGAGCACTGTGCCAAGCGTCACGTGCACGCAGGGTTAAGATTATGGGCGGTGCTGTGATGTTTATTCCTAAGCAACCGCCCATAATCGCGGGACCGCGCTTTCGGTGTAGTCACTGCTCCGCGCTCTTCCCAAATATTTCCTGCCTCGGGGCAAGATGGGAAGGAGGCGAAGTGAGGTCAGCAGCAGCGCGCTTGCGCAGAAAGAAGCAGGCCGAGGGGGAAAGCGCGGTCCCGCGATTATGGGCGGTTGCTTAGGAATAAACATCACAGCACCGCCCATAATCTTAACCCTGCGTGCACGTCACCAGCGGTGACGCTGGGCACAGTGCTCATCCCCGAGAGATGGGCACTGGGCATGCGCGGGGATGGCTGGAGCAGTGGGCGGCGTCCAGAAGTATTGAAATCAGCGATGGGGGCGGCATACAGGACCAGGGGGCAGAATAACGGCCATCAGGCAGCCCGCCCCCGTGACGGATTTACAGAATCAGAAGCCAAAAAGGTACAACTTTATAAACACTTTTTTTCGGTCAGAAAGTGGGCACAATCATAACAGGGACCTTTATAGAATGCAGCCCAGGAGCTGCAGAGGGGGAATCTGTTAGGTTTTAGGGGACATTTCTGCTGACAGGTTCCCTTTAAAATGCAAGGCCCAACAGAAAGGGGCCTGGCTGTATCCTGTACAAAAAAAATGAGGTTTTAGTTGGTATTTATGGCCATAAAACGTAAGCCTACAACTCTCGTCATGGGACCTCATGCTTGTATGCATGCTTGCATTTTTATATTTAGTGTAGGGACCTGATGAGCACTGAAGAGCAATATGAGGCTTCTGTTTGGAAAAAAGATACGGCTTTGGTGGAATCGATCCTTCATGCAAAAATATTTGGAGAAGGATCTGATTCCGCGAGGCTTAAGGATTCAGGTTTTTCCTTTTAATGTAGTAGTAGAATGTAATGCAGATGAGACTTTTAAACTTAATTGGGAAGCAGCCACTGGTTGTTCTAGAACCTTTATGCAATTATTGATAAAACAAATGAGGAATCTTTATGTGAAGTAGAATCAGAGATTGTGCAGCTACAGGAAAAATTGGTTGGTCTTTTGGACTCTGAGCCTTTAAAACATTTTTATGAATCCATTGACAAAGAATTCCTTAAATGGGAAAAAGATATTTTGTCAGTAAACACCAAAAAATATCAGAGAGACTTATCTGACTATAGGAACAAATCGGTCTACCGCTGGAAAGGGCAATTTACTAAGAAGAAACGGAACACCACACTGTCAGGTTCTATATCTATGTACTCAATTTCCTCGTGTGATGAGGGGCCCCCTACTGGCGGTATGCCCTCAGGACCCACCACTAGAGCAGCAGCAAGATCTAAGGGTCATCAACCACCCCAACGTCCACTTAATTACCTCCCTGTGGTCCGTAAAAGAGGTGAAGAAACCGTGAGACACGGAGAGACCAATTACATGGAGGTAATTAACTTATCTAAAATATCTTCATCTAGGGACCAGGTGGAGGTGTTGCAGCTAGGTTTGACCTTTGTTCCTGACACAAACTTTGATTTGTTCCTACGGTAGTTACCAAGAACCTGAACCTCTTCCTGCGGAAGCTCAACCTCCGTAGAAGTCACGCAATTAAATCTAATCAGATCTCTTCTACTGAGATGGAGCGGATGGCTGTCCAGGATTTGGAGGATCTTGAGATGGAGGGTGAGAGTGCCATTACTAATCTATTTCCACCATCTATCATGCCCAGATCCACCACTTTCCCCCCCTTGTCCCTCTGCCCACAACTCCAGATCTTCCATGATCTGGTAATTGGTGATCTACAAACACTATCCACTAGAAAGATTAACTTCAACCTTCCATTTAGGCTACGAGTGGCCTTAAAGCAACTCCAGTCAATGGAAGGAGTAGTTTTTAAGCCAGCGGACAAGGGGGGCAACGTGGTGGTATGGACTAAAGAGGATTATTTAAAAGAAGCCAATAAACAGCTAAAAAATAAGGACTCTTATGTCACTCTCCCCTCTAACCCTATGGAGAAATTTTCTCTGGAGCTGTGACTCATCCTGGAAAAGGCATTCGAGCAAGGTATCATCCCAAGAAAGGTGCTGGATGGCCTCCTTCCGAAGTCCCCAGTGACACCCACCTTCTATTTACTTCCTAAAATTCACAAACATCCGACCAGTCTACCTGGGCATCCAATTGTCTCTGGCATAGGAGGGCTTTGCGATATGGCATGCAAGTTTATTGAATTTTATCTCCACCCACTTGTGGAAACGCTGCCCTCCTATGTCAGGAACACTTCAGACGTCCTGAGGAGACTGGATGGAATTTATCTATTTTTTATTTATCTATTTTTTTATTTATCTATTTATAATTTTATTTAATTTGAGAGGTTTTATCCCGGATCGTCCCTTGATGACGGCTAGGCGAGGTAGGAGCCTTAATGACCTATTGGTACACAGCAACTATATCACCAAGGTTGGCTTGCCATTTTATATGGGTCAGCCCAAGTGGGGTTGTTTCCCCTGTGGCTCCTGCCTCGCCTTCCGTAACATCGTCCGGACGACTACTTTTCAGGCCGCTAACTCCAATAGACAGTATCAAATCCGCCATTACATCTTCTGCAACACTACTGGGGTCCTTTACCATGCTACTTGCGGCTGTGGCCTCATTTACATTGGATTAACTTCACGTCAACTCCGCCGGAGAGTACGTGAACATGTTCGCGATATTCTAGCAGCGGCTGAAATCCAATTTGTGGAGACTTTGAAGACGCTACCACGCCATTTTAAATTAAAACATGGTTGTGACCCCTCTAGTCTTGTACTCTGTGGAATTGATAAAGAAGATCTGGGAACACGTGGCGGTGACCTTAAGAAAAAGCTGGCACAACGGGAATGCCAGTGGATTTTCCGCCTTGGCACCGTGTCCCCGGATGGACTTAATGAGAGAATTTCTTTCTCACCATTTCTCTAATAATTGGAGTTATTTATGGTCCCTTATACAGACTTTGGCTTAAGCTGGTGTCACACTAAACGACAGCGACAACGACGTCGCTGTTACGTCACCATTTTCGGTGACGTAACAGCGACCTTGTAAGTCGCTGTTATGATCGCTGCTTAGCTGTCAAACACAGCAGAAGCAGCGATCATAAGGTCGCTGTGCTACATGTTCAGAGAGCAGGGAGCCGCGCTTAGTGCTGGCTCCTTGCTCTCCTGCAGCACACATCGGGTTAATTAACCCGATGTGTGCTGCAGCTACATGTCACAGTTCAGAGAGCAGGGAGCCGCGCTTAGCGCTGGCTCCTTGCTCTCCTGCAGCACACATCGGGTTAATTAACCCGATGTGTGCTGCAGCTACATGTCAGTGCAGAGAGCAGGGAGCCGCGCGCACTGCTTAGCGCTGGCTCCTTGCTCTCCTTGCTACAGTATACATCGGGTTAATTACCCGATGCGTACTGCAGCCACATGTCACAGTGCAGGAGCCGGCACTGGCAGCAAGAGCGGAGGCTGGTAACCAGCGTAAACATCGGGTAACCAGGGAAAGGTCTTCCCTTGGTTACCCGATGTTTACGCTGGTTACAGCTTACCGCAGCTGCCAGTGCCGGCTCCTGATCGCTTCATTTCGTCGCTCTCTCGCTGTCACACACAGCGATGTGTGTGTCACAGCGGGAGAGTGACGACCAAAAAATGAAGCTGGACATTCAGCAACGACCGGCGACCTCACAGCAGGGGCCAGGTCGTTGCTGGATGTCACACACAGCGACAGCGACGGGACGTCGCTGCAACGTCACAGAAAATGGTGACGTAGCAGCGACGTCGTTGTCGTCGTCGTTATGTGTGACACCAGCTTTACACCCCTATTTGTTTGTTTGTCTCATCTGCCCGATAGGATTTTTTCGGGTGTTGTTCTGCCCCTTACCTGTCATCCGTGCCCACCCCCCCTCTTCCTTCCTTCCTCCTTCCTTATTGGACAAGATACCAGCTCTTCATGATAATTAAGCTTGCTTTAGGATAAAAATAATTGCATTAAAAGATTAAAGCAATGTAGGAACAAGAAGAATATAAATTATGTGATGTCTGTGTACAGTGACAGAGGCTTAAGAATCCATTGTGCAGCAAACAGACTTAGAAGAAATGCTTGAAGTCTAATTGTTTTGTGGCTTTCGGGAGAAATAAATTGGAAGGAGTGTATCACGCTATGGTCATTAATAGCTCCGTAAGGGTTCTCTGAAATATACTAACAGTGTTTAAAGGTTTCACAGGCCTCTCACCGCAGATGACAGAGGATAAAATAGTGCTTGGAATGGAAACAATTACTTATACATTTGTGTGTATATTACGGAATGCCTTTTCACATTGGATCCATTAGTCATTTAGGTTTCATAGTCTACTGTAGGGAAATAACTAGAAAAAAATGGAATAATTATTATAACAAACAGATTCCAATATCTGTTTCCAAAATAAATTTTATCCACTATGTACATGTTCAAACTTCAAAAGAGGCCATACTGGGCCCCTGGCTTAAAAGAGAAGCCGTCATGACAGGGATGGGGCGGGAATTTAGTGATAAAAGGGAGATACAAGGAAGGGAAAAGAGAATATATAATATAATATAGAGAAGGGGACAATGGGGTGACATCAGAGGTGGAGGGTCAATGAGGGGAGGAAAGGGGGTTTAAAAGGTTGGGATTGTTGAGAGGGCACAGCCATTTTAGGCAGCATTCAAGGAAGCAATCTCCCATCCACCCTCCCTTGTTAGTTGGGAATGGGTCTAACAAGTCGTTTCAGTAAAGAGGTGTAATGTATTTCATGTTAATTTTTTGAAAGGAATGTTTCAATCTCCATGCTTCATGTTTAGGACGTCGTTCTTGGAGTTGTATTCATCCTTCTGTTTTCTCCAAACACAGTGAGTAGAGTTGATACCAAAAAGTTCTATTTTGGTCTCATCTGACCACATGTCCATCTCTCATGCTTCCTCTGGATTATCCAGATGGTCATTGTTGAACTTCAAACAGGCCAGGATATGTTCTGGCGTGAGCAGGGGAACATTGCGTACCCTGCAGGATTTTAATTCATGACGGCGTAGTGTGTTACTAATTCTAATCTTTGAGACTGTGGTCCCAGCTCTCTTCAGGTCATTGACCAGGTCCTCCATACAGTTGTGGGCTGATTCCTGATCTTTCTCTGCATCATCCTTACCCCACGAGGTGAGATCTTGCATGAAACACCAGATTGACAGTCAACTTGTGTTTCTTCCATTAATTGTGCCAACAGTTGTTGCCTTTACACCAAGCTGCTTGCCTATTGTCCTGTAGCCCATCCCAGTCTTGTACAGTTCTACAATTCTGTCCCTGGTGTCCTTAGACAGCTCTGTGGTCTTGAACATGGTGGAGAGGTTGAAGTGTGATTGACTGAGTGTGTGGACAGGTGTCTTTTATACAGGTAACGGGTTCAAACAGATGCCATTAATACAGGTAATGAACGCAGAGTAGTAGGGCTTCTTATTTAAAAAATAACAGGTTTGTGAGAGCCAGAATTCTTGCTGGTTGGTAGGTGATCAAATACTTAATTCATGCAATAAAAGGCAAACTAATTATTTAAAACCATTCAATGTGATTTTTTTTTAATTCTGTCTGTTACGATACGATAAAAATTACATTTTTTTTGTAGGTTGCAAAATTTGCAAAATCGGCAGTGTATCAAATACTTATTTTGCACACTATATTTATCCATCATGCAATGCCATCAGGAAGGCATCTGTGATTACAAATTTATTCTGCAGCATTATTAAAGGCCACTTTACACGCAACGACATCGCTAACGAGATATCGTTGGGGTCACGAAATTCGTGATGGACATCTGGCCTCATTAGCGACGTCGTTGCGTGTGACGCCTACGAGCGACCGGTAACGATCAAAAATACTCACCTAATCATTGATCGTTGACACGTCGTTCATTTTCAAAATATCGTTGCTGGTGCTGGACGCAGGTTGTTCGTTGTTTCTGAAGCAGCACACATCGCTATGTGTGACACCCCAGGAACAACGAACAACAGCGTTCCTGCGTCCTCCGGCAACGAGGTGGGCGTGTCTCCGCCCCTCCGCTTCTATTGGCGGGCCGCTGTGTGACGTCGCTGTGACGGCGGAGGTTGTGCGCTGCCCACAGCGACGTCGCTAGGAAGGTAAGGCCGTTTGACGCGTCCTAGCGATATTGTTCGCCACGGGCAGCGATTTGCCGCAGAAACGACGGGGGCGGGTGCGATCGCTAGCGATGTCGCAGCGTGTAAAGTGGCCTTAAGACTCCCAAACATATAGCCAATGTCATTAAAAAATGTATTCAACTTAAAGAAAAACCAGGAGTCCTGGAAGTGATGATTTGGCCCCACAGAGCCCTGATCTCAACATTATCAAATCTGTTTGGGATTACATAAAGAAACAAGGATTTGTGCAAGCTTACATCCACAGAAGATCTAAGATTATTCCTCCTCAATTTTTGGAACTTCCCTTTTGAGTTCCTCCAAAAAATGTGTGCTTGTGTATATAGAAAAATTGAGGCTGCTTTAAAGGCACAGGGTGGTCACACCAAATAATTATTGGAATCAGATTTCTATTCATTCACTTTGTATTTTGTTAATTGATAAAATAAATTATTAAAACTTCTATTTTTGAAAGCTTTTAACCTTGCAACATTTTTTCACCACCTGAAATTTTTTAACAATTCCACATATATCGTGCATATATAATATCATACTTTTCAAAAATATCAGTAAATACAGTACATTAGGATTTTCAGGTAGAGTGACAATGTAATGTCAGTAGTGGGCACATTTGACAAGTGTCTGCCACATTGTTTACCTAACCAAACTTACACTGGAGATCAAAATTAGAGAACAATGTAGGATCTTGCTTTTTCCAAAATAATGTAATGAGGGTTTTGTTTTTTTTGTAATGGGTGCACCATGCCTCTAGATAAGTGTTTTACAAAAGATCCAAAATTTATCACCAAAAACCCTTTATTTTGCCCAAAACGTGATGATCATAATTAGAGAACAGCAATGACTGTAGCACAGAGAAAGATTATAAGTAAATTTTCTGAAGATAACAACAGTCACCAATCAGTAGGAAGTGTACAGGCCTTTGCTGTGAATGACTGCAGCACATCTGCGGCCACAGGACATCACTAGTCTCTCACACTGCTATGGTGTTATTTTGATCCACTCTTCTTCCAGTCTCTTCCACAGTTCGTTGACTATTGTGGGTTTTTTGGCCATAACTTTGTCACCAAGGATTTTCCAGAGGTTTTCTACTGGATTTAGATCAGGACTCTGGGCGGCCATTTCATTATTTCAAGGAACTGGTTTACCTGTTTTGCTGTGTGACAGGGGGCATTGTCCTGCATGAAAATTGCTGGCTGATTGAGTGATGAACACAAGTAAGGAACCACGTGTTGTTGAAGAAGGTTCTGATACACACTTGCATTCACTCTGCCATGTAGCTGTATGAGAGGTCCAACTCCTGCTGCAGAAAACATTCCCCAAACCATGACCCTTCCTCCACCACCTTTCACTGACTTCTTAACACACTTTGAGTTCAGTCTTTCCCCAGTTTTTCGACGAACATAATATTTTCCATCAGACCCAAATAAATTGGAACTGTGGACCACTTCTCCTCTGTCCACACAACATGCTCCTCACCAAAGGTGAGTCTAGCCTTTAGATTCTTTCTACAAATGAGAGGTTTGGTCACTGCAGAGCGGGTTTTCAGTCCAAATGCTCTTAAACGTCGTGACACTGTATGACAAGACAGATCATTACCCTGTTCAGTGCTGAACTGCCGAATAATTCCAGCTGCAGTGTTGAAATGATTACCCATGGAGAGTTTCTTCATTATCCTGTCCTCTCTTGCACTTTGTCTTTCGAGGGCGACCAGCCTTCTTGGGGACTTGAAAGAGTTTGTGATGTTGTAAACATGCAATATTCTGAAAATCAGAGCCTTAGGACGACCAACATCTCGCTAAGGCTGATAGGGTCAATCCTTTGGCCTTCATATGGACAAACTGCTGCTGGAGGGTTTCAGTCACTTTGGAACAGCACACCATTTTTGCAAAGTCAGTGCAAACTCGAAAGTTAGGCTGTCAGTTAAATGGGATTTGTCAGATAATAAAGAAATTTAGCACCAGGTGCCAGATTAACACCAATAACTTGCAGGTATCTGAAAGTGTTCTCTAATTTTGATCAGAGTTCTTTTTCATCTTTTATCTCATTTACATTTTTATTATGTGCTTTAGAATAAATTCAAAATAATCTTAACATACTGCGAGTTTACTCATGTGAGTATATAATCACATAGGACTATACAATTGTGCCGCCCCCGTGCCAGCAACCGACGCTGCTCGGATCCGGACCTTCAGGGGTGGTGGCTCGAGGGTCTCCAGACCCGGGGGTCTCGCGGAGACGCCGAATAAAATGGGGGATGTAGATGTACGGGCTAGGCCGTAATAGGTTTGTGACGCCACCCACGGTGTGTGGTGAGGTGGGACACCACCGCTGCTGTTACGGGGCACCCGGGGGAGAAGTTGTGCAGCAAGATGTTAACCCCTCCGTGGGCAGGGATGGTGGCCCCGGGACCCGATGGCTCTGGTGCAGGGGGAATAATGACCTCAGAGGGTGCTGGTGTACTTACTGTTAGTAAAACACACAAGTCTCTGGTAAACCAAGGTCATGGTAGCCGGTGCCGCGGCCGGTTGTGTTCGGGATCCCTCACCCGGCTGGTGGTCGCTATCCTTTTTCTGCACCGTTATGTAAGGTGGACTTTCCCAGTATAAAACTCAGGAGTCCGCTCCCGGCTGGATGTGACCTAAGGAGCCATGCCCGCAGACGCTGGCCCGTGGGATCTATGGGCCCTGGTGGTGACCTCTTATCCCTAATCGGTGGGCTGAGGTCTTCTGTGAGGGACTTTGGGTGGGACAGGACCGCTAGTCCTGGCCTCAATTGCTTAATTACCCAGTTCCACTTGTTTCTGGTTCCTGGCTTCAGGGTCCGAGTACCCCCCTTTGTGTTACGGTTTCCGGGTCGGTTCCCCGTGTCGGTACCGGCAGGCTACAACCCTGGCCCGGTCCACCTCGGTTCCACCGAGCCGTCTTCCCGTCTCCTGTTAACGGAGACCACCGTCTGCCTCCTAGCCAAGGCAGCAGGGCTCCTACCCTGGCACCGTTCAACTTGGACTTGACTGCTGCAGCTACCCCTAGCTCCAGCCCACACTCCTGTCCCAACTGCACTCTAAAAGCCAACTCACTTACTTTCCTGCCCCCGGGCTGTCTGGACGCTTGGTTGGGCGTGTCCCAACCGCCTGGTCACGCCCATCGGTGTGTCTGTCTGTCCCTAAGAGGGGGGTGACTAGGGTTTTCTGGTTGGCTGTGTGTTTCCTAGTGAGGGAAGGTGTTATGCGGGGACCTATTTGTGACTACCTGGTGTTGCCAGGGTGTCACACAATGACTTTAACATTTAGGAAATGATGTGTTGTTTTCTAATTTTCATCTCCAGTGTAGATAGCAATATAAACCTGCAGTAGAGTAAGTTCTATGTTACAGGTGAAGACGATGTTGTGCCATTTGTTATGTCTATAATCAGAAAATGAAAATGTGGCCACCTTATGTGTGAAATCATACTTAAAAGGACATTTATTAATGAAATTGTGTAGTGCTATTGTCCCCAAAATATTTATAGGCTACATACCTATAGCTATTGGCTCATCTGTAAAATCGGAAGTCACCATAGTATGTAGGTGATGAAGATTCTCTAAATAATTAAATCACACATGAACACCACTTCAATGGTATGAGGATCTACATGCGAGATCACACTAGAGCAGACTTGGGTCTCAGCTAGTTCCTTAAATGGTATCATGAGCAATTGTGAGTGGAGCTATCCATTATGTTGCAATGCATGGTTTCCATAACAGAGCACATCCCAACATATACACCATCACACACTCATTTATATTTTCCATATCAGATGCACTTTTCCATCTTTCTGCTTCACATCAAAGTGAACCAGCTGAAAAAGGCCAAATGAAGCAGGTAAAACTCAATGGGGTCCACTGCAAAAATATTAAATTAAAAAAACAAAAAAACTTCATTATCATATCCAAAGAACAGGACATTATACTTTAAATTTTTGCATACTATTAGAAAAAAAGTTGCTTAGTCGTAATTGCTACACCTGCAGCTTGTTTGACTATTGCACTCCAAGTTTCTGAGACGCGAGGCAAGGTTTCCTTAGTGGAACAAGAATTAGATTAAAGGGAATCAGTCACCCACAAAACGCATTTTAAATTAGCCATACAGTGATGTAGGGGGCTTAGCCCTTATAACACCCATACTAGTACTATACCTGTTACTGATACAGTGCCTGAGAAAATAACTTTTAATTCATATGCAAATCAGAAGGTTTAAGCGCACCCTTTGCATGGCCAAGAAATTAGTAAACTGTTATGCCTCCTCATTAGCATATTGGGGGCCTTTCTCTGCTTCTGATTGACATTGCTCAGTTCCTATTACAGGATCAGGTTTTTTGAACAGTCAAAGAGATGGGCGGGACGGCTGTTCATATATCTCTATCCTAAGGCGTGGTCCATAGGTACAATGAAGACATCTGGATTCACTCAGTGTCGTGTGTGTATGGAGGTGAGCAGACCTCCAAAGCCGTTCTCATACAAATACAGAACAAAACATTACTCCTGAGTGGGCAATCCCTGCACTTACAGTATAAGGACTGGTTAAGCACTGTTTGATTCTTCTTTATGCCGGTAACGAGTGTTAAGTTTTCTTTAATTTCGTTCTGGATTATGAAGTTTTTAATAAACCAGTGGAAGATTTAAACGGAAACAGTTTCTCTGTGTATCTTGTTAAGCAGCCGATTGAGCCGATCTACCACAATTGGTGCTAGAAGTGAGGGCAAGATTCCCAAAGAGCAGGTGTAACTGCTATAGACAAACTACATGTCCTAGGTGAAGATGGTCATAAGTGTGGACGCACAGTCAGGCAAAATGGAGGACAAGGTCAAACAATTGGTTCTACAGCAACAGGCACAGCAGCAGATTAACAGGCTACTGATCCGGCAGAAGCAGCAATCACAGCGGCAGCAGCGGGCGTTTGAGCGGCAAATGGATCTCCTAGCTAAGGATGTCCGTGGCAGGGCTACCACTTCACCCCCAACTCCAGGTGATGACTTACATGTCTGGAAGGTGGTAAGAAGTGGCATACAAAAGATGACCCTGGGTGATGATATCGATGCCTTTTTGACTGTGCTTGAAAGGGCTGCAGAGCTGGAGAAGCTGCTGCTAAAGCAGTGGGCTGAGATGCTGGCACCATATCTAACTGGTGAATCACAAAAAAGCATACTATTACCTGGTTTTGTAATCCAATAAATCACTACAGTGACCATTTCAAAATATACAATTAATCTTTATTATCATGATTAAAAAAACATATACACAAAAGACATGAATAAAAACAGATAAGGTGTAAAACGGAGGGTCTGTCCAGACAACCACTAGTCAGTTTTACAATGTGAAACCATATAGCTCCATGAGGTGTATCATAGATCCTCAATTATACTACATATAAGGTGATTTTAATCAGCTGAGCTTATAAGGGTCAATCTCTGATGGTTCTCGTAGATTTTATATAAAAGAGAGACAAAACATCAATCAGATATAACACGCATATTGATGCGCATGGTATTGCACATAAGGTGACATCAATCAGCTGAACCCATCAGGGGTTAATCTATGGTAGTTTCCATGGAGTTTTCAGAAAAAGACATCAGACTAGTGTAACATATAAGAAAATCACATGGAAAGATGCATTTGATTTAAACACTGTTAGATGCAATGCACATATATTCGGTGCATCAATCCATATAATGCTGAATGTCAATAGATTATTATGATGTAATACCTGGTAAAGACAGACCCCCCACTAATATATTACCTGGTTTTGCAGGACACAAAAGAGTATGCCAAGCTAAAAACAGAAATATTGGCACGCTTGTGACTGTCAAGGATGACTAGGAATCCCAGGGCACAACAAGTCTACCTCTGGGCGTATTAAGGTGACAAACCCCCTCGCTCCCAAATGTTTGATTTGTTATATCTTGTCCAGAAGTGGTTGCTACTAGAGTCCTCCATTCCAGCCCAGATGGTCGAGTTCATGGTTATGGACAGATTTATTCTCTCACTTTTGAGACCAGTGCAGAATTGGGCTCCCAGGGAGATACCCAGAATAAGGACGACCTGGTTGACCTACTGAACAGGAACCAGGTGGTCAAAGAGTCCTCACGGAAACTGGGAGGCATCACATCTCCACACTGGGGTTCCAAAAGACAAGCCGACTCTCAAAAGAGGGGTATTATAACCACAAATGGGTGGTGTCCAAGGTCCCAAGAAGACGCTGACAGATTGCCAAAGACCTCTGCTACAGACTTAATTTGTTGGAGGTGTTTCAGCCCCGGGCATAGAGCTGTCCGTTGTCCCATGACCACCAAACAGTTGGACCTACCTAGGGTAGAGCTATAAATATTACGCCTATCCGGCCTGCAGTGTCAAAAGTCTACCCAGTGAGGGGCCGCACGCATGTCTCATGACAATGAATGGTATACTGGTGTCTGGACTCTTGGATTCAGCGATTTTGGTGACCCTGGTAAGGACCACACTCCCCCACCAGTTGATGCTTGGAAAGATTGTGGGTATCCTCTATATCCACAGGGACACTAAGGAATATCTGGTGGCCAGAGTGGTCATGTCATAGAAACCAGCTGTGGTTCCAAAACCCATGATCACAGTATAGTCAAGAACCTGTTACACCCGGCTAAAATAGGGCGAGACTTCACTTTATTCTGGCACTTGTTGCAAAAGGTGGGGTTGCGCAGATACTCAAATAAGAGTCAGTTGACTCTTAAAAAAAACCATCGTAGCCGGAGACTGATGGGTTTCCGTTGTGTGTGCTGGTTGGTGATGAAGACGAGGTGGCAACCCATGAGGCCACAATCGCTAAGTTGGGGGTTCTCCGGAGGTAACTTTAGATGAGGAACGCTTATAGGGGCATTTGATAATGTTACTGTTGTAAATGGGGTTGCTCAGAAGCCGGCGGCCGACACCAGGTACCCATACTTGGCTGTAAATGGGGACTTGCTATGTCGAGTTACCAAATTGAGAGGTGAAATATTAAAGAAACTGTTGGTACCAGGGGAAAAAGCAGAAAGGATCCAACTCCATGTGCTCAGTAAAATTTCCAAGGCTTTATTACAAAAATCAATAAAAGCCAAAAAGGCAGACTTACAAAGGTAATATAAATTTACATGTATATCTTTTGATTGTTTGATATGTTTCCTGTGTGAATTGTATCTTTGTTCTAATATTTATATGTAAGTTATTGGCTTCATTAATATAATATTCTGTAATTGAATTTGGAATCTTTTTATACACATATTGTTGGTGTAATGTATTGATTCATTCTGAATGTCTGTATACAACAATGTGTATTGTATGTTTTTTGATCATAAGTTGTGTTTATATTTGGGCGGTACATTTATATGTTTATTTGTGATCCCATGGGAGTTTCAAATTTTGGAATTGGATTCCGTCTCCACCTGTTATCATCAAGGGATCACATATAAAGGACGCTGGACTCTAGATGTCATACAGCTTTGATAAAGGACAAGAACTGTCTGAAATGCGTTGCTGGTTTCTATGATCATTTGCACGCCTTGAGGTTTTTTATATTACCTTTTAAGTCTGCTTTTTTGGATTTTATTGATTTTTGTAATAAAGCCTCGGAAATTTTACTGAGCACATGGAGCTGTATCCTTTCTGCTGTTTTTACTGATGTTCACACCGGACAGGGTGTTTTCCGTGCTCCAAGGAGGTGGGGGCCCAGGCACAGGTGAGCTGGCATTTTATCTGTTAAGCCCCCGTCACATTTAATGACTTACCAGCGATCCCGAAAACGATGTGACCTGATAGGGATTGCTGGTAAGTCGCTGGGAGGTCACTGGTGAGATGTCACACAGTCAGATCTTACCAACGATGCAGTAACGATGAGCGACCTGTATAACAAGGAGCGACCTGTATAGGAGGTCATTGTTAGGTGTCAAGCACAGCGATGTGTCCTGCCCAGCAGGACATCACCTTTGAAGAAAATGGTCCTGACCCTTCAGGAACGACTAGCGATCTCACAGCAGCGGCCTGATCGCTGGTAGGTGTCACACTTAACGAGATCGCTGCTGCGTCACAGAAACGGTGACGCAACAACTATCTCATTAGCGATCTCATTAGCAATCTCGTTGTGTGTGACGGGGCCTTTACTGTTGGTACCAGTGCCCTATAGACATAGGGTGATGAACATGGCCCATTCTCATATCTTGAGTGGTCAACTGGGTATAGACAAAACCCAAAAGCGGATCCTTCGGAGGTTCTATTGGCCCAGTTGTTAAGTACAGATTTTAAATTATTGCAGGTCTTGTCCCACCTGCCAGCTAACCATACTAGTCTCTCACTTCCATAGTCCCCTAGTGCCTCTACCCATAATAGAGGTCCTATTTGACCTAATTACGATGGATCTATTGTGACCCCTAGTCAAGTCCGCCGGGGGGCATCAATATATTCTAGTCATTTGTATTATGCGCCACAACACACAGAGGCGGTACCACTAAGGACGTCCTCCGCTTCAAGTAATGACCAAGAGTGAGTCCATATCTTCACCTGTACAGGACTGCCAAAGGAGACCCTGATGATCCAAATAACACCCTTTTTGTCCAAAGTAATGAGAGAGTTGTGTACATTTCTCCAGATTACACAACTGAAGACATTGGTGTACCATCCACAAACAGACGGGCTCATAGAAAGGTTCAACAAAACCTTGAAGGCCATGTTCACAAAGGTCATAGAAAAAGATGGCTGGGACTAGGATTATCTACTTCCATATCTGTTGTTCTCCATTAGAGAGGTTCCCCAGGCCTCTAAGAGGTTTTTTCTCTTCAAACTCCTTTATGGTTGACAACCTTGGGGACTCCTGGACATAGCAAAGGAAACCTGGGAAGCCGAGGTTACACCCTATAGGAGCATCATTGAACATGTTGTGCAGATGCAGGAGAGGATTGCAGAGGTGATGATTATCGTGAAGGAACGTCTTCTCCAGGCGCAAGAGGCCCAGGCGAGGGTGCACACATTCAGCAAGGATGAGACAATTCAGTTCAGGAGACTGGGTGTTAGTGCTGATCTGGCCAAATGGCAGAAGCCATACAAAGTGGTGGAAAAACTTGGGGAGGTGAACTATAAGCCCAGAAAATGAAAGCCCTACCAAATATACCACGTCAACTTGATCAAGCCATGGTGAGATAGGGAGCCAGTTGAAAATCCATATCTGGGGGCTAATCCTAAAAGCAATAATCAGGAATGTCATGTTGGCGAATACACTGTCTCCAGCCCAGAAACAGCAGTGCAGTAACTGCTCCAGTGAAACCGAAATCTGTTTTCAGACTTGCTGGGTTGTACGCAGGTTTTTGGAGCACAAAGTTCTGATGGAACAGTATGTGCGGGTAAACTTAAAGTCGTATTGAAGCCCACTGGAAGATGATTTCGAAGGGGGTGAAGAGGATATTAAGACTGGGCCTCATTGAGGAGTCTAGGAGTGGCTGGTCCAGCCTCATTGTCTTAGTGCTGAATCCCAATGGCGATTGCAGATTCTGCAATGTCTACTGGAAGTCAAATGAAAACTTCAAATTTCCAAATTCAATACATATCCGATGCCCCATGTTGATAAGCTCATTAAACGTTAGGGCTGACAAGAAACATCACAACCCTTGACTTAACGAAACGGTACTGGCAAATCCCCATGTCACAAAGTGCCAAAGAGAAGACGGCCTCCCCTAAACCTGATGAATGCTTTCAGTACACTACAATGTTTAGGTTGCAAGGAACCCTAGCCACTTTCCAGAGGGACATTGACCAGATCCTAGCTCCCCACAAGAAATATGCAACAGCATACCTAGATGATATCGTGATCTTCAGACTGGATTGGGGAAGTCATCTAAAAAAGGTCTAGGCGCTGCTTTATGCTCTGTAGAAGGCTTGGTTTGCCATAAACCAGAAGAAGTGTACTATAGAGAAGGAGGAGGCCAAATACTTGGGCTATAATGTCGGTAGGGGTAAAATCAAGCCGCAAGTAAATAACGTTGAAGCAATCCAAAATTGGCCACCGCTGCTCTCAAAAAAGCAGGTTAGGGCATTTCTAGGAATTGTGAAATACTATCGGCAGTTTATCCTGGATTTCACCATGATAGTCGCATCTCTGACCAACCTCCTTAAGGGCACAAAGTCATCTATGGCCAAGTGAACATCAGAAGCAAAGATGGCTTTTCAGGAATTGAAGCTAGTCCTGTGTAAACAGCTGATTTTGGTAGCACGTGACTATAATAAGGAATTTGTGGTCCAGACAGATGCTTCCGACCTCAGGTTAGGACTCGGAGCCGTATTGTCTCAGTAAATAATTTGCATGAATAATCCGGTAGTGTACCTAAGTAGGAAACTTGTCCTGCGAAAATAACTACTCCATAGTGGAGAAAAGGAGCATGGTCATTAAATGGGTGCCTGACACTTTAAAGTACTATCTGTTAGGTTGAAAGTTCAGGTTAGTGTTAGATCATGTACCCCTGAGATGGATGAGAGAAAAGAAAGGGAAGACTGCCCTAGTGATGAGGTGATTTTTAGTGCTTCAAGACTATAGCTTCCAAGTAGAACATAGGCCAAGAAAATTACATGGTAATGCAGATGCCCTGACTAGGCTTCCCTGTCTAGCGATGGAAGGTGCCAAACCTCCAATCTTCATCAAGAGATTTCACACTTGGAATTTTCTTTTGTTTATTTCTGACTTATCTGAGAAGATCTTTAAAGGAGGGATACCGTTATGTACCAGTCTCAGCTGGGCACGGCTCCCCCCTTCACCTGTGGAAGCTGCATCGAGCTTTAAAACAGGTGGCCCGGTGTATCCCTATGACATCATCTCCTTATGTCTTTTAAATGGAAGGTCGCATTTGGACACAAACCCATGTTTGAGCGTTAATCCAGAACTTTGTCCAACAGGCATATAGTAGTTTTTGCCTAAATCCAAGTCCTTGCTTCCTGTAATCTCTTTAGACTTCTGTGAATTCTGCACAATACCATCCTTTGCTGTAAGCTTCTTGAAATATTATTGAAGTCTTTTTGCATTATCTACTGCCATTTAAAGAGAATCTGTCACCCTTTCATGGGTTTTTACTTATTAATATGGGCATACAGGTTGCATAAAGGTCAAATTAGCCATACCTGTATGCCTCTTGGATGATGGGCTGTTTTGGAAAAATCCTCTTTTATATCTTCTATCTTCCAGAATATGGTGCATGTGCTGCCCAGAAGATAAGCCTGCCTTTGGTGTTCATTTTCTGCAATTTCTTCTCCACTTTTCCTTAGTACAGTATATGCCTATGATGTCAGGAGAGCGTCCGGAAATTCCGTACCTGCACATTCTGCCTGCTGTCTCTCCCCCTGTACTTTTGCCCTTCTGTAGGTACAGTCTTCAATTTTGATGTGCGCAGGCACCGCAGAGTCACAGTCAATTACCTAGTCCTCCTTATACCATGTCCTTCCTGGCATGCTCAGCCGACGCCTTGGGTTCGTGTTTCCACTCTGACCCGTGGCTTTGTGGATCCATGTCATCGCGTGAGCCTGACACCAGATCATGGATCTAAATATGTAGCTTTCAACACTCAGGAGCTTGGCAAAACTGGTGAGGAGTTTATAGTGTAGCATGGCGCAGGGCAGGCGAGGTCTGCATCTCCTGCACCCCGGCACGCTACATGAAGAGGGGGTCCTGGCTGGGTGTGTGCATTTTCGCTAAGGAGGCGGTATGTCTTTGCAGGCCACATTATTCCAATGGTTTTGGCTGGCCAGGACCAGATGTTAACCAGTTCATCAAGGACGACTTCTTTAAAAACGTGACTTTAGTCAATAGTAACTGGATGACAACTGTAAACACATTAGATTGCAGAAGAAGTTAGCTAAAAGTCATGGGTATGTCATTTAAATGATGGAATGTATGGAATGTATTGTTGGTAGGATAACAGAGGTTCTGCACTAACAAGGTAAATTTAAAGCAGAAGGAAGGAAATAGTGCTCACTGAGCCAAAAAAATAGAAAAAAAAACCCCTTTATTAAGTATATAAAAAATACATTAAAATTAGATGTGCCAGCAATGGCTAAAAACTAATATGAAACTGCCGTATGGCATGGCACCACAACACATAGGGTAAATTGTGTAATAATAATCACTGTGCTGCTAAATGCAGGACTGCATTATTATAGCTTACATACCAATACATTGTATAACTACATACATGAATTACAAGATATTGTACCAAAATAGAGGAATATCAAAAACATACAATGTGTTACTGAATAAGTAAATACTAAATGATAGGGCTCAGTATATGCGCTTGGCAGAATTATCCATCAGAGGGTAAATCTTGTAGACTGTGAGCCCTCGCGGGCAGGGTCCTCTCCTCCTGTACCAGTCTGTCCTTGTATTGGTTATGATTATTGTACTTGTCCCTATTATGTATACCCCTTTCACATGTAATCGCCATGGAATAGATGGCGCTATAATTATAAATAATAATAAAAAAATAATAAACAATATAGGAAAATACAGCAAAGCAGAGATGTCCACAAAAGATCAAAAGATATAAAGAACTGGGAAAACATAGGATTATGCGAAAGATGTAATTAAACAATGCATGGTATTAGTAAATGCAGTAAAGAGAAATACCCTGTGATGTGGTGCGATACCGGGTCCCTAACATGCGTTTCAGTGCTTTTGCCTTCTTCTGGTGTCAGTGATTGTTGTATTACTTAACCAAGGACCAGCGGCTCTCTTGACCTGAGCACGACAGCATGTGTTCTATGCACCTGTTGCGCTCAAGTTGGGAGAGCCACCAGCCAGTCAGAGCGTTGCGATGCAATCCTCAGGCGAGCAATACAACAGTCTGACTGCACCCAATCACCGATGCTGGCATAGAGGTGTGGGCGGGCGAAGGGTTAAATATTTATTTTGCATTAATGGACGACCCAATCACTGCCGCTACGGGTTAGAGAGCATAGGGGACCTGACAGGTTCCCTTTAAATAAATAATTTCATTTACTAGAAAACAATTTATTAGCACATTGTCATAGAAATGTTGTCCTGTTCCTGCTATTTATCGTGGAAATGAATAAACATAGTCTGACAGCCATGATCGAACTGTGTAGGGACACTTCCTTTGACAAGAGGAATGGTGACATGCACTTGTAAATGTATTAATTTATTTCAAGCAGGAGTAAAAGAGAAATGGCACAATCTCTTTGAAGACAATCTTTTGCCGGAAATGTCATTTTGTATTGTAAGTGTTTATTACTACACACATCTCATAGAAACTGAACTGATAGGCCCTTTAAAGCCCGCTTTACACGCTACAATGTATCTTACGATGTGTCGGCGGGGTCACGTCGTAAGTGACGCACATCCGGCATCGTAAGGTACATTGTAGTGTGTGACAGGTACGTGCGATTGCGATTGAACGGTAAAACGTTCATTGCATGCACGTCGTTGAATCCTGATGAATTGCACGTCGGGTTGTTCAATATTCCCGAGGCAGCACACATCGCTGTGTGTGACACCCCGGGAACATTGAACAGATCTTACCTGCGTCCCGTGGCTCCAGCCGGCAATGTGGAAAGAAGGAGGTGGGCGGGATGTTTACGTCCCTCTCATCTCCGCCCCTCCGCTTCTATTGGCTGGCTGCCGCGTGACGTCGATGTGACGCCGAACGTCCCTCCCACTCCAGGAAGTGGACGTTCGCTGCCCACATCGAGGTCGTATGGACAGGTAAGTACGTGTGACGGGGGTTAATCGTTTGTGCGGCACGTTCAACAAATTGAACGTGCTGCACATACGATGGGGGCGTTGCAAATCGCATACAATATCGTATGCGAAATTGCAACGTGTAAAGCGGGCTTAAGAATGCATTCTCACATCTTTGCAAAATTGCCAAGTTCGCTCTATTTTTGTTTTATTTTATTTTTTATCGGACAACTCTCAGACTCATACAGTGTCATGGATCCGAGAATGATATCTGTGAAACTTAGCAGGTCCTACCTGAGCTGGACAGTAGCATAGTACATGCAAACCATGTGCAGCACGGCAATGTACATGTAAATACCAGTTTAGCACATGTAATACAATTTGTGAGTAGTATAGTACATATAGTTAGAAAAAGAGCAACACGGTACATATAGTACAGGTAGAGCGCTGCATAATACATCAAGTACCAGGTAGAGGGCAGCACCATACATTTAGTACACACATCATAAAGTGTCCACTGACTGACTCTACTGACTGCAATGCAGATGAACAGTATATAATAGTTATGAACCACTGCATTTGTATACATTACTATGTTATAATATATTACTGCTTATTCTATTTCAGCTATATCATGTTCCCAAACAAGTTATTAAGCAAAAGTTAATTAGCACAATTAATTATTATTATTACGGAAGGAACATGTATGGACCAGAACGTCATTGCTTCATCAATGATCAGCACCAACAGATGTTTTGGTGGGAATAGCACAGTAAGAGCAGGTGGGAGAGAGAACAGTCTCAACGCAGTCTGCACATTGTAAGGATTAAGTCAGATCAGGGTTTATAAAGCCTTTCAGATGTTGCAGCCGTCTAAGTGCATAATCTCTAGAACCGCGTACAAATATGCCACATACGGACTGTGCTGGGAGGCTTTACTAGGCAGTCCCTAGTGGTAAATCTATCCCTCTACTCTTAAACTGAATTACCAAGACTTACTTGTCGGATTTTAATAATTTTCTGAGTAATATTTTGTCCAACATTTTAACAGCTAGTATAAAAGTGTCGAATTCTCTTTTTAGAAGAAGGTCCAGGTTAACCACCATATTGTTTAGGCAGGTGCACATAAGATTAAAGGGATTTTCCAGGCATTTGTTGTTGATGGTCCACAGGAAAGTTATCAGTATCAAATCGGTAAAGATCCCATACAGACACCCTAGCCGTAGTTCCGGATTCAGTGGAACTGTCCCGATTTGAGGGCTCAGTCTCACTGTGTCACGCTAGGTACGGGGAAGTACCAAGCGAGGTACCAAAAGGCACTGTCTAGGGAAAGGGGAAATGGTGACCCCTGACCAAACCTACTTCTGAACCCTGGAGTGCCTCATCACTCTAGATAGATTCCGCACCTATGCGCCAAGCCGGATACCTGATCCTATGTATCCCTAGTGCTGGACCCTAAATAGAGAACAGGTGGGATGAGCTCTTTGTCAACCCCACTAAATGCTAAAGGAAGACACAAGGAGGACAAACAGGGGTAAAAGCATGAACTACTTATCCACAGATGACTCAGGCAGAAGTTCGCAAAACATCAGCAATGATACCACAGATGAGTACAAACCACCTGCTTGCAATCAGAGCTTGAATGAATTGAATAATATCACGAGCACCAGTCCAGGGAAGATGGGAGTATATAAGCACCAAGAGAATACTGATAATCAGCAGCTGGACAGAAGTTTAGCTCCCCTGGGTCCTAAAGGGAAATAGATGAAAATCCAGCAGGAAAGTTACCTAGTACAATGAATACTGACAGCAGGAACAACGGAAAGTCAGGGAGCATTTTGAGCAGCCAAACTCTGTGAACTTCTACTGCCAGAAACCATGTGACTGTTTGTCAGCCGTGACACACTGTCAGGGCTTTGCTGGGTCCATAACTCCTCTTTCTCGGGGCGGCAGGGATGGTATCGCTCTGCACACATACATAATGAGAATTTGGTAATCTGGAACTGTATTGAAGGTAGTGAACCCAGAATCAGATCATACAGGTACATAGAAATACATCTGTATATAGCAGTGAATCTCTATGTCCCTGTATTTAGCACTGTATCCTAGAGGTGAAGAAATAATCAGATCATTTTGTTCTGATAAAATTACTAAAAAAAAATATCAAAAAACAATTGTAGAAATGTCAATTTTTTTCCAATTGCAAAAATGTAATTTTCTCTTTTTTTGTGAGTGTCCCTAGGACTTGAATCCACAACCTCTACAATTCCAGACAGAAGAAAAAGCTTAAAATTTGTATTGGTTTTCTTACCTGTGTTTTTTTCAGGATCCACAGTGAAGCCTAAGGCTATGTGCGCACGTGTGCGTATTACATGCAGTTACGCTGCGATCTGCAGCGCAGCGTAACTGCATGCGTCCTGCGTCCCCTACACAGTCTATGGAGATTGTGCAGGGGCCGTGCGCACGTGGCATATTAGAACGCAGCGATTCGGCTGCTGCCCGAATCACTGCGTTCTAAGAAGTGACATGTCACTTCTTCCGTGCGGTTTGCATGCTGTCTATAGGGAGAGGCAGCATGCAGAGCGCACGTTCTCTGCCGGCACCATGCGCTTCAGAACGGAGCTTTTCAGCTGCGCTCTGAAGCGCACCTTTTAGGTGCGGTGCAGAGCGCACACGTGCACACATAGCCTAAAGGCAAACAAAAACAGTAAAAGTGCACTGTTCAGTAAGGTCTGTACAAGCACCAAGGGCGCAGGTTTCATGAAATCACATTCACTTTGCTTGCATATTTAGGCCCGGGTCTTATGTAGCATAAATGCTACTTTTCTTCTACTGCTTTTTTGCTAAAAAATGCAGCTGTGTTTAACTGTCCAAACAAAGTGGATGGAATTTCATGAAGATTGCACCCACTGCACTGTGCCTCTTAAGATGCCGATAAACTGTGCGGTTTTGGTGCTTTTCTTTTTCTCTAGAGGCTCTATGTGGAGCCTAAAAAACACGTGTAAAAAAAGCTGCAGTTATTTTTCTCAATGCAAAGTTAAAGCTTTTCGGTACTATAAAAAAACACGTAAAAATGCAGCTTTACATCTGCACCAAAAATGCATCAAATAAGAGGGAAAGGCATAAAAAATGCAGCATAAATGCAATAGAAGATTATTATTTTACAGTTTGGTGCGGACAGCTACAGAAAACAAAACACAGTTTTTATGCAACATGAGAACACGGCCTTCCAGACACAAAAAATCCAGGTATCGTATAGCGAAGCTACATAAAAATGAGAACGTTCAGGCTGCTACTGTCGCGGGCGGGGAGGACGCCGTCGCTGCTGCGCTCTCGCTAACGCTCGGGTCCGGCGCTCTGCGGCTGCTGCTGCTGCTCAGTGGATCGAGCGGTGGGCCGGATCCGGGGACTCGAGCGGCGCTCCTCGCCCGTGAGTGAAAGGGGTGGTTGGTTTGGGGGATTTAGTCCGTGACGTCATCCACGGGTCGTGGTGAAGATAAGCACCACCGCTGCTGGTGACGGGGATCCCGGGAGCGATGGTAGGGAGCAGCTGGGATGTTGTTTTCCCCCTCCGTGGGTAGGGGTCGGTGGTCCCGGGGCCCGGTGATGTTGTGACGGGGAGGCAGGGTTGGTGAGGTGCAGGGTTGCAGGGACAGCGCGGCGCGGTGCCGGATGGCACGGGTGTACTCACTCAGCAAGAAAGGTACAAAGTCCTCGGTAAACCAAACGGCTGGATGGACGGGTCCCGCAGCCGGCTGCAGTGCTTCTCCCCGGACAGGTGATGGCGGCTGTCTTTCCCTGCACCTTGATGTTCTCTTTCTGACTACTATGGATTCCCAACGGTAGTGCGCTCCCTGGTGTATGGGTACCAGAGGAGCCCGTTTGCCCGCAGACGCTGGCCCTTGGGTCTCTAGCCTTAGGCGGTAGCTGTATACCCTCACGGTGTGGGCTGTTGCCTTCAATCGGGACTTTTGCTGTTGTGAAACCCCTGGGGTTCCAGTCACATTCGGATCTGACTATTGTCGGCGGCTCCAAGCCTGGTCGGGGTCCGATGACCCTACCTGTGTGTGCTGGCTTCACTTCGCTCCCCGGTCGGTACCGGCGAGCCGTCGCCTGTCCCCGGTCCTACGGTTCTGCGTTGCTCCACCACTCCTGCAGACGGCCACCACCATCTGCCAACCTTGCTGTTAGTGCCTGGGCCACAAACCCAGACACCCAAGTGTTTACTCCTCACTCCTTAAACTCCAAACTCTATCTGTCACTTTTCCCGCCTCCAGGCCTGTGAACTCCTCGGTGGGTGGAGCCAACCGCTTGACTCCGCCCCACCTGGTGTGGACATCAGACACTGGAGGGAGGCAACAAGGGTTTTTGTTTGGCTGGTGTCCCTGTCTGATGGGGGTGGGGGGGATTTGTATGTTATCTGTGACGACCTGGCTAGGCCAGGGCGCCACACTACAACTATGAATGAATGAACAAAAGATAAATCCATAAGTCACAACTAAAGATCAGCAGGATGCACAGATGACGTTGTGACAGCATTGGCTAAACAAAAGCTGCGCCGGAGACACCAGAAGGTAAGACATTTTTGGGCCTCCCTTCCAGCCACCAGGTGCCACTGACCTGGACCAGAGTACCATGAATCGTTCCACTCATCTCTAGCCCAACTGGCCTGAATACAACGGACTGACCCGTATTTGGGTCTAGACCCTGCAATTTCGGGCATCTGTTGCCACCTCCCCTCTGACATCTCCTGCCAGGATACAAAGAAATGGCAAATGGGCGAGGTTAAAATTTTTAACTATGCATACCACATTATTTGTCCATCTCTATATTCTTTCAAAGTTGGGAGGTATGACCCTAGCTAATCAACCGCAGAGATTTGGGGAGTGTTATTCCCATTTTATTATTCACCAGGCAGTGCCCCATACTTTATGTAGTGACTGTGCTTGGTACAGCAACTCCCTTGCAGCTCAGTCCCATTAACGTGAATCGGACTGACCTGCAGCCACTATAATACCGTGTTTCCTTGAAAATAAGACCTATCCCAAAAATAAGCCCTAGTGGGAATATTCAGCATTTTCAGTATAAGGCTGAAATATAAACCCTAACCCGTAAATAAGCCCTAGTCACGGTTCAATAATGAAGTGTCCATACATCTAAAAAAGTTCAGGAATACAGCAGGACACTTCATTATAGAAAGTAGATACCCCCAAAAGAGAGAGAAAGAAGAGAGAAGACCCCGAACTCATACTCACCAGATGCCGAACAGAAGGACCTGCAGTGGAACGCACACTCACACACATCAGATTGCACACCCACACACACCACATCTGACGATACCAATTGCATCTGGCTGGCAGAGAATACTTCGACACAGTGTAGTGGAGTGCAAGGACCTGCATTGGAGCGCATCGATTCTGGGGTTTTCAGAGACAAACTGTGTGCTCAAATGCAGCCAAACTGATTGGTGGACGTTTCATAATACAGATGGATAATGACCCAAAATATAAAGCCAAAGCAACCCAGGAGTTTATTAATGCAAAGAAGTGTGGAATATTCTTGAATGTCACCTGATCTCCACCCGACACAGCCACATTTCACTTGTTAAACACTAAACTTCAGACAGAAAGGCCCACAAAGACTGCTGAGACCAGATAACCCTCAACCAAAACCCTCCCATGTCCGATTAACCACTCCGAGACAAGTTAACCAAAATACAAACTTTATTAGGAGAGCTTTATAAAATCGGTAAACATCTCTCATCTTTTGTTGTGGATGGAGGTCGGTCACAGCACAATTAACCATTATAAATAACCACTTTCAAAACGAAACTTTGTGCCAGGCCGGACTTCCGGCGCACTTTAGCTTTCGTAATTGAACTGTGTTCCTTGAAACCGCTGTGACTGTAAAAGAATAACCAAAAACTAGGGAGGGTGGGACAGCACCATCCGGATCTCACAAGGTGAGGAGAGACCAGATCCAGGAAAAGAGGGAATATTTATAGGGGAAAGAAAGGGATTATGGGAACATTCCCATTGGATAAACCCTTTGGAAGGGGAGGAGGGAGAATCGGACATGAGAGGGGAACTTAACCCCTTACTACCCGGGCACAGCAGTCAGGGTGCATTCAGTAAAACACTGACATGCCCCTGAACAAGCAGCATCTGAAAACCCTGCAGTAAAGGCCAGCAGAGCATTAAAAAGGAGGAAACACAGATTCTGGTGATGGCCATGAGTTCAAGACTTCAGGCAGTCATTGCTAACAAAGGGTTTTCAACCAAGTATTAGAAATTCACATTTTATTTCCAAATATTTAATTTGTCCAATTACTTTTGAGCCCCTGAAATGAAGGGATTGAGATCACAAAATGCTTTAGTTCCTCACATTTTATACAATCATTTTGTTCAGCCCACTGAATTAAAGCTGAAACTCTGAACTTCACCTGCATCGGAATTTCCATTGTGGTAATGTACAAAAGAAAAATGTGAAAAATATTGTTTCTGTCCAAATATATATGGACCTAGCTGTATATCAAAAGGGTTTTTTTTACATACTGTACAGTGCTGGCCAAAAGTATTGGCACCCCTGCAATTCTGTCAGAGAATACTCAGTTTCTTCTTGAAAATGATTGCAATCACACATTCTTTGGTATTATTATCTTCATTTATTTTTGCTTGCAATGAAGAAGTGGGGTCTTCCTGGGTATCCTACCATACAGTCCCTTTTCATTCAGACGCCGATGGATAGTATGGGTTGACACTGTTGTACCCTTGGACTGCAGGGCAGCTTGAACTTGTTTGGATGTTAGTCGAGGTTCTTTATCCACCATCCGCACAATCTTGCGTTGAAATCTCTCATCAATTTTTCTTTTCTTTCCACATCTAGGGAGGTTAGCCACAGTGCCATGGGCTTTAAACGTCTTGATGACACTGCGCACCGTAGACACAGGAACTTTCAGGTCTTTGGAGATGGACTTGTAGCCTTGAGATTGCTCATGCTTCCTCACAATTTGGATTCTCAAGTAATCAGACAGTTCGTTGGTCTTCTTTCTTTTCTCCATGCTTAGTGGGGTACACACAAGGACACAGGACAGAGGTTGAGTCAACTTTAATCCATGTCAACTGGCTGCAAGTGTGATTTAGTTATTGCCAACACCTGTTAGGTGCCACAGGTAAGTTACAGGTGCTGTTAATTACACAAATTAGAGAAGCATCACATGATTTTTCAAACAGTGCCAATACTTTTGTACACCCCCTTTTTATGTTTGGTGTGGAATTATATCCAATTTGGCTTTATGACAATTTTTTTTTTTCATTGAAGACAAATTAAATGAAGATAATAATACCAAAGAATTTGTGATTGCAATCATTTTCAAGAAGAAACTGAGTATTATCTGACAGAATTGCAGGGGTGCCAATACTTTTGGCCAGCACTGTATATCTACAGTATGTGATAATCTTGAGAAGTTTTCATCCATTTCACATTTTAGTATTTTTTATTGTTCGTTCCAGTCTTTGATCTCCACATGGGTTAGAACCACCTATACATGTTCCTATTACAGCCCTGTTTTGTATGGAGACATAATAGAGCTCCTATTCAAATGCACGGAGCCTTTATTAAAGTTCTGTAAACATCTGATTTAATCCACCAGGAATTCAGATGATGGCATACAGAGCTTTATCCTTCAATCTATTCCATGAATCCATGCTCCATCAAGACACCATGTGTACAGAGATTTTCTCCTCTGCAGGCATCGCTCTGTTCAATTGCATGCATGAGGTTTTAACCCCAAGTCCTAAGTCAAGTTTGCGGGACTTGACTCGTGTAGCTTGTATAACAAAAGTCAATGAGGAACTACAGCATTTTTCCGGAAAATCTTACACAAAAACCCGAGCATGGCAGTGCTCACTCATCAGTAATTGCTATGCATATGTTTATTCTTTTGGTTGTTTTTTTAGCGCTTTTTCAGGTGGTTTCCATGCGGAATCCATGTGAACAAGACACCTTTTCTGCATATATTCTAAAGAGGTCAGTTCATTTTATTAAACTTTGGTGCACCATTTCCCTGCCATCTAGATTGATGCTTGCCGGGGGTGACTCAGTCCTTGATTGACAAATTGGGCCAGTACTGCTGGCATTAAAGAGAACTAACCACCAGAATTTTGCTATATGAAGTAAAGGCAGTGCCATACTGGCACTAGGCTGCTGAATCCAGGCATATCTTTTAGTTGATAGATGGGATGATTGATTGTTGAAATATCTTTAATCAAGGTTGCAGAAATGCACTGCACTTTGATTGACGTGTGCAGTGGGCAGGGCCTTTCTGAGTTGGGTCCTTGGTGTATATTCCTTCTCCTGTGTCTTGTATTGAATCCCCCTTTTCTTTATTTAAATATTGTGCCACCATTGCTGCAAAGAGCTCACATTTAAAGGGAACCAACCACGAGTATTTTGCTATATGAAGTAAAGGCAGTGCCATACTGGCACTAGCATGCTGAATCCAGGCACACCTTTTGTTGAAAGATCGGATTCTTAGTTGCAGAAATATCTTTAATCAAAGTTGCAGGAATGCACTGCACTTTGATTGACATGTGCATTTGTGGGTCAGGTCCTCAGTGTCTATTCTTCCTCCAGCTATTGCTGTTGGCAGTGCATGCGCATTGCCACACTAATTATGTCCCTATTAAACTGTCACCACAGTCCACGCATGCGCGTACCGCAATCTCCGGTGCCATTTTATTGAAGACACTCTGGAGAAGACTATTAGCGGCATCGCTGCGTGAGCACATTTTTTTTTTTACATCTGCACATACGCCTCTGCCGCTCATAGTCTGCTCCACAGTGTCTTCAATAAAATGGAGCCGGAAATCGCGGTACGCACATGTGCACACTCCGGCACGATTTTAATGAAGACATGATTACTGTGGCAATGTGCACGCACCACCAACAGTAGCAATGATGGCATTGTGCAATATTTAAATAAAGAAAAAGGGGAATGCAATACAAAATGCAGGAGGAGGAATATACACTGTGTGCAGAATTATTAGGCAAGTTGTATTTTAGCAGATTTTTTTTTATTATTGATCAACAACTATGTTCTCAATCAAGCCAAAGGACTCATAAATATCAAAGTTTAATATTTTTGTAAGTTGGAGTGTTTTTTTTTATTAGATTTGGCTATCTTAAGAGGATATCTGTTTGTGCAGGTAACTATTACTGTGCAGAATTATTAGGCAACTTAATAAAAACCAAATATATTCCCATCTCACTTGTTTATTTTCACCAATTAAACCAATATAACTGCACAAAATTTAGAAATAAACATTTCTGACATGCAAAAATAAAACCCCCAAAAAATAGTGACCAATATAGCCACCTTTCTTTATGGTGACACTCAACAGCCTACCAGCCATAGATTCTGTCAGTTGCTTGATCTGTTTACGATCAACATTGCATGCAGCAGCCCCCACAGCCTCCCAGACACTGTTCCAAGAGGTGTAGTTTTCCCTCCCTGTAGATCTTACATTTTATGAGGGACCACAGGTTGTCTATGGGGTTCAGATCAGATGAACAAGGGGGCCATGTCATTATTTTTTCATCTTTTAGACCTTTACTGGCCAGCCACGCTGTGGAGTAGTTGGATGCATTTGATGGAGCATTGTCCTGCATGATAATCATGTTTTTCTTGAACGATACCGACTTCTTCCTGTACCACTGCTTGAAGAAGTTGTCTTCCAGAAACTGGCAGTAGGTCTGGAAGTTGAGTTTCACTCCATCCTCAACCCGCAAAAGGTCCCTCAGGTTCATCTTTGATGATACCAGCCCATACCAGTACCTCACCTCCACCTTGCTGGCGTCTGAGTGGGAGTGGAGCTCTCTGCCCTTTACTAATCCAGCCTCTGGCCCATCCATCTGGCCCATCAAGAGCCACTCTCATTTCATCAGTCCATAAAACCTTTGAAAAAGCTTAAAAGGGGTAGTTCACTAGTTAGACTTACTAGCCACATCGATCTAACATTGAGAAACAAGGTTTCTCTCAAATACCTTGTGTTAGCACAAGGTACCTGTGAGCAGTGCTATTGCAGTCCACTCATCCCCATCGTGTGACCTTTGGGATCTATGAACTCTGATGTCCGGTGATGTCATGTCAACCTCCAGTTGACCTGACATCACCGAGCCTGGCCCCAGTCTCCGTAAGTGACTGGGCTGTGGGCGGCGTTTCACCGCTCATCACAGCCCAGCATCGCTCCTGCT
Organism: Anomaloglossus baeobatrachus; assembly: GCF_048569485.1. NCBI lineage: Eukaryota > Metazoa > Chordata > Amphibia > Anura > Aromobatidae > Anomaloglossus > Anomaloglossus baeobatrachus. The sequence goes on from NC_134354.1 coordinate 688,395,722, forward strand.
TGCAGCGCTCTACAGTGAAAGAGAGAGCAGAGAGATGCTAAGCTGTGATGAGAAGTGAAACGCTGCCCACAGCCCAGTCACTCACGGAGACTGGGGCCGGCCGCAGTGATGTCACCGGACTACAGAGATCACAGATTACAGGGGTCATGCGATGTGGATTAGTGGACCGCAATAGCACCGCTCACAGGTACATTGTGCCAACCGGACATCTGAGGCCATGGAGTCCCTGGGGGGGGGTCACTTGATGGGAATGAGTGGACCGCAACAGTGCCGCTCACAGGCACTATTGGCAACACAAGGTATTTGAGAGCAACCTTGTTTCTCAACGTTATATTGGTGAGGCGAGTAATGCCAACTAGTGAACCACCCCTTTAAAAATGGTGAGCTCATTGCCTAGAAGACTGGCCACTGCTGATAGACTGCCATGTTGATCGGTAGCCACTGCCAACGAGCAGTAAACAATTAAATTAAAAATCCCTCTGGTCTTGAATAAGATTTCTAATAACAAATAAATTGCAATGTTGCATTTTCCCATCAGTTGATGAGATAGCCCCTTTACTGGCCCTCTATTTCTCGGTAACTTTGGCCAACAGGTGTAATATAGAAAACAAAGGCATTTTGTGAAATAGAAACATTAAAAAAATGAATCTATTTGCTACTGTTGAACCGGAGGATTAAGCGGTGGAAAAATATCTGGTGCTCAGGAGGATAATATCATCTGCTCCTACATCTGATATGTCACACAGTCTGATATTGCACTGTAGCGATTGTGCTGCAGCTTGTTAGTATGTCAGATAGAGGGAAGCTTTCATATATCACTCTCATAGACACACTATTCATTTTCCTCATCTCCTCGCTAAAGAAAATAGGCCTCGGGTTATTTATACTGAGGGCTATAGTTACTGAAGACAGACAACTTCATATTTGAACTAGTCATAGGGATTCCCATCATCATATAAAACTCACAGGGGAGCCTGTCCATCAGCCGCTGCTCTATTTTTTGCTGCGGTTAACAAGAGTTTCCTGATCAAAACACTGACTTCAGAGAAATTCATGAAGTGTTCCAAAAAGTTAAACCTCAGCAATATAGTTCTTGGATCACGTTCAAAAACACTAAAACTTTAGCAGCCAAGTGATCTTCAAGTAAAACTGTGGTCGTTTGTTTTTGGTTATTTTCTTTATTTCAGTAATAAGTTAATCCTCTTTATGTCATAGGCAAACGGGGAGAAAAAAATATAAATATGAGAAACTGATGGGATATACAAGGTTTCCACCGCTGTTATTTCTAAAAATCAGTCCCTTCGTTATATCTAATGTTAGAAGAATTGTGAGACAATAAATACAGTTAGAATGGATGTCATGCTTTTTTAAGATGCCATACACATTTGATTAAAGTTGGCCAAACCTGCCAATATTAGACTAAAGGGTGCTTTACACGCTGCGACATCGCTAGCGATTGCTAGCGATGTCGCGAGTGATAGCACCCGCCCCCGTCGTTGGTGCGATATGTGGTGATCGCTGCCGTAGTGAACAATATCGCTATGGCAGCGTCACACGCACATACCTGTTCTGCAACGTCGCTGGAGACACCGAACAATCCCTCCTTCAAGGGGGAGGTGCGTTCGGCGTCACAGCGACGTCACAAAACAACCGTCCAATAGAAGAGGAGGGGAGGAATTGAGCGGCCGGAACATGCCGCCCACCTCCTTCCTTCCTCATTGCCGGTGGACGCAGGTAAGTAGATGTTCGTCGTTCCTGTGGTGTCACACACAGCGATGTGTGCTGCCGCATGAACAACGAACAACCAGCGGCATGCCCCACCAACGATATTATCTAAAGGAGCGACGTGTCAATGATCAACGATTTTTGACGTTTTTGCGATCGTTGATCGTCGCTCCTTGGTGTCACATGCTGCGATGTCACTAACGATGCCGGATGTGCGTCACTAACGACGTCATCCCGACAATATATCGTTAGCGATGTCGCAGCGTGTAAAGCACCCTTTAGGCCGGAGTCACACTTATGAGTGCCTCGCGTGTAACTCGTGTGAGTCTCACATCGCATCATCTGATACGGGCGCACACTCTCCTGGCAGGAGCGGGTCGGTTGCATGTATCTATATGCAGCTGAGACGCTCCTGTCCGGAGAGTATCAGGCCGTGTCAGATGCTGCTATGTGAGACTCACGCGAGGTACACACGAGGCACTCACAAATGTGACTCTGGCCTTATGGGGCTTCTTGACTCTTCTCGGACACATTATGTCAGGGGAGTCTAAGGTCTGACCATAGGCGGTATATAATGAGTGCAATATGGGCTACCACCAGGAGCCAAAGGCTCTGGTGGTGCCATGACCAGATTAGAGAATGGCAGCTTCCATCGCCTTTTCTCAGCTACATGTGTCGCGGGCGGCGGAGCGCTGCGCTCGCTAATGCTCGGGTCCGGCACTGCTGCTACTGCTGCTGCTCGGTGGCTTGAGCGGTGGGCTGAATCCGGGAACTCGAGCGGCGCTCCTCGCCCGTGAGTGAAAAGGGGGTGGTTTGGTTTGGGGATTTTGTCCGTGACGCCATCCACGGTTGTGGTGAAGTTGGGACACCACCGCTGCTCTGGACGGGGATCCCGGGAGCGATGACAGGGAGCAGCCGAGATGTTTCTCTCCCCTCCGTGGGTAAGGGGGTTTTGGGGGTCCCGGGGCCCAGTGATGGTGACTGTAAGATGGATGGCGGGGTTTGGTGAGGTGCAGGGTCGCGGGAGGGCAGCGCAGTGCCGGGCGGCACGTTAGTACTCACTCAGCCAATGATGCAGACGGAGTCTCTGATAAAACAAACGGCTGGATGGACGGGTCCCGCTGCGATGGTCACTCCCGGTAGGTTGGCGGTGACTGTCTCTCCCTGCACCTGTAACGTGTCTTCGGCTCCAATGGCTTCCCACCGGTAACCCGCTCCCCAGCGGTGTATTTGCCAGAGGAGCCCCTCTTTGCCCGCAGGCTCTGGCCCTGGGAACGCTAGCTGTGGTGGTAGCTGTATTTCCCTTCACGGTTGAGCGGTTGCCTTCAGTCGGGTCTTTGCTGCTGGGAAACCCCGGAGGTTCCCGTCGCTTAACGGCGACTCCAAGCCTGGTCGAGGTCCGTAGGCCCTGCCGAATGGTGCTGGCTTCTCTTCACTCCCCGGTCCGGTACCGGCGGGCCACCGCCCGCCACCGGTCCTTACGGTTGTGCGTCAATCGGCTTCACCTGCAGACGGTCACCACCGTGTGCCAACCTTGCTCTTAGGTGCCCGGGCCACGTACCCGGACACGGTCAGTCTGCTCTTTCTCCTCAACTACCACCTCTCTCCACTCCACTCCAAAACTACTCTGACTTCCTTTGCCGCCTCCAGGACTGTGAACTCCTCAGTTGGTGGGGCAAACCGCCTGGCTCCACCCCACCTGGTGTGGACATCAGCCCCTGGAGGGAGGCAACAAGGATTTATGTGTAAAAACAAAAAAACAAAAAAGTGAGCCGGAGTATGAGATGGTATACATGGAACTTGTGAGACCATGTTCACACTGGCCATGAGACAAATAGAAACCAAGGAAAAAAAATTGTGAACACATACCCTGCTGTAACTAAATAAAAGCATAGTGCATATAAACATAGGGTACTTAGTAAACACTGTTTTTGATCAAAAAAAGCATAAAGCTATCCCACCAAACGTCAAGGTGTACCCAGTTGGGATAGTACCTACACTCTCTAATATTAAAACCTTACCATGGGTCTAAAATAGGCCTCAATGTGGCTAAGGGCTGAGAGCGACCGGGGTCCCAACAGGACACACACAGTCAGGGGGATTCACAGAATGAAATGTCCAGCTCGCTGAGAAGGGGGCCACTCCCTGTTTGTACTGAATACAAAAAAACTACATAAAAACAAAAAAGTGAGCCGGAGTATGAGATGGTATACATGGAACTTGTGAGACCATGTTCACACTGGCCATGAGACAAGGAGAAACCAAGGAAAAAAAATTGTGAAAACATACCCTGCTGTAACTAAATAAAAGCATAGTGCATATAAACATAGGGTACTTAGTAAACACTGTTTTTGATCAAAAAAAGAATAAAGCTATCCCACCAAATGTCAAGGTGTACCCAGTTGGGATAGTACCTACACTCTCTAATATTAAAACCTTACCATGGGTCTAAAATAGGCCTCAATGTGGCTAAGGGCTGAGAGCGACCGGGTCCCAACAGGACACACACAGTCAGGGGGATTCACAGAATGAAATGTCCAGCTCGCTGAGAAGGGGGCCACTCCCTGTTTGTACTGAATACAAAAAAACTACATAAAAACAAAAAAGTGAGCCGGAGTATGAGATGGTATACATGGAACTTGTGAGACCATGTTCACACTGGCCATGAGACAAAGAGAAACCAAGGAAAAAAAAATTGTGAAAACATACCCTGCTGTAACTAAATAAAAGCATAGTGCATATAAACATAGGGTACTTAGTAAACACTGTTTTTGATCAAAAAAAGCATAAAGCTATCCCACCAAACGTCAAGGTGTACCCAGTTGGGATAGTACCTACACTCTCTAATATTAAAACCTTACCATGGGTCTAAAATAGGCCTCAATGTGGCTAAGGGCTGAGAGCGACCGGGTCCCAACAGGACACACACAGTCAGGGGGATTCACAGAATGAAATGTCCAGCTCGCTGAGAAGGGGGCCACTCCCTGTTTGTACTGAATACAAAAAAACTACATAAAAACAAAAAAGTGAGCCGGAGTATGAGATGGTAAACATGGAACTTGTGAGACCATGTTCACACTGGCCATAAGACAAAGAGAAACCAAGGAAAAAAATTGTGAAAACATACCCTGCTGTAACTAAATAAAAGCATAGTGCATATAAACATAGGGTACTTAGTAAACACTGTTTTTGATCAAAAAAAGCATAAAGCTATCCCACCAAACGTCAAGGTGTACCCAGTTGGGATAGTACCTACACTCTCTAATATTAAAACCTTACCATGGGTCTAAAATAGGCCTCAATATCAACGGTCACCACCATCTGCCAACCTTGCTCTTAGGTGCCCGAGCCACGTACCCGGACACGGTCAGTCTGCTCTTTCTCCTCAACTACCACCTCTCTCCACTCCACTCCAAAACTACTCTGACTTCCTTTCCCGCCTCCAGGACTGTGAACTCCTCAGTGGGTGGGGCCAACCGCCTGGCTCCACCCCACCTGGTGTGGACATCAGCCCCTGGAGGGAAGCAACAAGGATTTATGTGTGACTGATGTGCCTAACCGGGGTGTGGGGTGTGTTGTTGCAGTACCTGTGACGTCCTGGCTTGTCCAGGGTGCCACATTCCTCCTTGGTTAAACGCAGACCGTCCGCGGGCTGCCCGTCCATCACCGGTTTTATTTTGTAACTGTAGAAAAAGAGGAAAACATATAAAACATTCAACATAAGCATGTTATAACTCTTCCCTTAATGGGAGGAACTTCCTTTAACGTTATTAAAATACATTTTTATTAACGGTACACGGCTTCCGCTCTCTCCCGCCCAAACAACCTGGCCCTGATGCTGCCCCTAAGAAGTGGGCAGCACCCCTTGCCCCAGTCCATTACCAAGCCGCCCGAGCGGGTACGGTCCCTTTCAGGGGACCCACGTCCATGGGGGACCCCTGACCCCCGGAGGATGGCCACCGGTCCAGGTGGTGGCCGGGCCCCAGCCTACTCCACTGCGGGCCCTTCCTCCAATCTGCCTCTCCGGAGGCGGTAACGGATGTATGCCAACAATTATTTACATGCCACAAGTTTGTGGTTGCCCTGCCAGTTCTCGGGCGTGTCCGTAAGTAGTTCCTTACGCAAACGATGCAAAGGGTCCCTTCACGGACAACTTGCCGGCAACGGCCGGTTCAATCACAGTTGCAAATCAGATAACATCTTCGGCTGATTTAATCTTATCATTCGGTTACTTAACAGTACTGGTGGTCCCAACGGGGACAACTTGCAGCGGAGGGACCGCTGACATCACTGCTCACTTTCATCCCCTTCACCCGGCCTCGGGTAGAAGAACACGGGTACCAGCCCCTCCAGCGCATGGCAGGCGCGACGGGGAAGGGCCGCCCGGTATCCATTATTTCCGCTCCGTGGGATGTAAGTGGCCTCCATGTCATACAAGGCGACGACTCCTTCGTCCTCCGAGACAGGTTTGGTGTCAGGCCCGGAGTCACTATCGTCTGTTCCTGCGCCAGGCGAGTTGCTGCCAGCTGCCGCAGTTTCCGGGCTCGCTACTCCTTCTGCTGCCGCTACAGGGGGCCGCAAGCCAGACGGACCAGCAGCGGCAGGGTGCGCAGGTAGGGAAGACGAGGGCAGTATGGGGGCCAGGGGCAGACCGGGTCCCTCAGCCGCAGCAGCCGGTCCCTCAGGGACACAGGGGCGTAGGTCACTCACCAGCTCCTCCATCATAGCCTCCATCCCGTACACCCGGGCGACCGCAGCCACCTCCTCCACCTCCGCGGTCCACTGCTCCATCAGAAGGCAGATCTGCCTCCGGTAGCGCCGGCAGATCCCCGCAGTTCGGGCCCTAAGCCAGGCGCTGTTCCAGGCACCGGCTCCGTCTCTGCGTAGCTGGGCGAGGCGGACATGTTGGCAGCGGCCTCTTCCAGGAACCAAAGATGGCCGCAGAGTCCTGGCGTCCCTGCTTTTATAGCCGTGTTTTACATGCGGCCAGATGCCATCCGTCCCCCCTTGGTTTCTTTCCGGCACCTCCTCTTCAGGGGTGGAGCCTCGGCTTTGCACCTCCACTGCTCGGGAAGAGGCTCGAGCGGGGAACTTTTCGCACCCAAGATGGCAGCTTCTGAAAATTTTCGGCCGGACACCTGCGGTGGGACACAAGGCGCACTTCTACTGGTAAGTAGAGGGGTCCGATCCTGTTCGTGACGCCAAGTTGTCGCGGGCGGAGTGACGCTGCGCTCGCTAACGCTCTGGTCCGGCGCTGCTGCTACTGCTGCTGCTCGGTGGCTCGAGCGGTGGGCCGGATCCGGGGACTCGAGCGGCGCTCCTCACCCGTGAGTGAAAAGGGGGTGGTTTGGTTTGGGGATTTTGTCCGTGACGCCATCCACGGTTGTGGTGAAGTTGGGACACCACCGCTGCTCTGGATGGGGATTTCGGGAGCGATGACAGGGAGCAGCCGAGATGTTTCTCTCCCCTCCGTGGGTAGGGGGGTTTTGGGGGTCCCGGGGCCCGGTGATGGTGACTGTAAGATGGATGGCGGGGTTTGGTGAGGTGCAGGGTCGCGGGAGGGCAGCGCAGTGCCGGGCGGCACGGTAGTACTCACTCAGCCAATGACGCAGACGGAGTCTCTGATAAAACAAACGGCTGGATGGACGGGTCCCGCAGCCGGCTGCGATGGTCACTCCTGGTAGGTTGGCGGTGACTGTCTCTCCCTGCACCTGTAATGTATCTTCGGCTCCGATGGCTTCCCACCGGTAACCTGCTCCCCAGCGGTGTATTTGCCAGAGTAGCCCCTTTTTGCCCGCAGGCTCTGGCCCTGGGAACTCTAGCTGTGGCGGTAGCTGTATTTCCCTTCACGGTTGAGCGGTTGCCTTCAGTCGGGTCTTTACTGCTGGGAAACCTCGGAGGTTCCCGTAGCTGACGGATTTGACCGGTTTAACGGCGACTCCAAGCCTGGTCGGGGTCCGTAGGCCCTGCCGAATGGTGCTGGCTTCTCTTCGCTCCCCGGTCCGGTACCGGCGGGCCACCGCCCATCACCGGTCCTTACGGTTGTGCATCAATCGGCCTCGCCTGCAGACGGTCACCACCATCTGCCAACCTTGCTCTTAGGTGCCCGGGCCACGTACCCGGACACGGTCAGTCTGCTCTTTCTCCTCAACTACCACCTCTCTCCACTCCACTCCAAAACTACTCTGACTTCCTTTCCCGCCTCCAGGACTGTGAACTCCTCAGTGGGTGGGGCCAACCGCCTGGCTCCACCCCACCTGGTGTGGACATCAGCCCCTGGAGGGAGGCAACAAGGATTTATGTGTGACTGATGTGCCTAACCGGGGTGTGGGGTGTGTTGTTGCAGTACCTGTGAAGTCCTGGCTTGTCCAGGGCGCCACACATGGATTTCATCGCACAAGCACGTACCTGCCGGCCACAAGAGGAAGTAGAGACCAACGACATGTAAGTATTAAAAACTTATTTTTTAACAAAATGGATGAAATAGGGTTGAGAGAGAGGAAATTATAATGAATTGAGGGTGGAGTGTGGGAGAGGAGAAATTATAATGAGGGTGAAAAGGGGAGAAAGGACATTATATTATAATGAATTGAGGGTGGGTGGGGGGCATGTAGCTATAATGAATTGGGGGAGCTGGAGGTGCACAGTGGCGGGGCATTGAGGATGCAGGAGATTGCCTGGTTATGAATTGGGCCCAGCGACTAATTAATTTATAAATTTCTTGGATGGAGAAAAGTGGCTATTTATAGTTAGTGGGGGCATAGTTGTAGATTATCAATTTACATTTGTAATCATGGGTTGTATAAGGGGCACAGTGATCACGGCGACAAACTGCAGTGGCCGAGTTCTGGAGGTTTGACGAGATGAAAAAGAAAAATGCTGTAATCAAACAAGACATCAGCAGTAAGTTACTGGATGTAAATATTTAATCTGTGTATGGTACATTTACATTGATAGTGGTTGGGTAAAGACAAGCGCAAGCCTTACCAGGGTAGCACCAATAGTTTTTCTTAACAACCTTCAGCTTGATGGATGAACGCTCTGTAGGAAGATCGATCTTGTGCAAGCCTAGGTAGGTCCACCATTATCTTCTCCACCGTTATCTTGATAGTATCAAGCCATCGGGTTGCTGGTCTTCCACTTCACCTTGTTCCTTCTATTCTTCTAACTATTATGTCCTTCTCCAGTGATTGCTCTCTTAGTATGATGTGTCCAAAGTAGGCAAGTCATAGCTTAGTGATCCTTGCTTTAAGTGACATGTCTGGTTTGATTTGTTCCAAAATTGATTTGTTTGTTCTTTTTGCCATCCATGGTACTGATAACATCCTTCTCCAGCACATTTCAAAGACATTGATTTTTCTTCAGAATTTTTTCTTTATTGTCCAGGTTTTGCATCCATATGTCACTACAGAAAAACCAGACTATGTTTGAGTCGTATTAAACAACAAAGAATTTATACAGCTCACCGTTGGACGTAGATCATTCATGAAAGCATGGATCATTCCATAGAGAAAGCCAGACGGTGCACGGAAGACAAAAGAGGCTGGAGGTAATTGCAAAGAAAAAAATCCGGCAACAAAACGTCCTTATTCAAGAAAATGTTTTTTAATAAAATCCCAACTTTATTCATACTAATTAAAATCCATAAAGGTGTATGAACATGAAGATGCAGTTAACGTGTTTCAAAAGTAAACCTTCCTTAATTATAACCATGACAAATACATACACAAAATGAGCTTAAACAAAAAAGGAGGGGATATTTGGTAGGAGGAAGAAAAACAATTAGATGAATCAGCATCATCTGTGAACTAACACCTTCTGCAATTTGACAACCATGCCTCGTCACCGTGTTCCATTCCAACTGTTGATTCTTGGTTGATGTTAAAGTTACTGATAAGGCTGATCAGATGGTTTGGTATACCACTAGCCTTCATGGTATTTCAAAGTTTCTGGTTATCAACACCGGCAAAGGCTTTGCTGTAGTCGATGAAGCAAAAATAGAGCTCCTTGTTATATTCTTTGGCCTTTTCCATTATCCATTTATATTAGCAATTACATATTTTGTACAATCTTTAGTAGTATTTTGGAGGCATGAGTGCAATAGTCTGATAGTTTGCAAAGCCAGTAGCATCTCCCTTCCTCAGAATAGGAATAAACACTGATCCTGTCCAGTCCTTGGGCCATTTACCAGTTGTCCATATCTGTTCACACAGGCATGTGATGACAGTAACTGCTGCTTCCGAAGACTTTATTAGTTCTTTTGGAATACTAGTAGGAAATATTGTCACCTGGCCGGGGTTGTGTGCGCACAACTACATAAAAACATTTATAAATGGCTGCTGCAGACCCACGGAGTGAATAGCAGATGTTTGCTCCCTTCTAACAGTCTCGCACCCCTACAATCTATTCTAAACTATGCTGCCCGGCTAATCCACCTGTCCCCCTGCTACTCCCCAACCTCTCCTCTCTGCCAATCCCTTCATTGGCTTCCCACTGCCCAGCGATTCCAGTTCAAAAGACTAACCATGACATATAAAGCCATCCACAACCTGTCTCCTCCCTACATCTGTGACCTAGTCTCCCGGTACTTAACTGCACGTAACCTTCAATCCTCACAAGATCTCCTTCTCTGCTCCCCTCTCATCTCCTCTTCCCACCATCGCATCCAAGATTCCTCCCGTGCCTCCCCCATACTCTGGAATGCTCTGCCACAACATATCAGACTCTCACCTACCTTGACAAGCTTCAGAAGGAACCTGAAGACCCACCTCTTCCGACAAGTGCAACCAGCTCTACCCTAACCTACTGTACCCTCACCTATCCCTTGTAGACTGTGATCCCTCGCGGGCAGGGACCTCTATCCTCCTGTACCAGTCTGTGCCTTGTATTGTTTATGATTATTGTACTTGTCCCTATTATGCATACCCCTTTCACATGTAAAGCGCCATGGAATAAATGGCGCTATAATAATAAATAATAATAATAGGAAGGAATAGGTTAAACCGCACTCCCAGTGGAAGGTGCCGGGAAGGATGAAGTCAGATGAATAAAATAAAAAAAAAAGCATGAAGGATGAGAAGGGTAAACTACTGAATTATAACCTGGCTTCATCCTTCCCTGCCTCTTCCACCAATAGTGGGTATTAACCCATTCCTTCTTGTTATGCTAAGGGTACATTTACACGGACCGAGCGTTCTCTATCCTTCCTTCATTAGCTAACAGCATTATTTTTTTCTACTACTTTCTCGTTGATGACGCTTCTCTAAGAATCCCAGTGCATGCTGGGACACTGAAACGAGTCATCATCAAAAGGCAGTGGATGCAGTTACTGCCGCAGCCTCTGCACCCTCCCTGAAATGAAGTCATCAGTGACCTTCGTTTTAGGGGTTGAGCTAGTTTCTGCTTTACTGAGCATAGGCCAGTTTTCAATTTTGAGGAATGATCATTAAATTCTTGTCACTGTGCTCTTTTCGTCTCCGTGCAATATAGTCTCTCACCAGCTCTAATCAGAAGGTACGATTCGGTAACTGATCGCACTGTCATTGTGCAGTGTAAATAAAGAACGATCGAGCACAGACCAGTGCTGCCCTCACAAATTACATCACTTGTAGGGGTGGGGCTGGTCTTTGCTCAATCGATTTTGCCTTACAATGTGCACTGACCATGCGTTTTGTTGCCGGCTTGTCGCTTTTGATCAGAGCTGGGGACAGAGTGCATTGTCACTGTGCACCGAAAAGGACAGTGACAAGAATCTACTAATTATCTGTTAAAATTGAAAACCGACATATGCTAAGTAGAGCAGGGAGTAACACAGCCCCTGAAATGGAGGTCACTCATGACGCTTCGTTTCAAGGAGGGGGGCAGAGGCGGCGGCAGTTACTAATCCCTCTTGCTCCTGAAGACTCTTTGTTTGAGTATCCCAACAAACAGTGGGGATTCACAAAGTATCATCAAATAGGAAGTAGTAGAAAAAAAAATAAAGACTGTGAGGGAAGAATAGGAAATTTTAAATTAAAGTATGTTAGAAAACAGATTAGATTGTGACATTAAAGAGATAGAGTTTAGGATGAAAATAAAATTTAGTTATGGACCACCCCTTTAAACAATGCACACTGAAAAATCCATCCCATATTATATAGCATCCTTTGTTGCTATATATAGTGCTGTCCCTTATTATTTAACATTCCTTTTTGTTTTTTATAGCACAGTCCCGTTATTATAGTGTCCTCTTATATGTAGCTCCATTTCTTATTACATAGCATCCTCTATTATGTATAGTGCCTAATTAGGTATAATGCTTTACATTTGGGAAAAAAATTGCGTGGCAAGTTAAGCACGCTGCTGTCTCTGTGATTTTATATCTGCATGTGTGCACCAGAATAGCTGTTTGTTAATCACGTAACCTATAAGACTCTCTCAAAGTGGATCATATGGTATTACATTTGATACACGGGTCATGGGGGGCCATGCTCTAAAAGTTGCATGGGCCCTAGCTACTTTTAATCTGCCCCTTGGTCCAACAGTTAGAATTTTCACATCCAACCCTTTTGGTTTTCAGGAGGTAGCCCAATGCCAAAATAATCTGGCAGCAGCTTTCTCTTCTCTTTCCATTGAAAACACACGAACGTTTGACCGAGCTGAATGCTGTTATGCATTGGGTAGCTCGGAATGATGTCTGTCTGCCAAATGATTGTCAGACAGCTATCTAGTGTACATGTTAGCTTTTAGACTACAGAATATACCATGTGCAGAATTATTAAGCAAGTTGTATTTTAGAGGATTTTTTTTATTATTGATCAACAACTATGTTCTCAATAAACCCAAAAGACTCATAAATATCAAAGCTTAATATTTTTGGAAGTTGGAGTTGTTTTTGTTTTGTTTTTAGATTTGGCTATCTTAGGAGGATATCTGTTTGTGCCGGTAACTATTACTGTGCAGAATTATTAGGCAACTTAATAAAAACCAAATATATTCCGATCTCACTTGTTTATTTTCACCAGGTAAACCACTATAACTGCACATACTTTAGAAATAAACATTTCTGACATGCAAAAACAAAACCCAAAAAAGTTAGTGTCCAATATAGTCACCTTTCTTTTTGATGACACTCAACAGCCTACCATCCATAGATTCTGTTAGTTGCTTGATCTGTATACGATCAACATTGCGTGCAGCAGCCACCACAGCCTCCCAGACACTGTTCCAAGAGGTGTATTGTTTTCCCTCCCTGTAGATCTCACATTTTATGAGGGACCACAGGTTCTCTATGGGGTTCAGATCAGGTGAACAAGGGGGCCATGTCATTATTCTTTCATCTTTTAGACCTTTACTGGGCAGCCACGCTGTGGAGTAGTTGGATGCATGTGATGGAGCATTATCCTGCATGAAAATCATGTTTTTCTTGAACGATACCGACTTCTTCCTGTACCACTGCTTGAAGAAGTTGTCTTCCAGAAACTGGCAGTAGGTCTGGAAGTTGAGCTTCACTCCATCCTCACCCCAAAAAGGTCCTACAAGTTCATCTTTGATGATACCAGCCCATACCAGTACCTCACCTCCACCTTGCTGGCGTCTGAGTTGGAGTGGAGCTCTCTGCCCTTTACTGATCCAGCCTCTGGCCCATCCATCTGGCCCATCAAGAGTCACTCTCATTTCATCAGTCCATAAAACCTTTGAAAAATCAGTCTTAAGATATGTCTTGGCCCAGTCTTGACGTTTTATCTTATGTTTCTTGTTCAAAGGTGGTGGTTTTTCAGCCTTCCTTACCTTGGCCATGTCCCTGAGTATGGCACACCTTGTGCTTTTTGATACTCCAGTAACGTTGCAGCTCTGAAAAATGGCCAAACTGGTGGCAAATGGCATCTTGTCAGCTTCACGCTTGATTTTCCTCAATTCATGGGCCGTTATTTTGCGCCTTTTTTGCCCAACACGCTTTTTGCGACCCTGTTGGCTATTTGCCATGACACGCTTGATTGTTCGGTGATCACGCTTCAAATGTTTGGCAATTTCAAGACTGCTGCATCCCTCTGCAAGACATCTCACAATTTTGGACTTTTCAGAGCCGGTCAAATCTCTCTTCTGACTCATTTTGCCAAAGGAAAGAAGTTGCCTAATAATTAAGCACACCTTATATAGGGTGTTGATGTCATTACACCACATCCCTCCTCATTACAGAGATGCACATCACCTGATTTACTTAATTGGTAGTTGGCTCTCAAGCCTATACAGCTTGGAGTAGGAAAACATGTATAAAAAATATCATGTGATCAAAATACTCATTTGCCTAATAATTCTGCACACAGTGTAGTAATTCTGCATAATCATGTGATGATGACCAGTGCAAAGAGTGGTACTTTGTATTGCAGTATATTGTTGAGTCAGCACGCTCGTATTAAAGTGGACCTCTCCCCAGATTTCACAATAGAACCTGTGTACATTAATAGGTTTCTTAGAACTGACTAGGTAAGTACTTCCTTTGCAATCCCAAATCAAAATAGTTGAAAAAACGTTTTAGAAACTTAACTTCAATTTCTGCCCATCTAGCCTTTGGGACAGCTCTTTAATGTTCCTCCTCCCTGTTGCTGCTGAGATCTCACACTGCTCAGTATACGTCACTGGCATTCAGACTGAATGGATAGGATGGGTAGGTGGGCAGTGTTGGGAAAGAGTCTCCCCCACTCCAACTGCTTATATGCTATGATTATTATTGACTGTGGCATCTTAGGAGGTTCAACTTATATGAAGGAATATCACTCACTGCATAAGAATACATTTTGTATACTAATATTTTTCTTATTTGCCATTCAACAGTATCTAATGTTTACCTATTGACCTGTGACATGTAAAAATCATATAAATCTGCACAAAGGACTGACTAGAAGTATATTAGTTTCTCAATTTTTGACTAAAGGGAGTAATCCTACAGCTGCGCTCCTATTGCTCACCTCCGTTCTGGTGTAGAGACAGATGGCATAAAGCTTTTTGGAGCATACCCACCCATATACATGAAGGGCACAATACTATATTAGTTAAGTAAGCTCTATATAAAAAACCCTGAATTTTCTGTGTTCTGAAATGATTATAATCTAGTTACTGCCAACAAAAGCACAGCTAACAGAAAAGAAGCATTGTATCCACTGATACGTAGCAGCTTCTCTGAAAATATATAGCCTTGGGTACACAATATAACCTAATTACACATAGTCTATGTTTTCATCATCTCTTACAAATTTTATGTTCAAGTTTAATGTGATGTGCTATGAATCTCAAGGAAAATGTATCATGAGCAAAAAAATACAATCAAGCTGCCTTCTCAGGTTATGGACAACTGCAGGGCTCATACCATCACACTGTGCACCACAGACAAACAGCGCAAATATGGTAATAAAAAGGGGAGTTCTAAAAATGCACCATTTGTATTAATCAAATGCTTCCCTTTCTCCCAATAAAAGGGATCATATGTTAAATACTGTATTCACCATTGATGGAGTTTTAAAAGGAACCTATCATCAGATTCTTGCTTCCCGAACCATCGGCAGTATGAAGCGTAGACTAGCTGCATGAATGAAGGAAGGCATGGACGCCGGGCCGTAAGGGCTCTGAGCACCTTTACCAGAGAGAGTCAATGGGTGTTTATGACTTCGGATGGGGTGTGTGACACTTACTGGTTACTTTAGGCTCATGTCCATCACCCTGCTGCTGGTCCCCATCGTAGACGAAGTAGTGAAACACGTGACACCGGATTTCTCTTTGCAAACCAAATTTGAACAGTTTATTTTTTTCACCACTATGACAGACATGGCCTCAACTTCTCACAGTTTTTCTGTTGCTGTATATTGGGGGACACTCTCTCGATCTATCACCTATCACTATCTTGGATCTTGTCCTCAAGCTGCCGGGCCTGTAACTCCGTTCTCCCACTCTTTTTCACACAGTGTCCGCTTCTGGGCCCCAATACTGTCTAGTCGTATGACTTACCTGAGCCTACTGGAGTGAGCTGCAGGCTCCGGACCTCTTGAGGTTACCTCAGGGTTCACTGATTGGCTCTGAATCCATAGCCACGTCTTCTCTTACTCGAACCCTATTCAGAACTGCCACTCCAAGAGGGCTACACCACTACCCAACCCACTTGACACCTGTCACTCCTACTCTACTAGGCTCAACCCTATCTTATCTAACATATAACCTGCCCGACCAATAGATTCCCGACTCTACTACATCTGGGGGGCCCGCGTGACTAGCGGCAGTACATCTTATCACATACAATTATAATATTCAACCAAATAAACAATATGCTTAGTGTAAAACAAATCTTCCACAGCACAAGAGAATAGCACAAAATAGTACAGGGACGTGACCATCTCCTACATGATTGTAGGTATATTTTACTCTGGTACATTTCAGGTGATTTCCAAGTACAATTTACACTCAAACACTGAGGTGTTTCAGAGAAAACATAGCTTGTAAAGTTAACCAATGTCTATAAGGATAGACCTGGCTAGTCTCATGCAGTCCATGGATGACTTCTCCCCTTCCCACTCCAGGTGATTGACTTTGTATGGAGCCAAGTTCTGATTAATGCTGTCCATGATTCGTGCAGCAAAAATCTAGTGACATCTTCCTTCTAAAGAGTTTTGCTACTTGAGAACATTTTCAACAAATATCTATAGGTCTATCTGATGAGGCTCGGGCATGATTTTGGTCTGTCTGATTATGGTCCAAGTACAAAAAATTGAGAAGCCTAAAGTGTGGGGGACGCCTAAAGCAGTGCGCATCGTATTGTCCCTTAGGGTTTGTAGTACAGGCCTGAATGCTGTACATGTGCCTCTGTATTTTAAATGTAGTATAAAACTAGAAAAAAGAAGCACTGATATGGTATTACCAGATGACACGAGTAATATATAAAGATATATACACTCACCTACTGTGGTTGTGAATGTCACAACCACTGTTTAAGCATGAGATAATGGCGTCTGCTGCAGCCGCATGTGGATGAGCATTAAAACAGGAGAAGAGAAGGGGTTAACGCCGCGCATCAGCCAAATGAAGGTGTAGAGTTGTTGATAAATTATTATCTTTTTTATTTCATAGGTCTACGCATATAGTCACAGTTACTTAGTTAGTTGCTCGTAGTCATACCCATGGATACCTAAAGTCCTGCAATGCCCTGCACATGAGGTAAGCGACATAGCTAATCAGGAGAACTATACTACATTTCTAATTGAAGGCATTTGCTAATATTATTACACCTACTACATATTGGGATAGGAGCTTAGAGATGGAAATACCCCTTTAATTACAGTGTATTCAGTGGCGAAACTAGAAACTCACTGTCCTCAATGTAAAATCTCCAACAGGGTCCCCATCAATCACAGATCTCTTGTAAGGAGATAGACTGGTTGCTGTCACATTCCTTTCCCAGAAGACACCAGTCATGTTATTTTGATGTCATGTGAATAGTGTCTTGCGTCTTTGTAAATAATGGGATATACAAATTGTAATGTAATCTACAGCAAGACTCTATATGTGGTTACCAGACTGTAGAGTAAGAAGCAGATAAGAGTTGGGACTAGCCTACAATGGGAGGGGTCAGCTTATAGGGAAAGAGACCATTTACTTTCTAGAATTTTAATGAGAACCCAGTGTATTACAAAAATGAACACATAGTTTGAATGTCAACCAGGCTGCATGCAATGGATGACCTATGGCAAGAGAACGAGGAAGGTGACTAAAAGTGAGAAAGTATGACCCTAAAAGACTAGCAGAACATTGGACAACCCTGGGACTTTCCATGTAGTGGCCTGAAACAGAAGGGTCCAAAGGACGGAACTCTAACAGCCTGGTTCTGAGTAGGTAATGGGACAAGATGAACTAGTGCATGAGATAAGTTAACTTTCCCAGTTAGAATCTCCCTAAGTGTTTGAAAGTTCAAACCTGGTCTCTGGCTATATTAGCAGAGCGCACCTTACCCCCTCCTCTACAAGGAGAATAAGACCCCTCATCTATGAAGTGAATAAGATTTGAAGCCGCGGAAAAGAAAGATGACTATCATGGACAGGATGGTGGAGCTAGGCTTGGTTGTGCTTGAACGAACAGGACTAGTAAGAACGGGAACAATCCAGATGGATCTGAAAATGTGTCTGAACATGCTCTGTATTGCTGAAATTCGGTGTAACTATGTGTCCACTATCTTGTGTATAAAGTTGTTGATGAAGAAATATTAAGTAAAGCTTTGTTGTTTGAACTGAATTGTTGGTCTCCTTGTTGGAACAAATCGATATCTGGTCCTGGCCAGACAAAGTCAACATGTGGCCTGCATGGGTATACTGCCCACACTACACACATCCACACACCCAGTCAGGACTAACGGTGTCTTACATGTAGTGTCACAAGGCGTCCTGACCCAATACCTTGCCCATGACTACCACCCCGTGGCACTCTACCCTTTAATAGTATTGATCTTTTCAAATGAGCCAAAGTGATCTTTTAGCTTAGGTGCTTAGATGCCTTTGTACCGCTATACCCCTCATAGAGATTATTGTCCCCACTTCTGAGTATAGCTCTATAATGCCTTAGGTAACAGAGTGTATAGCGAACAAACGCAAGGCTTGTAGGCGGATATCCAATGGAGTACGGCATCTGACAGGAACATGGCACAAATATGATACTTTAATAAATTTTATTTATCTGAATTTAAATAATTTGTAGATGTTTCTAATTGCGATTTTGACATAAAATCAGTGGCAGGTAGGTCTCATAGAAGTCCATGAGGGTCCTATAATGGCTGCATAATATTCGGAGCTTGTATAGAAGTGAACTACATGCATGTGCATGATGTGAATACGCCTAATACAAAAAATTCTTGCCAATTTTGTAAAACAAACAATCTTTATTGAACAATAATATAAAATTACCTAAAAGGGCAGCACAATAAATCCAGTAGGTACAAAGGGGCTGAATACAGATTTGTATCTAATTATGCAAGAATTCTAAAAGTGAGTGAAAGACAGATAGCAATACATCATTGTACTATATGGCTCAATCCTCAGATTTTTTACAATAAGTAAAAAAAAAATAAATATATATATATGTGTATATATATATATATATATATATATATATATATATATATATATATATATATAAATGACCTAACGAAAATTCAGAAAAAAGGTTGTGCTACAATAACATCATTGAACCACTATTAAGTGCTATGTGCAATTTAGATAACATTAGCCAGTGCTAAACAGATGCAGTTCATATATACCTATCTATATGTGTAGGTTAAATCTGTCAAAATATACCAGCAATAGAATGTGAGGGGCAAAATGTGTACTTTAAGGTTACTAAAAGTAGTATGTGCAGCAAAATTAATAATAGTCAGTGCTCTAGAGATCCGCCTGTATACAGCCAAATGTGCGAATCATCTCTGCTCCAAACAAAGCTATGTTAGTTTCTACTCATAACATATAACCTCAAAGTGTTCAAATTCATTGCATACATACAATAGAAATCTACAATGAAGATGATATTTAGCAATGTAACGTTCAGCCACCGTGGGTACCAAGTCCTCTGACGCGTGTTTCGCTTTTGTTTTTTCATGAGAGGCGTACTATGTGGTTATATATTTATTTAGCATTTTTTGGAGTTATTTTGAACTTGGCTTTTTTGGGTCTTCTCAGGAAAATAATGTTGCCTAATGAGACCTTAATGCTGATCAACTAGATACTAACCAGTGATGGGTGAATAGTAACTAATCATGTTTGGATAATGGTTACCAAATACCGAGGACTATTCCAGCATTCGTCAAGACAAGAAAAATGCTCGGGTTCCCCATTGACTTTCATTAGGCTCGTTATTCGTGACGAATACTGGAATAGTACTTAGGGATTTGTTACGAATAATCCAAACACGAATGGTTACTATACGCCCATCACCAATACTAACATGTTGAGAGGATATTTCTTGGACAAATTACAGAATAGATACATGACCATTTTTTT
This sequence comes from Anomaloglossus baeobatrachus, assembly GCF_048569485.1. Classification (NCBI taxonomy): domain Eukaryota; kingdom Metazoa; phylum Chordata; class Amphibia; order Anura; family Aromobatidae; genus Anomaloglossus; species Anomaloglossus baeobatrachus. The sequence continues at coordinate 688,415,452 of NC_134354.1, forward strand.
ATGTATAGGTCGGTGTAAATACAGTGTACAACAGAGATGCTTTCTATATACTACACGGTACCATCCATTTGTCTGCTATTGTCTACCACTTTATAAAAGGATTGCTTAGGCCGAAGCCTGTAATCTTCTACTCGTAGCTTTGCAGCCTCTGGCAGCTGGTTGCCATATCAACCAGACCTGTGCTGGACTAATGGCTATTTCAGGATGTTATTTACGGCAGCGATTAGAGGGGATGCAGGATTTATGATCGCTATCTCTCACAAGTCACATATATAAACACATGTGTACATATATTTATAAATTGGGTAGAGGAAATGCTGTTTCTTGATTGGATAAAACGCCAGAAATGACCGTATATAAATCATGTCTGGACGGCACACCTGCACCGATTTATATTTTAAGCCGCCCTGTCTAAACCATTTTGTCCATTAAAATAATCTATGGCATTGTGTGCATGCTTTATCTGTTACTTATGTGCTGAAACAAAAACTACAACTCCCATGATGCATTGTAGATAATAAAAGCAAACATAAAGCACACATATTCCCCCTTGCCCCTCACATCTTACCTACTGTATAATGTCTGTTGCCTTTGTTTTAATTTCCATTATATAATATACCAATGCAATATAGAGATAATAAAGAGGAATTGTCGCATTCAGGTAACACATAGTTCCATATTCCACAAACATCAACCTTGTAGTCACTACAATTGCCACTAAAGGGATAATGTCCAGATGGCTGGGCCCATCACCCCAGTTACCCGTTATCTGAAAGAATCAGCTGTGTGTCAGTTGTTTAAAGGGAATCTGTCACCAGGTTTTTGCCACCTAATCTGAGAGCAGCATAATGTAGGGGCAGAAATCCTGATTCCAGCGATGTGTCACTTACTGGGCTGCTTAGTGTAGTTTTAATAAAATCACTATTTTATCATTAGAGGACTACTTGGCGTGCTGCAGGTAGTCCAGCATATTCATGAACTCTGTATAACTGCTAGATCTGTGTCAGAGAAAACATTGATTTTATCACAATGACAGCAACCGCTCAGTAAGTGACACATCGCTGGAATCAGGGTCTCTGTCTCTACATTATGCTGCTCTCAAATGGGAGAGTAAAAACCTAGTCACAGATTCCATGAACCAGACCTGCTGTGATTAGCTGATTGCTAAATGAATGGGGATGTCTATGGAAAGACTCCTTTAATTTTGGAGACTTTATTTGTAAGTTCTGACCCAGCTTTTTCTTAACTATTCTCTTGCTTTGTCCAATGGTAATGTGTTTTTCCTATTTGTATCTGACCTCTGATTTTGTGCTGTCTCACTATTTTTGATTTCCCTTTGTCAGACTTTGATTCTGTCTTCATGTTCTACCTTCAAACCAAAGCTAGATAACTCCTTTTTATCATTATGACAGCAGTGGCTTAGACTGAGTTGCCAACACCCGAAGCAAGGCAACTATTTTGCGTCCCCTAACCTGTAGCCCATTCGCACTTGCTTAGTCCCTTTCTTCAGCATGCCTGGTGGCTCCCCTGATTAGTAAGCTCTTGTGATGTCATGTTTGAACCACACTACAAGTTATTGCCAGGTCTACTAATCAGAAGTGTCAGAGATGCCGCAGGTAGTAAAAGGCTGGTGGTGATCTGGTCCAGAAACCGAGGACAAATTACGTGGCCTCTGGACCTCTGCAAATCTTTTTACTCAACTCTTGAAGCTGACAGTGAAAATATGTAAAGCAGAGGTCCCCGAACTGTGGCTCGGCAGCCAGATGTGGCTCGCGGGCCCTTGATGTGTGGCTCACTGCTGTCTTCCAACTTGGTGCATAAGCACCAGGTCTAGCAAACAGCTATGAAGAGCAGGTCTCCAGATGGTGACTTTTGTGAGTAGTCCCACACAGAAGGGCAGATCTGAATGGAGGTGATGTCGCAACCCCTGGATATTGGTATTCTGTCTCTTTGTGATCCTCACTCCTGGAAGAAGCGCTACAAGTGCGAAACGTGCGTCGGAGAGGGTGTGGGACACTTACTTGCACTTCTGTGATACCCCGTAGGTATATGTTTTGTTAGCTGCTTTTGTCATCAGCAGGTTGGAATTATTGCTTTATTATAAACACACTTGTGTTACTATATATGTTTATTTAGCATATTGTTCCATTATTATATACACTATGTATACGAGGTGACACTAATTATGTAAAATTGTTTTGTGTTCCCAACATAACAACAAGTTGTGATATAATTTTTAACCCCTTCTAGGGGGTCTGCCTTCCTGAAACATCCTGTTTCTCTTTTAAAAAATTCTTACTTAATAAAAGTTAATTTTTATCGACTAGATTTTTCTTGCTGGTGATTTCTCTTTGTGATTTATGTAGAAGAGGCTGTATTGTACTGGTAATGGGGTCTCTGCGTGTCACTGCTTTGAAAAGGGTAGAAGCCGGCTGTGGCTCGCGACCCTCTCCCAGAGCTGGATGTGGCTCTCATAGTCAGGAAGGTTGGGGATCTCTGATGTAAAGCATAGTATTCACAAAGTTCTTCAAATTCTATGCAGATTTATTGTAAATAATGAAATAGGAAAATGTATCAGACATTTTTAAAAGTTAAAGTCAGTTTAACACTTCATTATTCTAGGGCACTCTATATATGAAAAAACGATTTAAAGAGGGATCTCCCTGGGTAAAAAGTGGCCAGTTTTTGCTTTCATGTTATTCCCACTGCTCTCCTGAGTATTGCATTTTGTTTCACTTTCGAATTTGTCATACAGTTCCGCAGATACGGGCATTCTTCTTTAGTGCTAATTTGTATGGTCTATCCAAAGGGGCGTGGCTCACAGGCTTCTCTCTGCCCCTTGGAAAAGACCTGAAAAAATATCACTATATAAAAAGGCTTAAATGTCTGGAACAGTATAGCATATGTAAAAAAAACTGCATACTCAAGGGAGCACCAGGAATAAAATAAGCATAAAAACTTGCCATTTTTGACGAGGTGGCAGATCCTCTTTAAGTACATGACATGAGACAATAAAAACAAGTACAATAAGCAAATAAACATGACCTTGATGAAAGTCAGACTGGTGCAGAGGGAAAGAGGTCCCTGCCCGCAGGGGCTTACAATCTACAAAGGAAGGGTGAAAGTATGAAGTACAGTGCTGTACAGGTCATCGTTCAGAACTATACAAACATGACTTGACGGATATTTCCTTGTTAAACTCATTATACTGGTTGTGGGTTTTCAGAGACTGCGGCTGCGTATACAAGATTGTTTACATCATTTCTATGCTTGTTTTGCTGGGAAAAGCTCCATAAGCCCCTGTGTAGTCATCATGCTGTTTATCTGTATAGTAAAGTGCGGCAAACCTTGCTTTCCTATACAAGGAGCCAACTAAAGCAAACGATATACTACTTTTTTTATAATAGGGTCTTCTGAGGGATTGATGCCACAGGCACAGCATACATGCAGACTGTGGACACCTTTGGATGTATACCTCATGAGTCTACTATATACCCCATAGTAGACAAAAATGCTACATGCCTGACACATTTGTGAGTGGAGGGATCCTGTGTAGTGTTGAGCCATCCCCCTAGTGTTGGAGTTCGGTTCGGTTCGTCGAACGGCGGCTTAGTTCGGCGAACGTTCGACGAACGTTCGACAAACACCTTCGAACCCCATTGAAAACAATGCAGGCAAACACAAACACATTATACATATATACACATACAGTTGATAAACATTGCCATTACACTTACAGGTCCCCGCGACGCGTCCTGCACTCTCTTTCCCGACGATTTTCCTTCCGATATTCGCTGCGCTCTCCCGGTAACCAGCACTGATGATAGGACCTTCCGTGACGTTGTCATAGCATGTGACCAGTCACGTGTTTATTATCTCATTGGCCACAGACTGGTCACATGGCTAGACGTCATGCTAGGTCCTGTCAGTGCATCTCTCCGGTACGCGGTGCTCTTTCCAGCATCTCCGTGTACCGGCAAGATGCTCTGGCACATGGTCGGATTCCCCGTTCCTGCATGTCGGCGCTCTTTACAGAGTCAGCCCACATGCAGAGACTGGCTGCCACAGCCGGTGAATTGTGGCACCAGTAATCACGTGATCGGAGCACCGTTGCTATAGTAACCCGCCTGTCAGATTACTTTAGCAACGGTGGCAGCGGTGACGTCACCGCTTACAGCCCGCAGCCTCTGCTCACTCACTGAGTGATTAGACTGCAAGGGAGCAGCAGCGTCTTCCTCCCATGCAGTGCTGTCTGATGTAGCAGAGCTGCATGGGTTGAAGGACAAAGAAGACAGAAGACCAGGATCATGGAGGGGTGAGAGGGAGTAATAAACATGGAGTCTCTAAGTGTGTCTGTGTATTTATTTCTATTAAAGTATTTTTTCTCTGTGTGGTGTCTTTTTTATAACCCTTTATTGGAGATTCTTAATGGCCGGGTCAAACTTGCTTGACATTAAGAATCTCTGGCTTAATACTAGCTAGTAAAACAAAGCTAGTATTAACCCATTATTACCCAGCGAGCCACCCGTCACCAGGGCAGCTGGAAGAGGTGGATACAGAGCCAGATGATGGCGCTTCTATGATAGCGCCATTTTCTGGGGCGGTTGTGGACTGCAATTCGTAGCAGAGGGGCCCAGAAAGCTCGGGCCTACCTGTGCTGTGGATTCCAATTCCTAGCTGCCTAGTTGTACCTGGCTGGACACAAAAATGGGGCGAAGCCTATGTCGGGTTTTTTTTAAATTATTTCATGAAATTCATGAAATAATTAAAAAAAGGGCTTCCCTATTTTTTTAGTTCCCAGCCGGGTACAAATAGGCAGCTGGGGGTTGGGGGCAGCCGTACCTGCCTGCTGTACCTGGCTAGCATACAAAAAATATGGTGAAGCCCACGTCATTTTTTGGGGGGGGGCAAAAAACTCCTGCATATAGTCCTGGATGGAGTATGCTGAGCCTTGTAGTTCTGCAGCTGCTGTCTGCTCTCCTGCATACACTAGTGGATGAAGTATGCTGAGCCTTGCAGTTCTGCTCCCCCTGCCTCTCCCTCCAGCACACAGTCCTGGATGGAGGATGCTGAGCCTTGTAGTTCTGCAGCTCCTGTCTGCTCTCCTCCATACAGACAGACAGCAGAGAGCAGCTGCAGAACTACAAGGCTCAGCATACTACATCCAGAACTGTATGTAGGATTTTTTTGGCCCCCAAAAAAGTTACGTGGTCTTCGCCATGTTTTTGTATGCTAGCCAGGTACAGCAGGCAGCTACGGGCTGCCCCAACCCCCAGCTGCCTATTTGTACCCGGCTGGGAACCAAAAATATAGGGAAGCCATTTTTAATTATTTCATGAATTTCATGAAATAATTAAAAAAATGATGTGGGCTTCAACCAATTTTTGTGTCCAGCCAGGTACAACTAGGCAGCTGGGGATTGGAATCCGCAGCGCAGGGTGCCCAAGCTTTCTTGGCACCCCTGCTGCGAATTACAGTCTGCAGCCGCCCCAGAAAATGGCGCTTTCATAGAAGTGCCATCTTCTGGCCTTGTATCCAACTCTTCCAGCTGCCCTTGTGACGGGTGGCTCGCTGGGTAATAATGGGGTTAGGGCTAGCTGTATATTAACAAACCAGAATTGTATAAGCTAGGGTACCTTAGTATACAGACCAGAATTTAATACCCATAAAAATAATAACTTTATTAGTAATCAATTAAAAGATTTTCAATAAACCAAAACATCAAACATACAAAAGTGCATGTAGTGTGAAGGTGCTAATCCTGGCTCAAGGGTCCCGCGCCGTCCAATCCGGATCCAATATCATCTGATCGGTTTGCTGGAAGGCAAAGAGATCGGATGATGTGTCAGGTTCAAGTGCCTGAATCACATGACACAGCAGCTGATTGTATAAACGGCTTTTATACAATCAGCTGATGCCTCAGTGCAAAAAAACCCAAAACAAACTACACACTTCTGTGCAGACTCCTGTACGACAGCAGCAGCTGATAGTTTAGCCGGCCGGGCGGTAAAAAGCCAGCCTCACCGCTCGAGTTATAGTGTCAGCTGATTCCGTCAGGTGACCGCATCAGCTGATCATCGCCAGGTCTGAGAGAGAGAAAAGAGAGAGAAAAGATAGAGAGAAAAGAGAGAGAGAAAGAAAAGAGAAGAGAGAGGGAGAGTGAGAGGAGAGAGAGAGAGAAGAGAGAGGAGAGAGAAGAGAGAGAAGAGAGATAGAGAGGAGAGAGAAGAGAGAGAGGAGAGAGAAGAGAAAGGGGGAGGGAGAGAGAAGAGAGAGAGGGGAGAGAGAAGAGAAAAGGGGAGAGAGAGAGAGAAGAGAGAGCGAGAGAGAGGAGAGAGAAGAGCGAGAGAGAGGAGAGAGAAGAGAGAGAAGAGGAGAGAAGAGAGAGAAAAGAAAGAGAAGAGAGAGAAGGGAGAGAGAGAGAGAGAGGAGAGAGAGAGGAGAGAGAGGAGAGAGAGAGAAAGAGAGACTGAGAAAAAGAGAGGGAAAAAGAGAGAAAAAGAAAGGGAGAGAGAAAGAAAGAGAAAAAGAGAGACAGAGAGGGAAAAAGAGAGAAAAAGAGAGAGAGAAAGAGAGAGAGTAAAAGAGAGAGAGGGAAAAGAGAGAGAGGGGGGAAGAGAGAAAAAGAGAGAGAAAGAGAGAGAAAAAGAGAGAGAAAGAGAGAGAGTAAAAGAGAGAAAAAGAGAGAGAGAGGGAAAAAGAGAGAAAAAGAAAGAGAGAGAAAGAGAGAAAAAGAGAGAGAGGGAAAAAGAGAGAGAGAGAAAGAGAGAGAGAAAAAGAGAGAGGGAAACAGAGAGAAAGAGAGAGAAAAAGAGAGAGAGAGGGGGAGAGAGAGAAGAGAGAGAGGAGAGAGCAATGCAGCCTCATTCCGTGAACTGCTCCGATTTTAGAGGTGTATGCCGCGGCTCACAGCTGATGTCTGGCTCCTCCCCTCGTGCATAATTAAATTAAATTATCATTATAAATAAATAATAATTATAAGTTAAATTCTTTATTGGGACGGCCAGGACTCGAACTCGTGAACCAACTCTCCTTAGGCAGTAGCTCTATCCATTGAGCCACTGCCTCTAATGAAAGGCATAGGAAGATTTGGTAATCTTGACCTTTATACTGCAGTAGAGAATCTAAAAGCAGATTGTTCAGCTGCATGGATGAATGGATGGTGAAAGGAGGAAACACTGGCACCATTCAGCGAGCTAACCACTCAATCTTCCTATTTCAGTTTTATACAAGCAGTATATGACTTGTAAATTTCCTTGCATTCTGGCCACAGTGCTCATTCCAATGAAAGTTTCCCCTGACCTGATAGTCGAATAAAACAGCTTTTTTTACCGCATATTTGGTGAGTGCCTTTCGTCTCTTTTCACATGGACTGGATGGGCGGATGGATGGATGGGCGGATGGATGGATGGGCGGATGGATGGATGGATGGATGGATGGGCGGATGGATGGATGGATGGGCGGATGGATGGATAGATGGATGGATGGATGGGCAGATGGATGGATTGGTGGATCGATAGATGGATTGATGGATCGATAGATGGATTGATGGATCGATGGATGGATTGATGGGCGGATGGATGGATGGATGGATGGATGGGCGGGCGGATGGATGGATGGGCGGATGCATGGATGGATGGATGGGCAGATGGATGGATGGATGGGCGGGCAGATGGGCGGGCAAACATGGGCAGTACCGCACTCATCACCGCACACACGCAGGCACTACAACACCCATCATCACCGCACATGCAGGCACTACAACCCCCATCATCACCGCACACGCAGGCACTACGGCACTCATCCTGGGCACACACGCAGGCACTACAACCCCCATCATCACCGCACATGCAGGCATTACCTCAGTGACGTCCCCGCAGACAGCGCGGCTCACTTCATTGCTCCGTGGATCTGACACAGAGCACTCGTGTTCTACCGCACTCTTGTCAGCTTCATGTAGCAGAGCTGGATGCGTTGTGGGACCTCTGTGGATTACGTCGGACCTGGAGGGGTATTTGGGGATATTAATAAAATGGTGAAAGAGGGTGTTTTTTATCTTTTATTCCAAATAAAGGATTTTTTTAGGTGTATGTGTTTATTTACTTTCACTTACAGGTTAATCATGGAAGGTATCTCGGGGGGACGCCTTCCATGATTAACCCCGTTATTACCTCGTTGCCACCACACCAGGGCAATTCGGGATGAGCTGGATAGAGTCCTGGGACTGTTGCATCTAATGGATGCGGCAATTCCAGGCGGCTGACTGCTGATATTGTTGGTGGGCTCCCCATAACGTGGCGCTCCCCATCCTGACAATACCAGCCTCCAGCCATGTGGCTTTACCCTGGCTGGTATCAAAATTGGGGGGAACCGCATTTTTTTTTTTATTATTATTTATTTATTTTATTGCACGATATAGACCCGCCCGCCGGCGGCTGTGATTGGTTGTGCCGTGAGACAGCTGTCACTCATTGTGGGGGCGTGTATGACTGCAACCAATCATGGGCGGGGAAAGCAGGGAATACCTGATTGAATAATGAAGCGGCAGCCATTTTCAAAAGAGGAAAAACCGCTGGAGCTTTGTGACAGCCATGCAGCCTTGCGCCCATGATTGGTGAGTAGAAAAGAGAGAGTGATTGTGCTGGGGATGCAGGACGCATGCAGATACGCAACGTGCGCACATAGCCTTACTGTGAAAAGCCACACTTTTGGCGATCAAACCGTTATCGAACGGTAACTCGAACTGCCGAACTTGAAGCAAATCATTCGAGTTCGTCGAACAACTCGATCACCGCCCAAAATCACTTGAATTTGAAATTGGCGACCCGTTCGAATCGAACATCACTCAACTCTAATCCTGTGTCCTTGCACATGTTGTCAGGAATCACTTGTGTATGAGAAGATTGACCATGATCCAATGAACATTCTAAAATCTTTTAATATTTAGATGTTGATTTATCTTTTTTTACTAAGCCATTAGGCCCCTTTCACACGTCAGTGATTCTGGTACGTTTGTGCTTTTTTTTAAACGTACCAGAATCACTGACATACGCAGACCCATTATAATGAATGGGTCTGCTCACACGTCAGTGATTTTTCACTGCACGTGTCTCCGTGCAGCGTACCCGCGTGTGCGTGATTGCTGCACGGAGACATGTCCATTTTTTTCTGGCATCACTGATGTTCCAAGGACCACGCAGTGGTGTGGTCCGTGAAACAGGTGCCAGAAAAAAACGTGCATTTAAAATAATAAACATTTTAACTCACCCGGCTTCAGCCGCGCTCTCTGCAGCCCGTTTTCCCTGCTGCTCCTAAGCCGGCTGATTACTGTCGCGCATATTCATTATGCGCGACACAGCCGACCCGGAAGCAGCTGCTGCAGGGGTCAGCGCCGGCCGGATGCTGCACCGCGGGAGGATTCAGCACCACGGAGAGCGGGAGCGGGCACAGGTGAGTTGATTTCTAAGTGCAATCACGGGCCACGGAGAACGGAGCCCGGATTGCACTTAGACAACCCACGTGTGCCGTGATACACGGCACACGCAGGGACATGTGCGTGTTTTACACGCCAGTGAAAAACGTCTGTGTTTTTCACTGACGTGTGAAACGGGCCTTAAAGGGATTTGTGAAATGGTGTTATGTAAGGTATTAAACTCCTTCCTTTCTAAGGCACCCATCAAAGTGAGCAGCGTTTTAAGAAATATTGCACATCAATACATTTCAAAAGTGGAAAAAAACCTAGTTTTTGCTTAGCAGGGGTGGATGTGTCGAGATTGAGTATGTGTGAACTTGGGCACCAAAGTTTAGCAACTCAAAGTTCAATGATCAACATAATGAGAGAGGTTACATAGGTTGAAAAAAAAAAAAATAGGTCTATCTAGTTCAACCTTCCTCCACATATTTTGTCAATAAATCATTTATAACCAACACTGTTGTGTGTACTGAGGAAATCATCCAGCCCTTTTTTAAAAGCTGTTACAGTATCTGCATATACTACCTCTTGTGGTAGGGCATTCCACAGCCTGACTGCTCTGACTGTAAAGAACCTTTTCCTATTTAGCTGCAGGAATCCCCTTTCTTCCACTCGGTAATTTTTTTTATTAAACTAAATTTAAACAATCCCTGTAAAAAAGGTCGTTCTTTTGGAGCAATTGCATGGGCATTATGTAATACCACATTTCACCCTCTTTAGCCACTGTAGGGAAAATCTGTGATAAGCTGTAGCTCCTCTTGGTAACATCTGATCTACAGGAAATTTAGCTGATCAACTGAAATCAGATGATTGCCATTGTGTCTTCATTTAGAGGAAAGGTTTATCACATCTGACAACACCTTTAGGCAACTTCCAGATTGGGTTTTAACATGAGGGGTTTTTTTGCTTATGGTATTATAACTGTGGTTCTAATGAATTGCATGAGATTCAGTTGTTGCCCATATTATAGCCTCCTGAATGCGGCCTTAAAGATTAACCATTGTTTTAACTTTCTTCCCATAAATCAATAATACAAGAATATAAACTTTTGTAATATTTTTTTAAGGAAATCTACTTTTTCCTTATCCTGAACTAATCATTCAACTTAATGGGACCAGAGTGATGAAAAAAATCCTAACAACCTATACTACAATACCAGATTGGAGTAAATTTCCCTGGGCTTATTAAACAGTTTTTCTCCAGGAGCGCACCTCTCCTCAGCCTCCCAGCTTCTTGGCTGTCAGGGCTGGTGCACTCCTAGAGATTAATACAGTAGTTTGAACCAGCGGCATGGTCGCCCCGCTAATCCAGAATAGAGGAATAGGCACTCTCTCGGCCTGCTTGCAGAGGTAATTTTGCCTCTGCAGCATGGGAATAAGTATAGGAGCACTGAAGACGGGCAAATCAACTGATATGACCAGCTTAGGCTAGTTTCACACTTGCGTTGAACGGCATCCGTTCCGACAGCAGTTGGTCGCCGGGTGATCAGCTGATCGCTCCCAGTAGCCGGCCGCCGTGTTATCAGCTGATCGCTCCCAGTAGCCGGCCGCTGGGTGATCAGCTGATCGCTCCCAGTAGCCGGCCGCCGGGTGATCAGCTGATCGCTCCCAGCACGGGGGGGTAAGCTGATCACTCCCAGCGCCGGATGATCAGCTGATCGCTCGGCCGCCGAGAATGTGTGCGGGGGGTGGAGTGGGTGGAGCCGAGCGGGGCCATGGCGCAGAGGACGGGTGAGTGTGTGTGTGTGTGTATATGTGTGTGTGTGTGTGTGTATATATATATATATATATATATATATATATATGCGGAGTGGAGTGCGGGAGGGGGTGGAGCCAAGCGGGGAAGTGTCGGGCTCCCTGCACACGTGGCCAGGGTAAATATCGGGTAAAGCACTTTGCTTGGTTACCCGATATTTACCCTGGTTACGGGTGCAGGGAGCCAGAGAGAGCATGTGCAGTGAAATCCTAAGGATTCCACTGCTCAAAAAAACGTTACATGCTGCGTTCCTCCCGCTGGGCAGAAGCAACGCAGCGTCACCCAGCAGAAGCAACGCAGGTCTTTTTGGCACAATCCGTCATCCATACAAGTCTATGGGAAACAGCGGAATCCGTTAACGGATTCCGCTGTTTTCCAAAAGGGCGGATTGTGACGGAAGGAAAACAACGCAAGTGTGAAAGTACCCTAAAAGGGAATCTGTCAGTACGATCAACCCTCCCAAGCCATCTATATGGGAATGCAGCTAATAGGATGTTGAAGAAAATGATATCTGCAATCTTATATCTTATTGCACAGAAATCCACATTTTGTTAAAATGTAAATTAGCTGTTAAGATCTATGGGCCGGACATAGATCTCCTCGATAATCTGCCTCTATAGGGTCGTTAGTCGTTACCAGTGTAAGACATGTAGATTAGGAGAGCAGTCAACTATTACATGTCTCACACTGGCAATGCCTCCTTTCATTTAATATAAGCCTTGGAGACATATTTTCAGAGCGATCTGTTGTCCTACCCATAGATCTTAACAACTCATTTGTGTATTCAGACATTAGATCTCAGATATCAGGTTATCATTTTATTGAGATTCTCATAGGAAGCACGGCACGCTGTCGGGATTTTCCAGTGTTGGCAGCAAGTGTATAATTTGCATACTTTCAGTCACAACCAAATAGACGAACGCATCCTCACTCAATCCACTTTTAAGTTTAGCTTTTACATTATTGGAGAATCCTTTTAATTAAATCCAGAGACAAGAGGAAATATAAACAGAAGGAAAAGTATCTTTTGTGTCCACAATTTTTTTTTTACTTATAATATGCATAGATTGTAAGCTTGTGAGCAGGACCCTCCCTCCTCTTGGTATCTCTTGAATTATTTTACTTTGGACATGTCCCCTCTGAATTATACGGCTGGTGTGATGCTAGTCACTACTTACGGATAGTATAGACTGAAGGGAAGTCAGACAAGTCGGGGGTCAGGAAACTGGAGGTCACAACAGGACACAGGGAGTAAACAGAAGCGCATTCAAGTCATAGGCCAAGGGTCAGAATTCAAGGAGAGTACATATTAGATTCAGGGAGCAGACAGAGACGTAGTCAAGTAACGGTCCGAGGTTCGAAGCCAGGGATTAATGACAAAAACAAGGAGCAAGCAGAGGGGAGTCAATCAACAGTCTGTGATCAGAAAACTTAGATCAGAACACAAGCACAAACACAAGCCAAGAGCACAACTGCAGAACCAGAGAGCACGACTGGCAATATTCTGGGAGAGCATGCTCAGTAATGAAACAGAGCAATTACCAGGAAGATGGAACACCTGAGTAAATGCACCCCACAGAACCTGCATGGGAACCTGTGCTGTCAAACAACCTGTAAGCTAGTGCTCAAAGAAACACAGCAGAGTATCTTCAAATGCAAGATGCTCTGCACAAAGGAAACATCTCACTGCTTGGCTTTGTAGTTCAGGAAGGCACAGCAAGACATCACCTGTGTGCAAGATGCCCTGCACAGAGGGATTGTGGCAGCTGGGTTCATATGTCCTGTAGTCATCTGTTATCACCGATCCGTTAAACATCCGTAAAAAAAGTTGTGCAAACACAATTTTTTTTGTCCATTGTTAAATAAAAGAAGACGGCCGGATCAGTTTTTAACATGTGGCGTCTATGCATCCGTTATTGGATTGCTATTTATCGATCATTTGTAAAGGATCCGTTAAGAAAACAACAGATCTGATACAAGTACAATGGATGGCTAAATAGCAATCTGTTTATAGAGCCATTGTCCATAGACTCCCATGTTCAAAAAACGGATCCGACAGAAATCAGTTTCCCAACGGATCCGTTCTATCGGCTTACTACAGGACATGTGAACTTAGCCTAAAGTGTTATGGAATATGTTGGCGCTTGTTAGGGCCAGGTGGACGGGCAGACCCAGGAGGTGGATCCACTGGGCTGAACACCTCACCGAGGGCAAGGTGCCCGGTAGCCGGAGCACTAGCAGGACAGTCCGTTCAGAGGAGTGGAGTGAAGGAGTCCCTGGGACCACGGGGTCTCTGATGGTAGTCCGGGTGACGGAGCTCAGGTTCGGAGGCCGAGGTGACGTCAGGCAGAGTCCGGAACCAATGGAGCGAGAAGGCGGGTCACCACAGGGATCGGAGATGGTAGGAACTGACGGGATGGCAGGCCGTCACCGTTCGGGGTTCGGGTATCGTCAGGACCGGTTGGCGAGGCAGGAGCGGCTCTACGAGAGAGATAGGTGAGTATATCACAAGACACAAGGAGACCTGACTCCTAGCTTAGAAAACACGAAGAACAGGCCCCGCCTACTTGGAAAGGATCCCCCTATATACCCAGTACCTGATCCTTCAATATCCTGTTGGAGGACACTGGCCCTTTAAGAGAAGGTCAATGACCGCGCGCGCACCCTAATGCGCATGCGCGAGGCCCGGGTGCCAGAAGCCAGGGCAGGGAGCGGTGAACAGTAGGCAGGAGAGCCGGGCTGGAGCAGAGCTGCCGACGGGCGCCGGGAGCGGGGACCGGGCTGCCTGGGGACCGCGGGTGATGGGGCCTGGAGGCTGTGGAGCGGGGGACGCCTGGCAGAGGAGCCGGGGAGCGAGGCAGGGAAGCCGGGGAGCGTGGCAGGGGAGCCAGGGAGCGAGGCAGGAGAGCCGGGGAGCGTGGCAGGGGACCCGGGGAGCGTGACAGCGCTATAGAAATAAAAATTATAATGCTACATCAGTACAGAATTTATAACTCCAGTCTTAAAGGGATATTCACCGCAAAACATCTGCAACAATCTACAGACAGATGAATGAATAATTGCAAATGTTTAATGAGTGGAGACCAAAAACTAGTTAACAATTGTCTGCAATCTGTTACAATGGAGAAAAAATAATGCAAATTTGTCAAGTTGCTTTCTCTTAAAAGAAATATGGCGAATGAGCTTTCCAGCATAGTCTTTACATCCACATAGTAAATGCAGCTCTGCTCGCCTCTCTGATGGCTCAGGGCTGCTCGATCTGGACGGCCATGTATGCTACATAAACACCGCGCAATAAGGGTCAAGATGGATCACCGTTTAAATATACAGATATGCAAGTAGTGTGTCAGTATAAATATTCCACCTGAGAGGACGGTTTACATTTAGGAGTGCTGGAAGTGTTTAATCAATACAGAAAAGCAGTCAATGGGTTAATCTGGCCAGTGGCTCCTGTGTGTTCCTCTTTCTGCTGCAGCCATAAAGATGAGTTACTGGCCTGGCCTGGTCCAAGGAGACAGGGCGTAAATTATCTGCAACAAGAAGAAGGACTGTGGGTTAAGTAAATACAGCACCATATTGACTCTGGCATTCTGTCAATGGCAGCGTCTGTCCTGATCCGGGGGAGGGGAGTAGGGGGCGCAGGGCCTGGGGGATGGGATAGATGTGTGCCTATGGCATGTAGCTACAGCCTAGCCAAATTAACTGGTGGGCATTATGGCCTTGTAATAATAATAATAAAAACAAACTAATTACATTTATAAAGTGTCTGTTCTAACCAACATCAGGGCTTGAGGGAGAAAGTTTCCGCAGAGAACAGTCTTCTAGGCTTCAATGACCATCACATCAAAGGAAGCCGGTGTGGCGTGCACATGAACAGTACAGGCCAGGGATTTTGAGCATTGTAAAAGTTAACCCCATAAACTGAAGGTTTATCGTTGTAAAGTTTATTTCTCATTAAAAATGACAAATATGGTCCTGCGTGCCGCTTAGTGCCGGCTAATGCACCACAACAAGGGCTACTATGTGATCTGGAGGTGCTATGGACTATTAGGCAAGGACTGCAAAGACATGTATTTATGTGATTTATCACATATTAGGAACAATTTCAGTATTAAACCACAATCGCCTAATGGTTTGATCTGTATAAAAATAACAAAATTATTATGACGTATCCACTGTTGCTGCCCGACAGTCTTTGATGATATTGCTGCAGTGATGTCATGTCTAGGTGAACACGGCACACAACCGCTGAGGCCAGTGACTGGCTGCAGTGGTTATATGCTGTCGATGTGACGTCACCACTGCAGCCATGTCAACAAAGGTGAGGAGCAGCATGTAAGCTAGAGCGGCAGCGGATAAGTAAAGATCATTTTGTTATTTTTCTGGTACAGATCAGGCCTTTCAAATATTTAAACTTTAATTTTGTAGGCCTTAAAAGGGTTTGTCCACTGCTAGGACGACCCCTTCTCATTCCAAATATTTGCCCCATTAAAATAAAAAAGCTTAACTCACATCCACAGCTGCCGCCGTTCCAGCGGTGTCGGAGCTTGTTCTCCTGATACTCACATGAGGTTGTGATGTCACGTGAGCCCCGCACCCAATTAGCACCAGCGTCCCTCTCCACGTCTTCCAACATATAAGTAATAAACAGGAAGTGAGAGTTGCGGATACCACTCACTTCCTGTTAATTACTTATACGTCTGACGGCGGAAAGAAGGAAGCCAGTGGTGATTGGGCGCGGGGCTCGCGTGACGTAACAACCTCACATCAGCTCCAGGAATGTGAGTGCTGACACCACTGGAGGTGAGTTTAAGGTTTCTTATTTTAATGGGGGCAACTATGTGGAATGAGAAGGGGTTGTCCAAGTAGAGGACAACACCTTTAATTTTCCCAAAAAATGGGGGAGGGGGTCCGGGTCTCAAGAACGCCCACTGCTCGCTCGTAAAATGCTGAGAGGTGTGCTCGGCCAGGAGCTGTGTGCTTCTGCCTCCCGAAATGTGCTCTTCTGAGTATTTTAAACAGTTGGTGGGCGTCTTAGGAAACTTAAGAGCCTACAAAATGTAAAAAAATTGGACCTAAGTTTAGTCAAGCTTTTAATTTGAAAGCAAACACTTGAGTAAAAAAAAATAATGTTGCAAAAGACTGTATCTCATTTTGTAGCAACCTGCTACTACAAAATAAAATAACCTGTGGCTAATGGGGGAGGGGTGCAAAGTCAGAAGGAATGACTCCATAAGTAGCAGGTTCCTACTTGCCCATACACATGGCGGTTTTTAACCCAGAAAGAGGCGTTAGTGTATATGAGATATGCCTTGATATGGCTACTGGGCAGATTTAGAAATGGCCATTTTTGTATGCTAAATATCTCAATTTCCTTTAGCAGTAATCATATCTATATTCTTACATTCATGGTTTGCATGATTTAGCATTTCAAAGTGCAATTGTCTTTTTATGTTATTGCAGTCATATAGAGTGACACATAGAGTGACTGCAGATCTGTCAGTTTAGACTGAACCACCCCTTTAAAGTGGAAGACTCTGGATAAAGCCTTTAAAAAATTTTTTTTTAACAATTTGTTTCCTATGAAATTAGTGTGATCATTCCTTAGATGGGAAGTCTGAATTGCAGTAATCATTGGGTAGAGGAGTGAACATGCAGCTTTCATATATAAAACAGCCAATATTAATGGAACTTGACAGGTCACTGAAACATCAAAAACTGCCCCAATACAATTAGACCATGAATCAAGCTCGCCAATTATGTGTTTGATACAGAAGGCAATGGCTGTTATTATCAGAAAAATAAAGTTGTTCTTGGCATATGGAAATTAACCTGACTAGTCAGGGGGGCGTTTCCTCACTGAGAGCTGTCTGGTTTTATCCTCCGTAGTCACACTCCTCGTTAGATAACAATGACATCCTCCGTCTTGGGTTATGTTCACATGCTGGAAAAAATCGCCATACCGGTACTTAAGATTTTCAAAAATGCTGCAATGTTCAAATTCAGTAATGAAAAAAAATGCTGCATGTGAATGAGATTTCTGAAGTCTCATAGCTTTTTCTGGTAGTGTAGAACGCTACTTCTTTTCTGCAGAAAAAAGCAGTAAAAACACTACGAAAACGGCACGTGTGAACATTGCCTTGCAGCTTCTTCTCTCCTGTGCCTAGGAAGCAAAGACATTGCGGGCAAGTGGAAGACGTCAAGTACAAAAGAGAAGACGCAGTTAATCATGTCTGGGAGTGGTGTGATTACAGTTTGTAGAGCAGACTGCTTTTGGTGAAGAAATGCTCACCCCCCTGAATTAGTCCGAAACAACAGAGGTTAAGATTAAAAGTTTATTTTCCGATAACAGCTATTGTCTCAGTATAAATATGTGATGCCCCTGGACTATTCAGGTCGTCACAGGGTACCGCACAAACTGCCTTTCCGTGCAGTATTCAAATCCCTCATGGTTCTGGGTCTCCATCTGGCAGTGTTGCCTCCAACAGCAAATCATATCCTAGATGCACCCTGCACCACACCCACCAGGCACACCAGTGGGCTGCTTAAGCGGAATAGGGTCGCCCACCTAGGGTGCAGGAAGGGGAGGTGAGCAGTGTAGAAGTGAAGTGGAGGAAGAGGAGTAAGGTAGCCCTCGAGCTGAGAGGAGCTCAGAGGAAGCTGGGAGTAGTGGCTCCCAGGAGAAGCTGACTAGGTTGCAGACGGTGGTCTGGACCAGAGTCGGACCCCTGGTCGCAGGGGATTGAGGCTAGGATCCTGGACCTGTCAAAGAGGACGGTCAGCAGCCTGGTCCTATCACCGGTCCGGGACCGAAGGCACGGCGGGGTACACGGACCCTAGGTTGGGGAGCAGCTTCAGGCAACCCGGCAATTAACCTGCGGAGAACGGAGCTTTTATGGACTGTTCCCACTAGCTCCAGAATCGGGGCACTAGCGCAACGAGGGGAATAGGGCCTTCCACACAAGCAGCCCACTAAAATTCCAAGCGTGAGCTCTGAGAGAAGGTTCCCACACTTAGCCAAAGTGGGGAGCGGGGCCCGGCAAGTTCCAGACTACTGGGCCACTACGGTGAATTTAAACTTTGTGCCAGGAGGCAGGTCACGGATCACCAGGCAGCACTGCAGGGCACGGGACCCGAACGAGCTCCCCTTTGAGAGGCAGCGGCACCCAGAGACTTGGTTTACCCGGTTGTCAGCGTCTGCTTATTTGCTGAGTGAGTACCTGAGTGATTTCCCGCTTCGCGGCACCAAGTAGCATCATCCAGAGTCCCGGGGCCTGCCCCTACCCGTGGAGGGCAGCGTCACCTACCTGCCCCACTCTATTACCCCGGGTACTCCCAACGGCAGTGGCGGTACTCCCAATTACCACACACCACGGGTGGCGTCACAAACTATAACTCCCCTGTAAATATCCCCCCTTTTACTTTAGTGTGTGGACCCTAAGCCCCCTGGTTCGGAGACCCTCGAGCCACGAACGGACACTACCCCCGGATCAGAGCGGTTCGATCCGCTGCTGGGGCAGCACAAATACATTATTAAGTAGCTCAATTTTCTAAATTGTACTCAAGGTAGGATTCTGAAGCTTCAGGGCACTGTCAGGTTCAATATGCACCCAGAACCACAAACAGTTCTGAGTGTTTTTTTTTTAATTCCTGCCTAACTGTCCCTGTATCTAGTATCAAGCAAAGAGATCTTTAGAATAAGTATTTCTAAAGATCGTTTATGATATGCTAATGAACGCAGGGACTACTCACAAGGGTGTTAGTTCCCCGGACTAATCCACCCTCTTAGCACGTTAGCACGTCCACAGGGGTGTACCAACATGCTATTCAATGCCTAGCAATATCGGCATAGATGGACATACCTGTGTCCATTGTCACCACTTCTCAGACGCCGGGTTTAGGCTCAGTGCGCCTAATCAGAAGTCCCAGCACTTCTGCACATGCGCACTATGAAGCCGGGTGTATGTGTCCCAGCTTCAGAGAGGTCTAGTGCGCATGACTGGAAGTGACGGGACTCCGGATCTTGTGCACTGAGCCTAAACCCAGCGTCTGAGGTGGTGACAGCGGATAGAGGTAAGTGCATCTATGCTGATAATGCTGGCCATTGAATAGCATGTTAGCACGCTCACAGGGGCATGCTAACATGCTAAGAGGGCAGACTAGTTGGGAGAACTAACGGTCATTAGCATATCATAAAGGATCTTTAAAAATACTTTTTCTAAAGATCTCTTTATGCTATTAAATACAGAGACAGTTAGGCAGGGATTAGCAATATGCACCCAAAACTGCTCGTGGTTCCTGCTGCATATTGGACCTGACAGATTCCCTTTAAATGCAAGCTAAAAGCTGATTGATTGATATGATCACATGATCCACCTTCCTATGCACCAGTTTCCGTACGTCTCCCCCTTTGCTTTGTGTACAGCACTTTGGAACATGTTGGTGCTAAACAAATCGTGGCTAATGAACAGCAGACAGTATTATTACTTTTCAGATATCAGATATATTGTAGACACCAGTGCTGCAGCGAAGAGATGAATCTGCAGTTGTCCAATTAAATTATATTCCAGTAACATATGTGCGGTACCATCTGATTAATTAGTTGCCACATTTCAGTCGTCTGTTGTTTTAATTTATGTCCCACAGCATTGTGTAATGTAATGAGACATAGTATGATTTCCATTCACCAGGACAGATGAGATTAATTGTGTGACACTGTATGAAATCAAATTAATAGCAGGTCAGCGTAAACATGGTACTACAGTACACATAAAAGCAGGCATGTGCATGGAAGAAACATCTGTGCAGAGCGATTATCTGTCAGAGCACTCAACTAAAATTGCTTATGGCCATAGACGTGAGATTATATTGAATGTCCATCCTGCAGTAGAGACTAGATTTCTCGTCATGC
This sequence comes from Anomaloglossus baeobatrachus, assembly GCF_048569485.1. Taxonomy (NCBI): domain Eukaryota; kingdom Metazoa; phylum Chordata; class Amphibia; order Anura; family Aromobatidae; genus Anomaloglossus; species Anomaloglossus baeobatrachus. Next base: position 688,435,590 of record NC_134354.1, read on the forward strand.
TGAGGAAAGGCCTGTCTGTGGGGGGCCGAAACGTTTGTGTATCTGGGGAAACACATCTCTATGGATACAATTACAGTTTTGTTTTCTTGAATCCATTGACTTCTATTGTGGGATATCATATACAATTTGGATGTGTTGGTCAAGCTTTCTGTATGATGCCTTTAGTGACTGGTTGTAATCTTCAACAAAAATTTCCATATGGTTTCTGATTGGGATATGTTCGGATTGTCCAAGAAGTACGGTACTTTTCACCGTGCAACTTTTGGCTTAAGGGCTCTTGTCCACTTGCGTTTTAAAAATCACAGCGATACTCGGCTCAAAATGTCAGTCGAGTGTCCTGTGTATGATCTGCGTGTGGTCTGCGTACGGTGTATGGTTTTTTCCTCACATAGCATCTCTATGACATGCGAGCGTCATGCGGGTCCTATGTGAGTGTTTATGCATACCGTGTCAGACTGGCTACCGGATGAATCTCCAGTAATGCCAGGCCTGGCCGCGGTTACCTGCACTGAACCCCGGATCTGTACCCTGAGCTCCAGAAATCAGCCCGCTCTGTTCCCAGCTGTGCTGAACTGTACAGCAATCGCCGGGGAATCAATCACTCGGCGCTCGCTGTTCAGGCTGCACTCTGGAGCTCAGGTGACAGCTCCGGAGTTCAGTGCATGTAACCACAGCCAGGCCTGGTATTACTGGAGATTCCTCCGGTAGCCAGTCTGATGCTGTATGCAAGTGTCAAGGATCCGTGTGACATACGTACAGTGCCTACAAGTAGTATTCAACCCCCTGCAGATTTAGCAGGTTTACACATTCAGAATTAACTTGGCATTGTGACATTTGGACTGTAGATCAGCCTGGAAGTGTGAAATGCACTGCAGCAAAAAAGAATGTTATTTCTTTTTTTTTTTTTTTTTTTTTTTAAATTGTGAAAAGTTTATTCAGAGGGTCATTTATTATTCAACCCCTCAAACCACCAGAATCCTGTTTGGTTCCCCTAAAGTATTAAGAAGTATTTCAGGCACAAAGAACAATGAGCTTCACATGTTTGGATTAATTATCTCTTTTTCCAGCCTTTTCTGACTAATTAAGACCCTCCCCAAACTTGTGAACAGCACTCATACTTGGTCAACATGGGAAAGACAAAGGAGCATTCCAAGGCCATCAGAGACAAGATCGTGGAGGGTCACAAGGCTGGCAAGGGGTACAAAACCCTTTCCAAGGATTTGGGCCTACCTGTCTCCACTGTTGGGAGCATCATCCGGAAGTGGAAGGCTTATGGAACTACTGTTAGCCTTCCACGGCCTGGACAGCCTTTGAAAGTTTCCTCCCGTGCCGAGGCCAGGCTTGTCCGAAGAGTCAAGGCTAACCCAAGGACAACAAGGAAGGAGCTCCGGGAAGATCTCATGGCAGTGGGGACATTGGTTTCAGTCAATATCATAAGTAACGTACTCCACCGCAATGGTCTCCGTTCCAGATGAGCCCGTAAGGTACCTTTACTTTCAAAGCGTCATGTCAAGGCTCGTCTACAGTTTGCTCATGATCACTTGGAGGACTCTGAGACTGACTGGTTCAAGGTTCTCTGGTCTGATGAGATCAAGATCGAGATGTTTGGTGCCAACCACACACGTGACGTTTGGAGACTGGATGGCACTGCATACGACCCCAAGAATACCATCCCTACAGTTAAGCATGGTGGTGGCAGCATCATGCTGTGGGGCTGTTTCTCAGCCAAGGGGCCTGGCCATCTGGTCCGCATCCTTGGGAAGATGGATAGCACGGCCTACCTGGAGATTTTGGCCAAGAACCTCCGCTCCTCCATCAAGGATCTTAAGATGGGTCGTCATTTCATCTTCCAACAAGACAACGACCCAAAGCACACAGCCAAGAAAACCAAGGCCTGGTTCAAGAGGGAAAAAATCAAGGTGTTGCAGTGGCCTAGTCAGTCTCCTGACCTTAACCCAATTGAAAACTTGTGGAAGGAGCTCAAGATTAAAGTCCACATGAGACACCCAAAGAACCTAGAGAACTTGGAGAAGATCTGCATGGAGGAGTGGGCCAAGATAACTCCAGAGACCTGTGCCGGCCTGATCAGGTCTTATAAAAGACGATTATTAGCTGTTATTGCAAACAAGGGTTATTCCACAAAATATTAAACCTAGGGGTTGAATAATAAATGACCCATACTTTTATGTTGAAAATTTATTAAAATTTAACTGAGCAACATAACTTGTTGGTTTGTAAGATTTATGCATCTGTTAATAAATCCTGCTCTTGTTTGAAGTTTGCAGGCTCTAACTTATTTGCATCCTATCAAACCTGCTAAATCTGCAGGGGGTTGAATACTACTTGTAGGCACTGTATGTCATTTGTATGACGTGCGCATGCCACCCGGATTCTGACTTTTTTCTCGCTCCCATAGGATTGCATGGGGGTGCGACAGCTGAGACTCAGTGCAAATCGCAGCATGCTGCGATTTCACCGAGAGCACTAGTCATGCCGGTAAAAATTTAGCAAGAGGACACGGCCTCATTGATTAACACTGGTGCGAGTGCGATCCAATTTTTTATCAGATCGCACTCGCACATAGAAATCGCAAGTGGAGAAGAGCCCTAATACATATGAATACTTGGCTCAGATGAGCATTCATTTTATTTTCCAAGTGGAGGGAGTTGCAACCAGAGTCATCTGGCAGCGGCTTATCTGCCTGGAGTACATGAGGATCAGACGTTTAAATCTAAAGTGCTGTCATGGCTGTCCCGGTGTTGTAGAGACTAGTGACAGGTCCTAGGCCAGAGTCTCTTTGCCTTGAGACCCTGCAAATTCGAAGTATTCCCTTTCCTTTGGGAAGAAGAGGGTTAATGGCTGTATTTACTGCAAACATTCTGATCACCTTCTTAAGTGTTTCCGGTTTGGACCAATCCCTATATACCCTCTGCTCCCACTAGAGGGTGCCGGTTATTCTGTGATCTCATTTGGATGCTTGGCCTGGAGGTGGAAGGAGCTGGTGGAGCCCTCTCTGCAAGTTGCTGTGAAAGTTGCTGTCTTGGCGCTGACTGCAGCAGTCTGTGGTGTGCTTATTGTGCGGTGTGGAAGTTTCCCGGTTGTCTGTTTACTTCTTCCCTTTTATGTTATTTTCCCCCTGTGTGGGTTTAGTCACTCCTTTGTGTTTGATTGACGTGTGTACGAGTTTTTGTTTTTTTACCCAGTTTAATTCTGGGGGTTGTGACTAGAGTCCTGACTCACCCCTTGGGTGGAGGAGGGGAGTTGCATCAGGGCTTGGACAGGAGATAGGATCACGCTGGCGACTCAGACCTCGCTACCATCAAGCGTACCTCTGAACTTAGGGACAACGCAGTTCCCAGTATGAGTATAAGCCTAGGTGTCCCGGTCCTGTCACCCGTTTCCTGGGACATGTCCCCAATCCTTATCCTTATTAGGGAACAGTCTGGAGGCCTTCATACACATGAGATGGTCATCTGCCGAAATAAGCCTTCAAAGCCAATGTGTCTCCAGGTTTCATAAGACAAGCTGTATACATTGTTAAGTAGACCTGATAGGAATGATGTACTTACTTTGAAAATTAATGTCAAAATGGCTACATAATCTTGGTATTAGGATGAATATTTTATGAGTCCAGCTAGGGAATAAAATAGCTCAAAACTCCAAGTGTATTCCATTTCCATCCATCCAGCCTGCCAGATGCAGCTTGTACTGAGCAGTGTTTGATCTCAGCAGCTGCAGCAGAAAGGAGGGGCACTGAGGAGCTGTCAATCAGGCAAGTTGGGTGGAGAATGAGTTATACTTTAATTAAAGGAGTTATCGGACATACACTCCAAAAAAAATTGTAAGCTAATCTGCGCTGTATTGTCATATAAATCACCCCTACATTGTTATTTCTTGTTTTCTAACTTTTGTTCCTCTTGAATTCACCCTTTATTCTCTGCAGCACCTTTTTACATTCAGCTCCAACAAACATGACAATTTCCTGTATTCTTGGTTGCCAATACTCAGTCAGAGCTGGCACCACCCAGCCTCAGTGTCCAGAAACGCCCCCTGCCCGGCCTCAGTGTCCAGAAACGCCCCCTGCCCGGCCTCAGTGTCCAGAAACGCCCCCTGCCCGGCCTCAGTGTCCAGAAATGCCCCCTGCCCTCCCTCTGCACATTCAATGGCTGTCAGTATTCTGCCCAGCACCTGACCTCTCAGGATGTGACAGAGCAGAGATCCAGCTTCTCTCATCTGTGACACAGCAATCAGCTCACATCCCATCCACAATGGTAACAGAAAGAGTTGTTACATGTTCCTCACCCCTTATAGATAAATGAATACTGTGTAAGGCTATGTGCACACGTTGCGTACTAGCCCTGCAGAAATTTCTGCAGCGATCTGAAGAGCACACGTGCGCTTCAAATTGCTGCAGAAAATGTCCGTAGAGAAAAAAAAAAAAAGCCGATTCCATGCGCTCTGACTGCAGTTCCTGCCATAGACAGAGCAGGAGCTGCCGGCAAAGCGCACGGAAGAAGTGACATGTCACTTCTTAGAACGTAGCGATTCGGGCAGCAGCCGAAGCGCTGCATTCTAATATGCCACGTGCGCACGGCCCCTGCACAATCTCCATAGACTGTGCAGGGGACGCAGGACGTATGCAGTTACGCTGCGCTACAAAGCGCAGCGTAACTGCATGTATTTACGCAACATGCGCACATAGCCTAAGGCAGACTATATATAGCACGCAATGTGAATCTATAGTAGATATTTACGCCATGTATGTATGGTACATGTGTGTGTGTGCGTGGTTTGTGTCATATAGTTATGTGTATACATATATATATCTATATATATATATATAGATATATATATATATCTATATATATATATAGATATATATATATATATATATATATATATATATGCACATAGATTCTCCAGGCTTATCCCTCTATGTGTCACTACATGAATTGACACATTGGGCTCCGAATGTAGAGTGTGCAGATTGCATACGAGTGGTCACATGACCATTCATTCTGACTGTCGACAACTGTGTCTGCTGCATGTGATGTGAGGATTCACATATCTACACTGTGCAGCAGCAAGCAAGAAATAGTGCGATAATAATAATAATAATCATCATCTACAATAAAATATAGTTACTGCAGATTTTTGTGAAAAATCTTGACCACTATTTTTTCCTTGGGCTCCATGATATTTTCGTTATGCTGTCATACATCACACATGGCTATGTCACTACTAGCATGATGCAGGTCTGTGAGGTGGCTTTCATTTCCGCACTGTCTCGTTCACCGTCTGTCTCTGTCTGTCTCTAGCTTTCCGTCTCTTTTCTTTCCCTGTCTGTCTCTCTCTATCCGTCTCCCCACTGACATCTTATTACCTCTTATACTAACACTGTCCTTTGTTACTATAGTAACCAATCACAGCTGAGATTAATAAACTGTAGTTCCAGGCTCCATTCACTTTAATGGAGTCATGTTTTTTGGAGAGTAACTGTAAAGCGCAGGGTTAAATTTTCCTGTGAAACCGTAGTCTACGACGTTCCCTGGGTCACATGGGTCATCTGTGCAAAAAAACGTTATTGTAAATGAGATAGTGCGGATTCCTTTAGTGGACATACACACACACACACACACACACACACACTCCGCTTTATATATTAGATATATATTATTATTATTATTATTTATTATTATAGCGCCATTTATTCCATGGCGCTTTACAAGTGAAAGAGGGTATACGTACAACAATCATTAACAGTACAAGACAGACTGGTATAGGAGGAGAGAGGACCCTGCCCGCGAGGGCTCACAGTCTACAGGGAATGGGTGATGGTACAATAGGTGAGGACAGAGCTGGTTGCGCAGTGGTCTACTGGGCTGAGGGCTATTGTAGGTTGTAGGCTTGTTGGAAGAGGTGGGTCTTGAGGTTCCTCTTGAAGCTTTCCACGGTAGGGGAGAGTCTAATGTGCTGAGGTAGAGCATTCCAGAGTATGGGGGATGCACGGGAGAAATCTTGTACACGATTGTGGGAAGAGGAAATAAGAGAGGAGCAGAGAAGGAGATCTTGTGAGGATCTAAGGTTGCGTGCAGGTAGGTACTGGGAGACTAGGTCACAGATGTAGGGAGGAGACAGGTTGTGCATGGCTTTGTATGTCATGGTTAATGTTTTGAACTGGAGTCGTTGGGCGATGGGAAGCCAGTGAAGGGATTGGCAGAGTGGCGAGGCTGGGGAGTAGCGAGGGGAGAGGTGGATTAAGCGGGCTGCAGAGTTTAGGATAGATTGGAGGGGTGCAAGAGTGTTGGAAGGGAGGCCAGAGAGCAGGAGGTTGCAGTAGTCGAGGCGGGAGATGATGAGGGCATGCACTAATGTTTTTGAAGATTCTTGGTTAAGAAAAGCACGGATCCGGGAGATATTTTTGAGTTGTAATCGGCATGAGATATATATATATATATATATTTATTTAAAATTGAAAGATATATACAGTTGTGTACCGCTCATGGCGGCAGACCACGTTGCTACTAAGGGACCTGTGAGTCAGGGGGCCAGTTCCAGGGCCTGCCCTGGACCCTCCTCCGTCCTGTATTGCACGTTCAACTGAACGATAAATGCCAATATAATTGAAAGCAATGATCTGACGGCTTCCTCCTCCATTATTCTCCCTGTGCTTATGAGCTTTGATGTCTCAGTGCAGAGGGCACAATGATGTCACTTCAACGCACCCTCTGCAGACCAGTGCCGAACATTCAGGACACCTGCTGCGAAGATTGGAGCAGCGGGAGAATGGGGAGAGATGAGTAATTTTTTTAATCATTAGGTGGGGCAGCCATTATACTGTTTTGATCTGTGTAGGGGCCAAAATATAGTTTGCTGGGCTGTATGAGGGGGACATTATAGTATTTGGATGTCTATGTGAAGTGCATTATACTGTGTGTGAGCCATTATAAAATGTGGTGGGTTGTGTCGGGGCTATCATACTGTGTTGATGAAACTGTACTTTGTGGGTTGTTGAAAATGGAGTTTCACGAAACTTTGCGTCATCTTTTCAGAGTAGCTACTGAAAAAACTCGTTCTATCAGTCAGTGTAGGGGTAAACAGCCCTCTTTTCAGAGTATCAGAGGCTATTGTTGGGCAGAACCAGGCCCTGGATTCCGGATGTGTGATCAGGATCAGGCACTTGTGAAATTAAAAATTAATAGTAAAGTAAAAAAAAAAAAAAGAAGAAAGCGCTTCATAATGACCGAGGCTCCGTTGCAGCTGTACACTGCTCCCGTGGCTTCTCCTTCACTTGCTGGGCCGCTAATTACTGCTCATTCATATGCACTGCTTTCCCCGTCCTCCAGCTGTCCTGTCTCCTGTGATTGGTTGCAGTCAGACGCACCCTTAGCGTATGTGACAGCATCTGCCTACAACCAATCACAGGCGCCAAGACGGTTGATGAGCGGGAAAGCAATTCAACTCTGTGGATCATTATTGTGGTATAAAACACATAAAATTTTTCACTGTGTTTTTCTCCCATATTATGACACCAAGAACAGAAAAAGCATATGGCTACAGTATGCAGCCCCCAGCCGTGCGCTTATCTTGGCTGTGTATCCAAATAAGAGGAACTGCATACGGCTTTTTTCTTGATTTACAAAAATAATTTAAAAATAAACGAAATTCAGTCCCCCCGAATTTTGGTACTCAGGCATGATAAACCACAAAAGCTGGGGGCTCGTATTGTCAGGCTGGGGAGACCCCTATTTATTGAGCCGCCCCGTGCCTAAAAAAAGCAGCCTGCAGCCACTCAGGATTGTCACATCCATTAGATGTGACAATCCCAGCACTTTACCTGGCTCTTCCTGGTTGCTCTGGGGCGGTTGCAATCAGGCTAATATGAAGTTAATCACAGCCCACAGCTGCCTCTAAGCCAGATATTAATCGTCAGGGTCTATGAGACACCCCCCCCCCTTAGTAATCTGTAAGTGACAGTAAATAAACACATACACCAAGAAAAAACTGTTTTTTGTAATTAAATACATCACCCTCATAAGCCTCTTGATTAGGCTACATTCACAGGACTGCCCCGTTTTTGCGGTCCGCAAAAAAATGGTCATGTTTTTTCACGGATGCAACTGTGTGGCATCCGTTCCGTTCCGTATATGGTCCGTGTGTCATCTGCGTACCTTCCTATTTTTTTCATACTGCAAAAAAACGGAAGCAGCTAGATAGATAGAGGGATAGATAGAGACAGATAGCTAGAGGGATAAATAGAGGGGTGGATGAATGAATCAAGGGATAGATAGAGGGAAAGATAATAGATGAGAAAGACCAATATAATGTCCTACCCCCCCCCCCCCCCCGCATATTCTAAGCTGGCACACTTTAGTGCCTTTCATGTGGCACTAAAGGGTGCTTAGCCTTGTATTTAGCCAATAAATAAATAAATAATTAAAAAAAAAACGACGTGAGGTCCCCCCTATCTTTTGTAGCCAGCTAGGGTAAAGCAGACGGCTGCAACCTGCAGACCACAGCTGGCAGCTTCATCTTGGCTGGCAATCCAAAACAGAGGGCACCCCACGCTGTTATTTAAAATTAAATAAATAATTTAAAATAAAAAACGTGGGGTCCCCCCCAAATTGCATCACCAGCCAAGGTAAAGCGGACAGCTGTGGTCTGGTATTCTCAGACTAGGGAGGTCCACCGTTATTGGACACTCCCCAGCCTAAAAATAGCAGGCTACAGCTGCCCCAGAAGTGGCGCATCTATTGGATGTGCCAATCCTGGCGCTTTGCCCCAATTCATCCCGTTGCCCTGGTGCGTTGGCAAACGGGGTAATATATGGGGTTGATGCCAGATGTGTAATGTCACCTGGCATCAAGCCCTGGGGTTGGTGAGGTCCGGCGTCTATCAGATACCCGACATCACCAACCCAGTCAGTAAGAAATAAAAAATAGACAACAAAAAAAGTTTTATTTGAAAAAACACTCCCCACATTCCCTCTTTCAACAATTTATTGACAAGAACAATCAAATTCGGGTCCGGCGTAATCCAATAAGGGCGTCGCACGGCGATCCATACCATAGTCAATGAGACTCCCAGTCAATGAAGAACAAAATGTTCCCCATTGGCTGGGAGAGCCGTGCAGTGACCTGAGCTAACATCAATAGGTCAGCCCAGGTCACTGCAGGGGATGACGAGCGCTGCCGTCAGGAGGTTAGATGAGATCATTACCTGCAGTAACGATCTCCTGCTCTCCTGACGTCAGCGCTGTCACTGACTTCTATGCCCGCCGCGTTCTACGCAGTATCGCGAGAGCCCGTGACATCACTGCTAGTGACAGTCTCGGGCCGCCCGCGAGACGGGCAGAGAAGGCAGTGACCGCGGTGACGTCAGGAGGCAGGAGATCGTCACAGCAGGTAATTATCTCATCTAATCTAACCTGCAGCTACATGTGCAGAGAGCAGCGAGCCGCGCACACTGAGCGCTGGCTCCTTGCTCTCCTAGCTACAGTACACATCGGGTTAATTACCCGATGTGTACTGCAGCTACATGTGCAGAGAGCTGGGAGCTGCGCACACTGCTTAGCGCTGGCTTCCTGCTCTCCTAGCTACAGTACACATCGGGTTAATTAACCCGATGTGTACTGCAGCTACATGTGCAGAGAGCAGGAGCCGGCAGCACAGGCAGCGTGAGAGCTGCGGAGGCTGGTAACGAAGGTAAATATCGGCTAACCACCTTGGTTACCCGATGTTTACCTTGGTTACAGCTTACCGCAGCTGCCAGATGCCGGCTCCTGCTCCCTGCTCGCTTCATTTCGTCGCACTCTCGCTGTCACACACAGCTATCTGTGCGTCACAGCGGGAGAGCGACGACCAAAAAATGAAGCTGGACATTCAGCAACGAGCGGCGACCTCACAGCAGGGGCCAGCTCGTTGCTGGATGTCACACACAGCGACAGCGACGGGACGTCGCTGCAACGTCACAGAAAATGGTGACGTAGCAGCAACGTCGTTGTCGCTGTGTGTGACACCACCTTTAGCAGTCAGTGTCCCACTCCCTGCCAGCCCCGCGGTGTGAGAAGCTGCTGATTCTGCGAACAGACACTGACATTGCAGTGCGGGCAGCTGCGGGGCTGGCAGGGAGCGGGACACAGACTGCACGTCATCCCCGCGGATGCACGCACTGCAGGGTGAGAAGCAGCTTATACTGCAGAGGGTGTAAACACTGACACGCTGCAGTGCGGGCATCCGCGGTGCTGGCGCGGGACACAGACTGATGCACACACACAGGTGACCCATGATGACACAGACAGCGCGCACGGGGGGTTACAGTTCCCAGGGCGTCAGGCAGTAAACATGATAAAGCGCTGGGGACACAGCGCTGACAGTAAGTGTTCCTTGCCTTATTGAACTAGACACTGAATCGGCTGGAATTCAGGGCGCACGTAGCTGGGCACAGGAGGCGGGGGAGGGAGACTACGGAGTGTGTGGGAGGTTGTGGGCAGTGTACGGGGTGCAGGGGAATGTGTGGGAGGGTGCAGGGAACGGGGGCGGTTACTCCACGCACTGTACAGCCCAGCAGGGAGGCGACATGCTGTTCCAGATTTGCATGTCAACATGGCCCTGCCCATGTAGACATGAAATGACCGGAAGCAGCAAAATCGCGGCAGGAGCGGTCACATGACCACTCTGAGCCGGGGGAGAGGGGCTGACAGGAGGGCAGGTAAGTGGTCTCTATCTACTTACCTGCCCCAATGTAGCCCAATAGTGTAATAATGAAAAAAAGTCAAAAGAAGCCGGATAACCCCTTTAAGGATTATACAGCAAATCTGACGTGCATTTTTAAAACAAATATGGCATCCTTAGGTCTGAGATCTGCTTAGTAATATATGCAGATTGTACTGTGAAGTTTTGTGACAAATCTACAAATCTATTTTGTATGGGGCATGCTTTTAAAAAGACAGATATATTGCCTGTAACACGCACTGGCTGATGATATAGCCTGTTGATCGGCATCATATTGCTTGCATTTATATGCTTCCATTATCATGATTGCCTTCTATGAACAATAATTTGCACAATTCTGCACCCCCCAATACATTTTCCTTTACAAGCGACAGAAAATACTGATTTACAAGACGAAGAGTGCGGATGGCAAACAATTTTTGTAAGTTAGCATGAACGATGCAAGTAATGCCAATCTAATAATTGTATGTCACACAATTGTGTCACACGAAGGCTTTAACTTCGCCGACTGTCATTGTGGCGTCAGGTCCTATTCAGATTACCCATTCTGACAGTCCAACTGAGAGATTCTCTGGTGTTTCGGAGCAATGTAGGCAGACTCGGGCATCGACCTGCTGTGTGCTGATTCATAGGCAGGCTAGCAAGAGTTCATCTCTGATATTCTGCTTTTTTGCTCTCTTTGATCACCTCTTGTGATGGAGCCTATCACATCTGCTCCCCACATATATACTGGTTGGGCCCTTCCTCCTATGCCAGCTATAGCTTGTCTTAAGGCCGATTTACACGCAACAACATCGCTAACGCGATGTCGTTGGGGTCACGGAATTCGTGACGCACATCCGGCCTCGTTAGCGACGTCGTTGCGTGTGAAACGTATGAGCAACCGCTATCGAGCAAAAATACTCACCTTATCGTTGCTCGTTGACACGCTCCTCCATTCCCAAATATCGTTGCTGTTGCAGGACGCAGGTTGTTTGTCGTTCCTGCGGCAGCATAGATCGCTACGTGTGACACCGCAGGAACGAGGAACATCACCGTACCTGCGGCCGCCCGCAATGAGGAAGGAAGGAGGTGGGTGGGATGTTTGTCCCGCTCATCTCTGCCCCTCCGCTTTGATTGGGCGCCCGCATAGTGACGTTGCTGTGACGTCGAACGAACCGCCCCCTTAGAAAGAAGGCGGTTCGCTGGTCACAGCGACGTCGCTAGGCAGGTAAGTAGTGTGACGGGTCCGAGCGATGTTGTGCGCCACAAGCAGCGATTTGCCCGTGACGCACAAACGATGGGGGCGGGTACGCACGCTAGCGATCTCGCTAGCGAGATCGCAGCGTGTAAAGCGGCCTTTAGTTGGTCTGGTGTGGTGTCCCAGACTTTCTGGTGTTTCTAGTTGTTCTTGCTTTCTGCAGTTGTGGAATTTATCCCAGTTGTCTTTTGTAGTTTCCTTTCTGTTCTTGTTTTCTTCCTGAATATCTTATTGTTCTATCGTGTGTGGTGTGTGTGTAGTTTGTCAGAGTTTTGATTTTCCCTTGTCTGTCTTCATCACTCTCCAGCCCTGGTGGGAGGAGTAGGGGGGAAATCAGACTAGGTCAGCTAAGGAGCAGGGCCAGGAATGGGACTCAGGTGTCTCCACCAGTAGGAGTATCTCTGAGACTAGGGAAAGCATAGGTCCTCATAGTGTGAGGGATAGCATAGGGGTTCCTATCCCTTGTTATCCAAAATCGTGACAGATTGCTGGGCATGGCTACACTAGGCAATGATTGGGAATGATCAATTGGAAAACTTTCTTTCTCCCCATACAGTTTCCATTACAAACAACAGACAGGTGGGGATGTGCGGATGACAAATTATTGAATTATCATTCAATGTTTGATTGCTGGGCATGTGGACATGAAGATATTGTTAATGATTTTTTTTGTACTAATGTTCATCATCACCAAAAGTAAAAAGTAAGAGAGGACAGGATTCAGTTTTGGCTTCACATTTCAAAAAGGATACTGGGTTATCAGTCAGTTCAAAGGCTGCAACTAGATTATTACATGGGATGGAGGCCTCCCATATAATGAGAGGTTGGAAAAGTTGAGCTTGTTTAGCTTAGAAAAAAGATGTCTCCGAGGTGATTTCTTTTATATGTGTAAGGGATGGGCAGACCCCTTACAAAGAAGCACAGTCTACCCGGAACGTTGTTATTAATAAAAATGTTTTTAATGTTATGATATTGTTTTAGTGGGTCCCCCTAGTGGCCGGGTGGGACGGCTGTCTCACAGAAACAGGTGGTAGGAGGAGCCGGGAGCAGAAAGGGGAGGGAGAAGTTGAGTTGTTGAGGAAAAAGTGGGAACTAAGAGGCAGTTGTGTCCGGGACGGGAGAAAGGAAGCAGAGAAGGGGCAGAGTGTGGGAGCTGGAAGAATAGGGAAGCCGGAGAGAAAAGGAGCGGGCGGAACCTCGAAGTGCGAAGCAGTACCGGTGTGGGTCCGGTCTGTGGGTAGCCGTAGTGGGAGCCAGGTGAAGCAGAGTAGCCGGGCACATCCCCACTGGAGGAGACGTCAGGACAGGCTTTCCCCCCAGCTAAAGAAAGCGTGAAGTCATCTGTAACTGCCGGTTGTGTGAAGAGCTGTACAATAAAGAATGTCTTTTATTTGCACCGAATCATGCCTGGAGAGTGTTTATACGTCGGACGACATCTGCACCACCACACTCTGCCCCACCAAGACATCTCCTGTCCCGATAGTGACGGCGGAACCAGGGGTAAGCCTGATAGAAGGTGCCACGACTACAATCCCCGAGGCACCCCTGGCACCCCGTTACATATGTATAAATACATGTGTGGTCAATATAAAGGACTGGCACAATGACTTATTTTGTCAAAGACTATAACAAAGTACCAGGGGGACATTCGTTATCTCTGGAGGAAAGGCAATTTCAGCAGCTAAATAGGAAAGGGTTCTTTACAGTTAGAGCAGTCAGACTGTGGAATACCCTACCACAAGAGGTAGTAATGGCAGACACTATAACAGCTTTTAAAAAAGGGCTGGATGATTTCCTCACACCAAATGGTATTGTGAGTTATGAATAATCTAGAGATAGAGAATGAGAAAGTAGTGTAGAAATGTTGAACTTGACAGACCTGTATCTTTTATTATAATTAGTATTATTATTATTTATTATTATAGTGACATTTATTCCATGGCGCTTTACATGTTAAATAGGGGCATACATAGACACGTACAATATCAACCTCTATAGCTATGTAAGGCCGAGGTCCCCAACCTTTCTGACCTTGAGAGCCACATTTAGCTCTGAGAGAGTCACGAGCCACTGTTAGCAGTCACCCCTCACAGTAGTGACACCCAGAGCCCCCATTACAAGTAGAATGACAGCCAAAGTCCTTCCACAGAAATTGCCACACCGAGGCGGTATACCAAAATTGAGGGGTTCCAACCTTACCCCCATTCAGATTTAATCTTCTGTGTGGAGCTACTCACAAATGTCACCATCTGGACACATAAAATGTTTTTAGTTGTGAAAAAAAACACAAAACAAATCTTTTTGATATTCCTTACTATTTAAATGGAATCTGTCACCAGGTTTTTGCTCCCCCATCTGAGAGCAGCCTAATGTGGAGACAGAGACTCTGATTTCAGCGATGTGCCACTTACTGAGCTGTTTACTGTCATTTTAGCTGGAATCTAACTGCCCAGACGTGGAGGTTTTAACCCAGATAGTGGCATTTCAAATTAGGTTTTTAGTCTAGCTGCCCAGACATGGAGGTTTTCAACCCAGATAGTGGCACTACAGGTTAGGTTCCCGGTACACAGAGATTACCTTGCCGTTGGTATTGGGCTCACATGCATTGTCAAATACATATGGTAAATATCTCTCTTTTTTCAAATATTCCTATAGCAGTAATGCAATACCAGAGTTCCCTTATTCATTGTTAGCATTTCAGTGTGCAGCTGTATGTTTTGCAGTTACAATGTGTTTGCAGCTAGCACCTGTTTACGCCTGTTTAATGTGCGGGTTAGTTTTTTTGGATATTCAGGCAAGATTACTTCTTTCATTTTCAATAAAATATAACTTTTAATGTACAGTGGAGCCTTGGATTAAGAGTAACTTGGTTTGAGAGCGTTTTGCAAGACAAGCAGAGCTTTCTACAAATTTATAACTTGGTTTAAGAGCAATGATTTGCAAGAAGAGCAAATACTCACCGTGCACACGTCCGGTTCTGTCCTTTCACCACGCTCTGACCCGCTCTCAGGCGCTCTGTGTAAACCTACTGGAAGTAACTTTCTGTACATATGTACTGTATACAGTATACCATTGTACAGTACAGTATATACTATATAGCATTTCTATCAATTTGCATTTGTGGATACAGTATTGTACTTTCTTTCTGCTAACCAGTACAGCATATTGCTTATACTGTACCTCCCGCACACCAACAATTTTATTGTAAGCTAAAGTGCAGTTTAATTTGCTTTATATGTTTGTTACTGTACAGTATTTTGTATTGGTGTACTGTAATAATTTTATATGAATACAGTACATTATTTTGTATTACTGTAATAAGTTTGTATACATACAGTAAATATTTTTGGGTTGTGGAACGAATTGTCTGTGTTTCAATTATTTGCTATGGGAAAATTTGCTTTGATATAAGAGTAACTTGGTTCAAGAGTGCACTCCCGGAACAAATTATGCTCATAATCCAAAGTTCCACTGTACTTGCTTTAAAAATTAGCCACAATACACATTGTCAGCAAGCAGTTACACGTATAGCGGTCAGTAACAGACAACGCGTTTCAGCACACAATTCACCTTCATCATGGTCCTAGTATAGTATTTCTTTCTTTTGCTACAATCATGGTTGAAAAGCGTGAGCGTTAATACAGAGATGTTCATGATTTTCCCAAATTAAAATGAAGATGGTAGCAATAAGGAATAAGGAAATATATCACATAAGTATCCTTACTGTATAATCCTGCCAGCTTCCAGCCATTGCCCTATGGTAAAGAGCTGTAATGGATTGTATGTATATCATAATAGATACGGCGAGATAAAAAAAAAACTCCACATTATTCAGAATGTTAAAACGTAACGATAAGAATGATGATAAAAGATGAAGGAATCAAAAGATATGAGGAGAAGAAAGTGACAATTTGCAGACATAAACATGTGCGCGCGCTACAGTAACAAGGGGAAAAAGGAGAGAAAATATAATAAAAAGAATCAGTGAGATGTAAAGTGAGAGTAGCAGATGGCGAGAGGAAGAATTTATTTCTAGGCACTCTCCTCTCTGCCCCGCGGGTAACAATTTTAATGCCATTTCTTTCCCAGAGACATTTAGAGGAATGCTTTACTTACTCAGCATACTAGAGTAAAAGCTTTCTCTCCATCCCCCCATTGCTTCCCCCCCCTATCCACCCCAAGAAAAGACCAGTGTACATGCTCTGCAGAGCCCCATAAAAATGCAGATTACGGACTCAGGATGAAATAACATCCCGTATAAATCCCGCCTCGGGAAGATGGATCTGGCCAGAATTGAAACATTCCTCTGCAGCGCCTATTTTTTTTAACTCTTTGCGTAGTGCCCTCTCCTGTATTCCCGCTGAGCCCACCCACAGGCTTTCCTCTGCCTGCCCTAAAAAATATGTCTGTCAATAGCCCACCACAACCTACAAGGCAGTGAAAGGGTTACAGACGCCAATAAATAAAAATAGGGATTACTTGTCAGGATTAATTGCATTTTTACAACTTAATTTTACTAGTGAATCCGTCTAGATGTTTTCGAGCAATAATGTGGTTGACCTATAAAGAGAAAAGTCCCGTAAGATTTCAACGAAATGGGTTACTGTGATACTTAGGAAAATTAAATATGTACAATGACCTAATTCTTTGTGGCTTTGGGATATTTTAATAACAGTATTAAGTCTCTTTTCACACTGAATTTTTTTCTTCCTTTCGTTAAACACATGGAGGAGGAAAGCTTCCAATGTACATGTTTAACAGCAGATATTCATTAGTATTAGGGATGATCGAATACTTCAATAATTCGGGTCCGCGGATATTTTCCGAATACCTCGCTGATATTCGACTATTCACGAATATTCGATGTGCAATATAAGTATATGGGAAACCCGAATAACAACTATTCGGTACTATTCGGGCTTCCCATAGACTTACATTGCGCATCGAATAGTCGAACAGCGGCGAGGTATTCGGAAAATATTCGCAAAGTTGAATATTTGAGGTATTCGATCATGCCTAATTAGTATCCATCACCCACAGGAAAATTTACACCCAATGGTATGGTTTTTGTTTTTTTTTGTTTTTTTACTTAATGCCATGGTATGAAATAGTGCAGTCTACAAAGAATATGTACTGTAAATCTCCTGAAACTTGCCCAAATTTGGGTCTGTCCAGTGTTTGGGGGTCGAAAAATAACTTTGCCAGTATATATGCCAGAGGCAAAGCACAAGAGTAACATTACTTATAGCAACCTCAATAACTGACCCATGTACAGTCATGGCTTAAAGGGTTGGAAACAGAGACGGACATATCATCAGTGAAATCTGTGTGACCGCACAGGGGCCAAGAGGTCAGGAGGCCCATTCCTACCTCCAAAAGAGGTGTGATTGTGCATTTTGATGATCTCTTAAGGGTACTTTACACGCTGCGATATTGGTTCCAATATCGCTAACGAGCGTACCCGCCCCCGTCGGTTGTGCGTCACGGGCAAATCGCTGCCCGTGGCGCACAACATCGCTAACACCCGTCACACGGACTTACCTTCCCTGCGACGTCCGTTCTAAGGAGGCGGTTCATGCGGCATCAGAGCGACGTCACACGGCAGCCGTCCAATAGAAGCGGAGGGACGGAGATGAGCGGGCGGAAGATCCCGCCCACCTCCTTCCTTCCTTCTTTTCCGGTGGACG
Source organism: Anomaloglossus baeobatrachus (assembly GCF_048569485.1). Classification (NCBI taxonomy): domain Eukaryota; kingdom Metazoa; phylum Chordata; class Amphibia; order Anura; family Aromobatidae; genus Anomaloglossus; species Anomaloglossus baeobatrachus. The sequence continues at coordinate 688,453,250 of NC_134354.1, forward strand.
CAGGTAGGAAATGTTCGTCGTTCCTTCGGTGTCACACGTAGCGATGTGTGCTGCCGCAGGAACGACAAACAACATCGTACCTGCAGCAGCAATGATATTAAGGAAAGGAGTGACATTTCAACGATCAACGATTTTTGATGTTTTTGCGATCGTTGATCGTCGCTCCTTGGTGTCACACTGCGATGTCGCTAATGGCGCCAGATGTGTGTCACTAACGATGTGACACCGACAATATATCGTTAGCGATGTTGCAGCATGTAAAGCACCCTTTAGGCTTCAAAGGGTCCATATATTGTTCTTGCACAGGGGCCCTTTTTTGTCTGTGTCCGCCAGTGATTGGCACCCTTGAAATTGTTTCAGAAAATGAAGTATTTCTCCCAGAAAACTATTGCAATTAGACATGCCTTGTTTTGGAATCCGATGACCAGTAATAGCGCTTTCCGATATAGGGTTAATGGTAGAGAGCTGTTACCGGTGATCAGATCCTCTATTTGGAGCTCAACTGGAGTAAATTCCCGCAGCACATCTGAAGAGTAGCACTCAACCCAGCTACAGCCAAGGAATGGCTCCATGAAACTACTCATAGGTGAGTGCCATTTTATACAGTCACCTTTTTTACTACGCTGAGATAGCGCCGCATTTTATTTCTCTCTTCTACTAGGGAGAACGCTAATCTCATGAACATATCCTGTTAGACACGTTTATTTCCTTTGTGTGTATTGGAACAACACAAAAAAAACCATAGAGAAAAAAGGCAAATTGGACATAATTTCATGCAAAACTCCATTAATGGGCGCCTTCTCCCAACAGCAATTTTAAGATCTCTCCACAGGTGTTCAATGGGACTTAGATCTATACTCATCGCTATCACTTCAAAAATCTCCACTGCTTTGTTTCCATCCATTTATAGGGGCTTCTTGAAGTATGGTTGGGGTCATTGTCCTGCTGGAAGACCCATGACCTAGGATGCAAGCTCAGCTTTCTGAAATTGGGTATTACATTGACAGGAAAAATCCTTTGGTAAACTGCAGATTTCATGATACCTTGTACAAATTCAAAGTACCCAGTGCCAGATGCAGTAAAACAACCCCAAAACATATTTGAACCTCCACCATATTTGACTTTAGGTACTGTGTTCTTTTCTTTGTAGACCTCATTCCGTTTTCGGTAAACATCAGAATAATGTGCTTTACCAAAAAGCTCTATCTTGGTCTCATCTGTCTACAAGAAGATTTTGGCATCCTCCTATACATTTTGGCAAACTGTAGTCTATCATTTTTTATGTCTCTGTGTCAGCAGTGGAGTCTTCCTGGGTCTCCTGACATAGCATTTCATTTCACTCAAATGTCGACGTATAGTTAGAACTTACACTGAAGCCCATGCATGAGGCTCACAACGAAGCTCCATAGGCTTGAGCAGCAACGAGTCCCAGCTCACGCTGCACACAGCGAGACCCAGGACAGTGATGAGCGGTATTCTTTCTGGCATCACCGCCCATCTGTGTACTGGATCTTATGGAGCGCAGCATGAGCCGGGAGTGGCTACTGCGCAAAGCCTATCGAGCCTTATTCTGATGCTCCATTGTCTTTGATACAGGTAATTGAGGAACATCGTGGGAGCTGCAGGACTACGTCAGACCTGAAAACTTTGATTTTCTATCTCTCTTTTTATGTCTTTCAGGTGTCCATTTGTGGACTACATCAGAATCTCCTGACTATGTTTTTTTGTTAATAAAATGGTGAAGCAGGGAAAATGTGGGGGAGTGTTTTTATTAAATAAAGTATTTGTGTGTGTTATTTTTTTTTTTCACTTACTGAGTTAGTAATGAGGGTGTCTGGTAGACACCTCTCCATTACTAACATCAGGGCTTGCTGCCAGCTGACATTACACAGGTGATATCAACCCCATAAATCATTACCCTGATTGCCACTACACTAAAGGGCACTTTCCACGCTGCGATCTCGCTAGTGAGATTGCTAGCGAGCGTACCCGCCCCCGTTGGTTGTGCGTCACGGGCAAATCGCACAACATCGCTCGGACCCGTCACACTACTTACCTGCCTAGCGACGTCGCTGTGACCGGCGAACCGCCTCCTTTCTAAGGGGGTGGTTCGTTCGGCATCACAGCGACATCACTAAGCAGCCGCCCAATAGAAGCGGAGGGGCGGAGATGAGCGGAACGAACATCCTGCCCACCTCCTTCCTTCCTCATTGCGGGCGGCCGCAGGTAAGGTGAGGTTCCTCGTTCCTGCGGTGTCACACATAGCGATGTGTGCTGCCGCAGGAACGACCAACAACCTGCATCCTGCAACAGCAACGATATTTGGGAAATGGACAGCGTGTCAACAATCGATAAGGTAATTATTTTTGATCGTTAGCGGTCACTCGTACGTGTCACACGCAACGATGTCGCTAACGAGAACGGATGTGCGTCACGAATTCCGTGACCCCCAACGACATCTCCTTAGCGATGTCATTGGTTGTAAAGCAGCCTTTAGGCTTTTGGGAAGAGAAGAATCAAAGTACCAGAACTGACGCATCTGCTTCTAAAGTGATGCACCACTTCTGAGGCAGCTGCAGGCTCTTATTTTTAGGCTGGTAAGGGCCCAATATTCATGGACCTTGCCAGCTTGATAATTTCAGCCTGCAGCTGTCTCCTTTACCTTTGCTGGTTATCAAGAATAGAGGGGACCTCAAGTTGTTTTTTTTTTCATTAATTTATAAAATAAAAATATTGCTGTACAATAAGCTGCACAGGGTGCAATTTTAATATATTTCTGTCACTCTCACTGTTTATCTGTATCTATTCCTATCTATTATCTATTGCTATGGATCCAACAGAAATAAAGAGACTCTACTTCAATTATTATTGTAAAAGTCCTTAGTTGGCACATCAATTGAAAGTGATATACAGTGCCTTGCAAAAGTATTCAGTCTCCTCAGCTTTTTACCTATTTTGTTACATTACAATCTGTGTTTAAATATTTTTGCAATCCGACTTGTGTGTGATGCATCAACACTAAATAGTCTAAGTTGGGCAAGTGAAGAGAGAAAAATATAGGCGAAAATTACATTTATGGGATAAAATATATAAAAATTGCTATATGCAAATGTATTCACCACTTTTGCTATGAAACCCCTAAACATTTATGGTGCACGCAATTACCTTCATAAGTCACATGATTACTGAAAGGGAGTCTACCGTTTCTGAAAGGCCAGCAGAACTCCAAACAAGTCAGTTATTGAAAAGCTCAAGTCAGGGTTGAGTTCTAAAAATATATCCCAATCTCTGATAATCCCTGGAAGCCCCATCAAATCCATTATCATCAAATGGTACTGCAATAACCTGCCAAGAGAGGGCCGTCCAACAAAACTTTGAACCATGGCAATAGTCAGAGAGGCAGCACAGAGACCAAAGGTAACCCTAATGGAGCTGCAGAGTTCCCAAGAAGAGAGGAGTATCTGTCTATATGACTACAATAATCTGTGCACTGAATAGAGCTGGACTTTATGGAAGAGTGGCTAGAAAAAAATTGGAAGGCTTATTTTGATTTTGCCAAAAGACATATGTGAGACTTCCCAAAATGTATGGAGGAAGCTGCTGTTATCAGATGAGACCAAAATTAAACTTTTTGGCTACCAAGGTATACTTTATGTCTGGTGCCAACCCAACACAGCTCATCACCCCCAAAAACACCATCCCCACAGTGAAACATGGTGGTGGTGGCATCATGGTGTGGGGATATTTTTCGGCAACAGGTATAGGGGGAAATTGTCTGAGTCGAGGGTAATGATGGATGTTGCAAAATGCAAGGATCTTCTTGAGCAAAACCTGTTTCAGACTGTCAGTGATTAGAGACTGGGACAGAGGTTCACCTTCCAACAAGACAATGACCCAAAGCTATTGCTAAAGGAACACTCCAGTGGTTTAAGGGAAGATATGTAAATGTATTGGAGTTACCTAGTCAAAGCCCAGAACTTAATCCAATTGAGAATCTGTGGTCAGTCTTGAAGATTGCTGTTCACCAGAGGAATCATCTAACTTGAAGGAGCTGGAGCAGTTTTGCCTTCAGCAATGGGCAAAAATCTCAGTGGCAAGATGTGGAAAGTTCATAGAGATTTATCCAAAGTGACTTGCAGCTGTAATTGCTGCAAAAGGTGCTCTTCAAAGTACTGACTGACACTAAAGTTTTCAGTCATTTTGTCCTTTTTTGTTGTTTGTTTCATAATACAATGACAACCAATTTTTCACAGTTGTAGGCATGTTCTTTACATGAACTGATGCAAACCTTAAAAAAATAATATTGAAATACCAGGTTGTGAGATAGCAAAACACGAAAAATACCAAGCGGGGTTAATACTTTTGCAAGACACTGTACATATTAAAACCATGTAAAATTACAAAATAGGGAAATGTGTAGGATGTAAAAATGAGACCCAGGACACAAAATAAAAACATTGTTGTTTGATCAAACCACCACATTAGTTGTATAAATAACATTTAAATAATGGATGGTAGTGTGCTGCAGTGTTTCATAAATTCTAGTGCTTTGCTCAGCTCTTTCCAATTGCCCTAGTGTGGTGGCAATCGGGGTAAATCTTTTAGGGTTGATGTCAGCTGTGAATTGACAGCTGGCATCAAGTCCAGGGGTTATTAATAGAGAGGTATCTATCAGACACCCCTATTACTAACCCAGTAAGTGTAAAGTTAAAAAAACACACGGACACAGTAAAAAATATTTTATTTTAAAAACTCCCTGACTCCTTTGTTTACCAGTTTATTAAAAAAAAACAAAAAAAAAACAAAACAAACCATACAGATCAGATGTAATCCAAGGAATCAGATGTAGTTCAATAATGGGAACCTGAAAGACATAAAAAAAGAAGCTAAATAAATAAAAACAAGACACAGTCCCTCATTCAACACTTTGTTACCTCCCAAAAAACCCTGCAGGTGCAACATAATGCAAAGTGGATAGTGATCCCATGACAATCCAGAGATTTTTGTGTGAATATTATGGAGCCTGATTAAAGTGAACCAGGCTCCATATTAATTTCTCATGTGCGGTGACATCAGCAACCTTACATGACCTTACCGCTCGAGAGACATTGTGGTGCTCGCGAGACTTGGCAAGAGCAGTGAGGTTATGTAATGTTACTGACGTCATCACTGCTCTCGCCAGGGGGCAGCACTTATCACCGGCAAGAGTGGTGATGACTTATGTAACTTTACATGACCTCACTGCTCTTGTAGGGTATCGTGGAGGGCAGAAGAATCCGGGGCTGGCGAGGACTGGGAGTAACCTATGGAGCCTCATTCTCAGAAGGAGGCTCCATTGGTTTTATTACAGAATCGCCAGACATCGTGAGATCACTATTCGCAATGGATTACGTCGGACCAGCTCAAGACTAAAAAAATAAGCCGTAACTAAACTCCAGATCCCAAAACATGAAAATGCTACAGGTCTCGGAAAATGGTGACAAAAACGCAATTTTTTTTTTTTTTACAAACTGCAAATTTTTTTTTACCACTTACATAAAAGTAAAACTGTACATGTTTGGTACTTACAAACTCGTAATGACCTGGAGAATCATAATGTCAGGTCAATGTTTCAAAATGGTGAACACGGTAATTAAAAAATGGCCAAAACAATAGTGCAATTGCACTAGTTTTTCACTTTCATTGCACTTGGAATTTTTTTCCAGTACAATATGAGGCAAAATGAATGGTGTCGTTTGAAAGTACAATTCGTCCCACGAAAAAACACGCCCTCAAACGGCTATATTGACAGAAAAATAAAAAAATTATGACTCTTGGAAGAAGGGGAGGAAAAA